>NC_089490.1:310662071-310965102 GCF_036850765.1 Saccopteryx bilineata
TTTTACTTGTGGCTTTGTTTATTTTTTTTCTTTGTATCTGATTGGAGAACCCCCTTTAGTAATTCCTGGAGTGAGGGTTTTCTGATGATAAATTACCTCATCCTTTCTGTATCTGTGAATGTTTTTATTTCTCCTTCATATTTGAAGGATAGCTTTGATGGGTATAGTATTCGTGGCTGAAAGTTCCTCTCTTTCAGGAGTTTAAATATTGGGGTCCGCTCTCTTCTAGCTTGTAGAGTTTCTGTTGAGAAATCGGATGATAATCTAATGGGTCTTCCTTTATATGTTGTATTCTTCTTTTCCCTGGCTGCCTTGAGAATTTTTTCTTTGCCGTTGGTTTATGTCAATTTCATTATGATATGCCTTGGAGTAGGTTTGTTGGGGTTAAGAAAACTCGGAGTTCTGTTTGCTTCTTGAACTTGAGGCTTTAGTTCTTTCCACAGGCTTGGGACGTTCTCGTCTATTATTTGTTTGAGTACATTCTCCATTCCATTTTCTCTCTCTTCTTCCTCTGATATACCTATTATACTTCTGTTATTCTTTTTGATGGAGTCAGATAATTCCTGTAGGGCTATCTCATTTTTTTTTAATTTTTGAGTCTCTTTCTTCTTCTCTCTGTTGTGCCTCAAGTTGCTTGTCTTCTATTTCACTAATCCTACCTTCTATCTGGCCTGTTCTATTAGCTAAGCTTGTTACCTCGTTTTTCAGCTCATGAATTGAGTTTTTCATGTCTGTTTAATTTGTTTTTATAGTTTCAATTTCCTTGGAAATATATTCTTTGTGTTCACTGAGTTGTTTTCTGAGCTCCCTAAATTGCCTTTCTGTGTTTTCTTGTATATCTCTTAGTATTTTTAGGATTTCTATTTTAAATTCTCTGTCGTTTAACTCCAAAGTTTCCAATATATTAAATTTTTTCTCCATAGATTTTTCCTCATCTATTTGTGTTACCTCTCTTTCTTTTGTATCCATGATATTCTATTTTCTCTTCCTTAATGGCATCATTAGGGTGGTTTTGTTGATAGTATTAATAAGATTTAATAAAGAATAAAAAGTTAAAAAAGTAAAAAATAAAAAATTGAAAAGAGGTTTTCTTAAATTAATAATTAAATAAAGAAAAATAAAATAAAATAAAAATTTTAAAAAAGGAAATTATCCCCCCCTCCTTTTTTCCTCTCCTCTCTTCTCCCCTCTTTCTTGAGAAAATCTTGTGGTGAACTGTGAATTATATTGTACTAAATAGAACAAACAATGCCTGTAATGGAGGGCCTGAATTGTGGAGAAGTAATAAAGGGGGAAAAAGGGGGGGTGTGGACCCACAAAATGCAAATAAGGAAAAAATTTAGGTCAAAAATAAAATGATTTGCTTTTAGATGTTGGTTGACTAAGAGTTATGATGAGAGGAATAAGAAGGAAACAGGAAAATGGGGGGACAAATTTAAAAATTACTATTGTATTTAGTGGAACAAGAACTAGATAAAATGGAGAGCCAGAGATGGGAGCACTGCTAGTGAGTTAATAAGGTGAAGTAAAAAAAACCCAAAATGCCACAAACATAAGTTTGAGTCCCAGATAAGATAATTTGTTCATTATTGAGGTTTGAATGAGAGGAGATGTAAAGGAGAAAGGAAGAAACTAATATAGAGGGAGAAGAGAAAGAGAGAGAGAGAAAAAAAAGAGGGAACCACTAAAAGAAGAAAAAAGAAAAAAGAGGAGAGAGAGAGAGAGAGAGTTAAGGGTTTTGGAGTGCAACCCTCATAGAGAGAAAGGAAGAGGAAAGAAAAGATAATGGGAGATGTAACACTTATGGGTAGTGTAGTTCAAGGAGAGGAGAGAGTAAGACTGGCAGAGAGTTAAAAGACCAAATTGGAGGAGGAAAAAAAAAATCAAGAATGAAGATAAGAGAAACAAATGAACAAATATAATATAATGGGATAGGTTATAAAGTCTGTGGATTATTCTTGATTTTGAGAGGTTATCTTCTTGCTTTTTCTTTCTTTCTTTCTTTCTTTCTTTCTTTCTTTTGTATTTTTCTGAAGCTGGAAACAGGGAGAGACAGTCAGACAGACTCACACATGCTCCTGACCAGGATCCACCCAGCATGCCCACCAGGGGGCGATGCTCTGCCCACCAGGGGGCGATGCTCTGCCCCTCCAGGGCATCGCTCTGTTGTGACTAGAGCCACTCCAGAGCCTGGGGCAGAGGCCAAGGAGCCATCCCCAGTGCCCGGGCCATCTTTGCTCCAATGGAGCCTCAACTGTGGGAGGGAAAGAGAGAGACAGAGAGGAAGGAGATGGGGAGGGGTGGAGAAGCAGATGGGCACTTCTCCTGTGTGCCTTGGCCAGGAATCGAACCCAGGACTTCTGCACGCCAGGCCGACGCTCTACCACTGAGCCAACGGGCCAGGGTGCTTTTTCTTTTCTCTCCCTCTTCCTGGTCAGTGACTCTGTACCCTGGGTTCTGCCCCTTTGGCACGCTCAGGTAGAGGTTTGCAGTTGATAAGTCTCTATGGCAATGTCATGTATTGTGCTTCAGTCTCGTTGGCAGTTGAGGCTCATTAGCATTTATAGGCTCCGACAGTGAGAGATTCTGTGTTCCTGGAGCCTCTCTCCTAGTCTTTCCTTCCTCAATTAGTTGCCTGATAACCCCGCTATGGGGTTGCACTGCCTCTGCCTGGATAGTAAGAGGTTCAAAGAGCTGGCAACTCACCACTCTGTTCCCACTCAGCACAGGGCTCTGGGTAAGGCTCAGTCATTCAGAGCTGCTAGCATAATCAGGCAGGGCTTCCATCCACTCAAAGACCTCTGGCTCTGCCACTCTGTTCAGTAACACAGGTGGGCGCCCACTCCCGGGACGCTTGGAGGAAACTCTCGCTCACTATCTGTGCACAGACCAGGATATCAGGCTGGCAGTTACACTCTGAGTGAAACCCCTGCCCTCACGGAAAAGTTCCAGCGTTGGAATTGGCTCTTGCTCCCTCCCCATGCGCGGCTTTTTTAGGGCACTAGGGCGGCCTGGAGATTCCGCTTTTGGCCCACACAAAGGCCCCTTACTCTGCCCTTCTGTGGGATAACATGGGAACCCACTCCTGAGGTGCTGGGAGGAATCTCTTGCCCACTCTCTGTGCGCGCCGACCAGGATATCAGGCCAGCCGCCTCACCCTCTGAGTGAAACCCCTGCCCGCACGGAAAAGTTCCAGCATTGGAATTGGCTCTCACTCCCTCCCCATGAGTGGCTTTTTCAGGGTGCTAGAGCGGCCTGGAGATTCCACTTTTGGCCCACACAAAGGCCCCTGACTCTGCCTCTCTGTGGGGTAACACGAGCACCCACTGCTGAGGCACTTGGAGGAATTTCTCGCCCACTATTTGCATGCGTCGACCAGGAGATGGGGAAAATGGCTGCCCCACTTGTCTTTCTTTGTCTGGGTTTGGTACAAGTGTTAGCTTGTATTGACTGGGTTGCTACAGGCACAGTTTTTCCTCGGCTTGGATCTTCGTGCCACAGCCTGGTACGACCATTTGTGTCACGGCCTAGATCTATTCACCCCCTTTGCCTGCCTTAGTTTCTATATTCTCAGTTCCCAGTGAAAGCAGCCCTGTTTAGGTTAGTGAGGAAGGCGGAGCATTTCTTACTCCCTATTTCCTTCAGGGTTTGATTATATATTTAGCCAATTTTTCACTCGACCATACCTTCAGGTGTATTG
This sequence comes from Saccopteryx bilineata, assembly GCF_036850765.1. Classification (NCBI taxonomy): domain Eukaryota; kingdom Metazoa; phylum Chordata; class Mammalia; order Chiroptera; family Emballonuridae; genus Saccopteryx; species Saccopteryx bilineata. The sequence continues at coordinate 310,665,772 of NC_089490.1, forward strand.
TGGAACATCTGGAGGCTCCAAGGATAGGTTTTTCTGTTTCTGGTTGAAGATCTTGTTGAATTTTGGGGGAGATTTATCGGTATCACTTCCTACCACACCATTACTCTGATATCATCTCCTCAAAAAGTTTTAAAAGGAGGATCTAGGAGGCCATTTTGGAAGAGAACACATTGCAGGGCAGAGAGACCAGTTGTTGCAGAAGAGACAGGCAGCCAAGATGGCGGAGTGCTGAAGGGGAACAGAGGTGAAGGGCTTTGTGATCTCTGCCAGGGCCTTTGATTCTAGGAAAACTCAGAAATATTCTCCTGGTTGTGGAACTGGCAAATGTGAGAATGGGTTTTGGTGCCTGTGTGTTTGTTTTCACTCGCTGGCCGAGTGCGAGGCTAGAAATAAAGAAAATGGCCCACCATTTCTTGGCTCCATTGTTTCTCTATGATCTATCTGAATCAAATGTGAACCTGTATGAGCCAAGCAGCTGTCACGGAGGCTGCAACTACTGGACTTAACAATAGCCCAAGGAGGTGCAGTCTCTCCCCTATCGGTGAGGCCCTCAAGATGTCAAAACTTCATAAGATAAAGAATGTAAAAAATATGTGACTTGTTAGCATAGTTTGATGTATTCTTCTATATACATGAACACATATACTTAAGCACATGAGGATCTGTACATGACCACAAACACACAGATATAAAAGTTGTTTTGTTTTTTACCTTATATTATATTTTTCAATTACAGTTGGCATACAATATTATATTAGTTTCAGTTGTACAACCCAGTGATTAGACATTATATAACTTACTAAGTAATCACCCTGATAAATCCAGTACCCATATGACACCATACATAGTTATTACAATATTATTGACTATATTCCCTATGCTGTATTTTATATCCCTGTGACTTTTCTATAACAACCAATTTGTACTTCTCTATCTTTCCACCTCTTCCACACATTCCCACAAACCCCCTCCTATCAGACAACCATCAATATGTTCTCTATGTATGAGTCTGTTTCTGTTCTGTTTGTTTGTTTTTTAGATTCCACATATAAGTAAAATCATCTGTCATTTGTCTTTCTCTATCTCTGTCTGACTTATTTCATTCAGCACAATACCCTCTAGGTCCATTCCTGTTATTCCAAGAGGCAAGGTTTCATTATTTTTTATGGTTGAGTCATATTCTATTATATTGTATATATATGCACCACTTCTTCCTTATCTATTCATCTACTGAGAAACACTTGAGTTGCTTCCATATCTTGGTTATTATAAATAATGCTGCAATGAACACATAGATGCACATGAATATCTTTTTCAGTTAGTGTTTTGGGTTTCTTCAGATAAAAACCCAGAAGTGGAATTGCTGGGTCCTTTTTTGTCTCTTGTTATAGTCTTTGTTTTAAAGTCTATTTTGTCTGGTATAAGCATGCTACCCCAGCCTAATTTTGTTTATTTGTTTTCATTTTCATAAATTATATTTTTCCATCCCTTTCTTTTCAGTCTGTGTGAGTCCTCCGATCTGAAGTGAGTCTGTTGTAGACAGCATATGTAAAGTTCTTGTTTTGTTATTCATTCAACCTCCATATGTCTTTTTTTTTTCATTTTTAATTTATTGTATTGACATGGTTTCAAGGGTCCCACTCAATATAATGCCATCTACCCCCACATCATGACCTCACATAGTAATCTTTTCATTCTGATTTCACCCCCTTTTCTCCTTCTCTCCCTACTTCTATCCTTCTTTCCCTCTGGGACTTGCTACCCTGTTGTCTGTATCCATGTGTTATGTGTATATAATTTGGCTAATCCCTCATCTTCTATGATCTCATCTTCCCTTTCCCCCTTCCCTCTGACAGCTGTCCCTCTGTTCCCTGAGACCCTGCCTCTGTTTCTATTTTATTCCTCAGATTGTGTTCATTAGATTTCACCTATAAGTGAGATCATAGGATATTTGTCTTTCTCTGCCTGGCTTATTTCACTTAGCATAATAATCACAGGTCCAACCATACCATCACAAAAGGTAGGATTTTCTTCTTTTGGGGGGCTTTGTAGTATTCCATTGTGTAAATGTACCACAGTTTTTTAATTCACTCACACATTTGGGCTGTTTCCAGATCTTGACTATTGCAAGCAATGCTGCAATGAACATGGGGGTGCATATCTTCTTTTGAATTAGTGTTTGGGGATTCTTAGGATATATTCCTAGAAGTGGGATAGCTGTGTCAAAAGGCAGTTCCGTTTTTAAGTTTTTGAGGAAACACCATACTGTTTTCCAGAGTGGCTGCATGATCTGCATTCCCACAAGCAGTGCAGGAGGATTCCTTTTTCTCCACATCCTCGCCAGCACTTGTTTGTTGATTTATTAATAAAAACCATTCTGGCAAGTGTGAGGTGATATCGCATTGTAGTTTTAATTTGTATTTCTCTAATGATTAGTAATGCTGATCATTTTTTCATATGCTTATTGGCCATCTGTATGTCCTCTTTTGAGAAGTGTCTATTCAAGGTCCTTTGTCCATTTTTTTAATTGTATCATCTTCCTGGTGTTGAGTTTTAGAAATTCTTTATAAATTTTAATTATTAACTCATATCAATGAATATGTTCTTTAGTTGAGTGGGTTGTCTTTTTATTTTGTTAATGGTGTCTTTTGCTGTGCAAAAGATTTTTAGTTTGATATAGTATCATTTGTTTATTTTTTCCTTAATTTCTCTTGGCCATGGAGATATAAAATATATTGGCAAAAATGTTGCTACAATAGATGTCTGAGGGTTTACTGCCTATGTTTTCTTCCAAGATTTTTATGATTTTGAGACTTTCACTTCATTTTGAGTTTGTTTTTGTGAATGGTATAAGTTGGTACTCTAGTTTTATTTTCTTTTTTTGCATGTACTTGTTCAATATTCCCAACACCATTTATTAAAGTGACTGTTTTTCCTCCATTGTGTACTCTTGCCTCCTTTGTCAAATATTAATCGACCATAAGATGTAGGTTTTTGGCGGGGTGCTCTGTTCTGTTCCACTGATCTGCATGCCTGTTTTTACACCCATACCAAATTGTTTTAATTATAATGGCCTTGTAGTAGAGCTTGATATCTTCTGTATGTCTTTTGATTGGAGCATTTAATCTATTTGCATTTAAAGTAATTGTTCATAGATATTTATTGCCATTTTATTATTTACATTTTTATCTTTCTTCTTCTTCTTTTTCATAAAGACCTTTCAACATTTCTTGTAATATTGGTTTGGAGGTGATAAACTCCTTTAGCTTTTCTTGTCTGGGAAGCTCTTAATCTGTCCTCTGATTCTAAATGAGTTTGTATGGGTAGACTAATCTTGATTATAGTTTCTTGTTTTTCATCACTTTGAATATTTCTTGTCATTCCTTTCTGGCCTATAAAGTTTGAGAAATTAACTGACAGTCTTATGGGAGCTCCCTTATACTTAGCTAACTGCTTTTCTCTTACTGTTTTTAAGATTATTTTTGTCTTTAATCTTTAGTATTTTAATTAGTATGTCTTAGTGTGGGCCTTTTCGAGTTCATTTTGTTTGAGACTCTCTGTGCTTCCTGGACTTGTATGTCTATTCTTCATCAAGTTAAGGAAGTTTTGTCATTATTTTTCACATAAGTTTTCAATAACTTGCTCTCCCTCTTCTCCTTCTGGCACCCCATAATGTGAATGTGGTATGTCTAAAGTTCTCCCAGAGGCTTCTTATATTATTCTCAATTATTTGGATTATTTTTCTTTTTGCTGTTCTGTTTGGGTGTTTTCTGTTTCCTTATCTTTAAAAGCAATGATTTGATAATCTATTTCACTGTTGATTCCCTGTAATTTATTTTTCATTTCAGTTTATGTGTTCTTTATTTCTGACTGGTTCTTTTTTATGTTTTCTATCTGTTTTTATGTTTTGTATCTCCTTGTTGCAGTTTTCACTAACTTCCTCTATTCTTTACTATGTTCACTGAGCATCCCTATAACCAGTGTTTTAAACTCTGCATCTGGTAAATTGCTTGTCTCCATTTTATTTAGTTATGTTTCCAGAGTTTTGTTCTGTTCATTTGGGACATGTTTCTTTGTCTCATTTTGGCTGCCTACCTGTGTTTGTTTGTTTAGGTAGAGGTGCTATGCCTCTTGGACTTGGTAGAGTGGCCTTATATAGGTATCCTTTATGATTCAGTGTCACAACCTCCCCATCATCCAATCTGGGCACTCCAGGTCCATCCCCCATATGGGCTGTGTACACTTTCCTATTGTAGTTGATCCTTGATTGTTGTTAGCACATCAATGGGAGGCATTTACCCCCAGACTAATCAGCTACAAAAACTAGCTGCATCCATTCTGGAGGATCAGAGGTACAGGGGCCAACCCCTTAGAACAGAAATATTTCAGAAGGGCTTCAGTGCCCACTGAGTCTTCCCCTTGACTATGCCACTTGTGGAGGTGGTTGCGTGGTGCTTTGATGTGGTCTGAAGCTGTCCACCAAGTGCACTGGCTCTAGGACCTCCCAAGAGGTGCAGTCCATGATCAGCTGCCCTGTGCCCTGCTCAGGACTACCCAGCATGAGCTACAAAGCAGTCTGCAGATAGCTGCTACTAGTGCTGGGCTTGGAGGTGCCCAGAAAAAACCAAGGTGCAAACCAAAGCTGGCTGCCACTATTGCAGGGCCTGGGCCCACTTAGCGAGAGATATAAGGCATGCCAAAGCCAGGTAATACTTGTTTGAGAGACTTTAGTTAAGTCTGAAGTATGAGCTAAGATCAGCAATTTGGAAATGATTAGAGCAGGGGTAGTCAAACTTTTTATACCTACCGCCCACTTTAGTATCTCTGTTAGTAGTAAAATTTTCTAACCACCCACCAGTTCCACAGTAATGGTGATTGATAAAGTAAGGAAGTAACTTTACTTTACAAAATTTATAAAGCAGAGTTACAGCAAGTTAGCATATAATAATAATTACTTACCAAGTACTTTATGTCAGATTTTCGCTAAGTTTGGCAGAATAAATCTTTATAAAACAACTTACTATAGTTAAATCTATCTTTTTATTTATACTTTAGTTGCTCCACTACCGCCCACCATGAAAGCTGAAATGCCCACTAGTGGGCAGTAGGGACCAGGTTGACTACCACTGGGTTAGAGTGTGCTTGTTAGCTGAGTGGGGCGAGGTCTCAGGGAATCACTGTGGTCAGGGGTTGCAAATAGTGTTAGCCAGGTTGACGAGGACTCAGCTATGATGCTCACCTGCCAGCTCTGTGTAGGGAGGCTCAGAAAAGGAACAATGGCTTCTGCTGGCACTTTTATCTGAGAAAAAGTTGCCCCTCCAGCTCTTCTTATTCTAATGCCAAACAATTCATTTACTCCTTGTATGTCCCTGGTGCCTTTCAAGCTGCAGCCTCAGCACAGAAACTCATAGCAAGTAAGTCTGAGTATGTCCATGCATGAGGCATTTAAAGAATAATACCTGGGACTCCAGTAGCCTCCATCTCACTCAGCCATAATCTCCACTGTTTACAGCCAGATATTATGGGGACTTCTCTTTCCAGCACTGAAACCCTGGAATGGGGGACCCAGGACCACCTACTGCTCAGGGGGTACCTCTATAGCTGAGATATCCCACCCAATTTTTATCTGCCACATTTGGGTGTGGGAACAGCCCATTCAGAGTCTTTGACCCTATTATCAGTATCAATGTGGCTTCTTTTTTATATCCTTAGCTGTAGAACTTCTGCTCAGGTAGATTTCAGGCAGTTCTGAATGATGGTTGTTCTGTAGTTTAGTTGTAATTTTGATGTGGTTGTGGTAGATTCCGAGGAGTACATTTACTCATGCTGCCATCTTGACCACAGTCTCCCAAAATGGTTTTTTGTTTTGTTTTGTTTTGTTTTTGTATTTTTCTGAAGTTGGAAATGGGGAGGCAGTCAGACAGAATCCCGCATGCACCCAACCAGGATCCAGCTGGCACGCCCACCAGGGGGCAATGTTCTACCCATCTCTGTTGCAACCAGAGCCACTCTAGCGCCTGAGGCAGAGGCCACAGAGCCATCCTCACCGCCCGGGCCAACTTTGCTCCAATGGAGCCTTGGCTGCGGGAGGGGAAGAGAGAAACAGAGAGGAAGGAGAGAGGGAGGGGTGGAGAAGCAGATGGGCGCTTCTCCTGTGTGCCCTGGCCGGGAATCAAACCCGGGACTCCTGCACGCCAGGCCGACGTTCAACCACTGAGCCAACCGGCCAGGGCCCCAAAATGGTTTTTAATCAAAAAACAATCATATTGGCCTGACCAGTGGTAGGAAAGTATATAAACTGTCAATCTGGGATGCTGAGGTCCCAGGTTCAAAACCCTGGGGTCACTGGGACACAAAGGTGGGTTGCTCACGGATCTCCTGGGACACAAAAAGGTATTACTTAAATTCCCCTGGGGCACAAAGGTGGATCACCTGCAGATCTCATGAAGTCCTGTAGGCCTATTCAGGTGTCCCAGTTCCTGGAACAAAGCTTTTACTTATATTAACCATTCTGTCTACTGACCATAACTAAAACCACCATTAATCAAGTTAAAATTTTAACTCTTGAGTTCTTCCTATCATTCTCCACTGTTAATTTTAAACTATCTCATATGTATATGATTAATTTCTCTTAGAGTTACTGCAGGTAATATAACAAAGTATAATTTCAAAAGACCTTCTAAGGGAATACAAAACATGGATTGAAAGTTTGTTCAACATAGGTTCTTTCTGAAAAACAAAAGTCGAACATGGGGTTAATTATAAGTCATTCTTTTCAAAATATAACTTTCAGGTCTCTTCGCAGTTTGGTGGTCCATTATTCTTCCAGTACTTTCTTTACTCTGATGTGATGAATCCACAGTCAATTTCACCACAGTTGTGGTGGTGAGTAGTATGTCCCGAAGACCAATTCACTTTTCTTCTAGTCAGCTCTGGGGATCCTGTCTTCCAAGTCTTGAGCACCTTATCTTCAGGCTCAAAGGAATGCAGTGAACCTGTGGGGACAGATCTCTAACACAAGCAAGGTCACCTAGAACAGGTTCCAAAGGCATTATAAATGTTCCTTTAGTAGTCTCCTTTACTGCCCCATCATCCAGATTGTTTTCTGTAGCTACTTCAGTATCTTTTCCCACAGCACATTTCAATGGTTTTAAGGAAAATTGGCCTTTGGAGCTTCCACAAATTCCAGTTAGGGTTCCAGCCCACCACAAGGCCTCAGCTAGAGGTCTATTGACCGTAGAGTATGTCACTTTGGTATCAATCAAAATGTCTGCAGTTTGTCCCACCCTATAACTTTTACCCGAGGTTTCTGGGCAGGGTAAGGGGGTAACCTTAATAATAGGTTGCTATAATGATTGAACCTCTGGGTCTTGTTGTTTATTATTGAAACAGTTCTCTTTCCTCAGCACAATTTTTGGGTTTTCTGACTCTGGTTGCTTTTTCCCTCACTTGGGGCATGTATATTTCCCTCGCAGTATGTATACTGATCAACGGTGAAAAAGCCAGACATGGACCAGGTGTCTCTTTCTCCCCAATGGAGCTACCCTGAGGCTTGTTCCAAGAAAATGGTGTCCATTTGGGCCTCTTCTGCTCTCTGTTAGTATAAACTTTAAAGGCAATGTCTACTAATTGGGAAGGGTTTATGCCTATCCCTCCCTCTAACTTCTAAAGTTTCTTTCTGATATCTGGTGTATTCTGGGAGTTAAAGGTCATATTTACCATTCTAATATTTTCAGAAGCTTGTGGATCTAAATCAGCATATTTTCTGTAGGCCTGGTAGATTCTTTCAAGAAATTCAGATGGGTCCTCAGAGGGCTTTTGTTGTACCACTGGTACTGTATTCAGACTTTTCTGCTTAGAGATGTCTTTCTGCAGGCCCTCAAGGCTGCATCTTTTATAATGCTCTAAGGGAGTAAGCTTGTGCTCATTAGGGTCTCGGTTAAAGGTATAGCTAGAGTCAGATTAGGAACCCCATTTGGTCTTTCTTGGTATAGTCTCTGAGCTTCTCCTTTTGCCTTCTTCAATACCAATCTTCACTCATCCCCCATAATTAAAATAGTTAGTAGGGCTTGAATATCAGCCCAATTGAACTGATGGGTGGCAAAAATTGGTGTAATTAAGTCACTCATTTTAGTAAGGTCATCCCTGTAGGAGAGGATTTGAGCTTTTCCAGTTTAACAGATCTGATGAAAATGGAGTGTGTGCCCAATAGTACCCAGAGGGTCAACTCTCTGGCCTTACTTCCACTGGAGGTCTTTGCAAAGAGCATTGTCCTGCCCCGGTAGGGGCTTGTCCTCCACCAACTTTGGTTTCCTACAAGGTCTGGGATGGAGAGACTAGCCAGGCTTTCATCCTTCATCTCCCACAGTCAAGTAGAAAGGAAGATCCCCTAGAAATGGAGGAGCTGTGGGAACCCCAGCCCTATTTGCAGCATCTATAACATCCTGATCATCCTGGACCCTCTCTTCTGGATTTCTGTTATCTGCTACAGGCATATTCCTTTTTCTCTGAACCATTAATTTATTTCCTTTTGATTCTTCATCCCTATTATGTAAAATTATAAAAGCTTGCACATAATAGATCAGGTATTACATCCCATTTACCTGATCTTTGACAAAACAACTCCAATTCCAGTACAGTATAGTAATTCAGAGGCCCATTAAGCAGCCAACACTCTCCTGAGTCCAGGTTATATATAAGCCAAGCAATGTTACAATAATAAACCATGTAACCATGTCTTTTTTAGTCCTGGACCCATAAGTATAGTTGACCAATCAGCCAAAATTTACCCTAATATGCTGTTTTCTGAAATGGAGTCTCCAAACCTCATTCTATCAGACACAACTCTGTAAAACCAAAACAAACAAACAAAACCCACAGAAACCATAAGGCACCTTAACCAGAAACCAGAAAGCCAGAAAGCACAGTGATTCAATTAGAGGTGAAGGCAACAGAGGGTGCCAGGAATCAGGGGAGAGTCCTCAAATGCTAAAGAGTCTATAAATCCACACCCAGAGCTGACCCAGTCCACACAGCCAATATGACTCCCTGCTAAATACTTACAGTTAGCAGAGAGTCCTGAAGCTATCTATCCCTTCATTGTTGCCAGAAATAAGGCCAGAAAAATATAATGGAGTTTGTGCTGCCTGTCACCTATACAGAGTCTTTTTTTTTCCCCCTTCTTTTCTTTTTAAGAGAGGCAGGGAAAGAGAGACAGTGATATGCAGCTGTTCCTGTGTGTGTCCTGACCAGGGAATCAAACCTGCAACCTCCACGATCCCAGACAAAGCTCCAACTGACTGAGCCATCCAACCAATGCTTTTTTTTTTTTCAGAGAGACAGAGAGAGGAAGGGAGAGAGAGGGGAGGAAGAAAAGAAACATTCATTTGTTCTTCCACTCAGTCATGCACTCATTGGCTGCTTCCCATGTGTGCCCTGACCAGTGATTGAACTCACAACCTTGTTGTTTTGGGATGTTGCTCTTAACTGACTGAGCTAACCAGCCAGGTTGAGTTTTGAGTCTTTATGGGTGCTTTTTTCCCCATAGGCAGCAATCTGGAAAGACAGATTGCATTCCCAAATCATCTCAACTCCCTTTGCCCAGCCAACCTTTTTACAAGGGAAAGAAAAAAGTAGGCAAGGGTTTGGGGATTTAAAAGGAGAGTCAGTGAGATCATAGTCAAAGTTAATTGGATCATAGTCAATGAAAATTCCATCCTTGGAGTACACAGTCTTTGCTTGCTGTCCCTGGGGCACAAAGAAGAGTTGCTTACAGATCTCCTGGGGCATACAGGGTATTCCTTGCAGTCCACTGAGGCACAATGGTGGTTCACTTGCAGACTTGTTAAGTCTTGTAGGCCTGTTGAGGTATCCTAGTTCCTGGAACAAAGCTTTTATATATTGGGAACTTTATATTTTATTTGAAGAGTATTAGAGAGCCATTAAATAGACCCATGAGTGGAATGCCAGGATTGAATACATGTTCAAGGAAGCTCCCTCTGACTTCAGTATGGAAGATGGGTTCCAGAGGGCCAAGACGGCACCCAGAGAGAGAGATGTGGAGACTGTAGCAGCAGCCCGGGGAGAGTATGATGGTAGACTGGCCTCAGGTGATAGCAGTAGAGATGGACAAAGATCCACAGATGGGGGAGTGTTAGGCAGATAAAATGTATTATGCTCACTTTGTTAAAGATGGTGCTGCCCACATGGAAGCCTGCCACCCAGGTAATAATATTAATTTCCCTTCTTGCTTGGGATGGGTGTGATTATATTAATGTGTGTTGGGGGCAGGCTGTGGGAAGGCAGGATCCTTGTAACCTGGGGCTTGGTTTTAGGACTAAGCCTTTCCCACCCTTTTTTTAATGTAGGATGGTGCACTCTCATGAGGAATCCCAATATGACTCAGATAAGTGACTTTGTATCAGAGACTTCCTTGTTTGTATATTGGATTAAAGGTTTTGAATATACACTATAAATTGGGGCAGACTGGGAGCTTGCTCTCTCTGGATTCCTGAGATTAGCATTAGAGGAGAGAGCAGAGAAAGGCCACATGGAGGAGGCCAGAAGCAGCCAAAATGGTGGAGTGCTGAAGGAGAAGCCAGTTTGTGTAGAGTTTGTGCAGGGAGAGGAAGGAGATGGGGAACAGAGGTGAATAAGTCTGGTGAACTAGAAACCTTTGATTCTAGGAAACTCGGATAAGTCAGTAGCTTTGTGAGCACTGAATGAGTGGGTTTTGGAGCCCAGTGTGTTTTTACTTGCCTGCCGGGTGCAAGCTATGATTAAAGATGATTGTCCACCAGTTCTTGGCTTCATGGTTTCATTACTGTTGGGCAGATAAAATATATTATGCTCACTTTGTTAAAGATGGCACTGCCCACGTAGAAGCCATCGCCCAGGTGATATTAATGTGTGTTGAGGGCGGGCTGTCGGCAGGCAAGATGCTTATAGCCTGGGGCTTGGTTTTAGGACTAAGCCTTTCCCACCCTTTTTGATGTGAGGTGGTACAATCCCATCATGCCCCAGATAAGTGACTTTGTATTAGAGACTTCCCTATTTTGTATATTGGATTAAAGGTTTTGATTTCTACATTATAAAATGGGGCAGAACAGGAGCTTGCTCTCTTGTTCCTGAGATTAGCATTAGAGGAGACAGCAGAGAGCAGAGAGAGGCCACATGGAAGAGGCCAGGAGAAGCAGCCAAGATGGTGGAGTGTTGAGTGAGAAGCCAGTTTGTGCAGAGTTTGTGCAGGGAGAAGGAAGGAGATGGGGAACAGAGATGAATAAGTCTGGTGAGCTAGAAACCTTTGATTCTAGGAAACTCAAATAAGTCAGTAGCTTTGTGAGCACTGAATGTGAGTGGGTTTTGGAGCCCAGTGTGTGTTTTTTACTTGCCCGCCGGGTGCAAGCTAGGATTAAAGATGATGGCCCATCAGTTTTCAGCTCTGATGTTTCCTTACTGTCTGTCTGAATCCAATGCGAACCTGCACTGGCCAGGTGGCTGTGATGGTGGCCGTGGCTACTGGCCTTACAGGGAGTTATTTCATAGTTAGTCTCCAGGACTCAACAGCACAGAACTAGCTATGCTACAGAGACATAGCCACAGCAGGACTCCCGTCTCCCCATCCCTTCTGCCACACAGACCACTTACAGAGACAGAATCAACAGTATGAAATACCACTAGCCATAATGCCAATTCTATATCCCTTGTGATTGTTCTAGTTGCAAATCATATAAACTAACCCTAGCTAGTTTAAACAGAAAATAATTTATTTTAAAAAACTGGGTCATTTACAGAATTTTCTGGAGGGCCAGAGAAAGATAATAAAGGTTTCTACAACCACAGATCATGGTAACATCACATCACAATATTGCTTCAACTAGAAATATCACTGCCTCCACTCTAGCCTGAGGCCTCACAGCCACATTCCCCACAAGGCCAAGACTGGGTATAGGCTTTGTTGCTTCAGAAAACCAGATGCAACTGCCACCATCCTTGCCACTGTGTTCTTTCCCTGGATACTTTTTTTATTTGTAGCAGTAACTTCCATTTGAAATTTGGTGATGGTACCCTCCTTGCCTGCAAGCATCAAATACACATACCTAAAACCTGACTCCAAGAAAAGGTAAGAAACAAGTCTTTGTCTTCTCTACTGGCAGGTAATGATTTATAAAGCAGTGAATTTCTCAAATGTAGAATAGTGTTCAAAGGTACTGGATAACCTAACAGAATGACACCTAGTGAGATGATCTTCCAAAAATAGTTAGGGCCAACATCTTAGTTAGTCTGCATAACAGCAAAGGAATCACAGGGTTAGAAAATGAGAATGATTAAAGGTAAGTGGACTTACCTTAATGTAGTCAAGAAACCAAGAAGAGATAACCAATATCAAGACATAAATTTCCTTTCTAATCTTCAAAATACAGTTTCTGCTCCTTAATTTGTTTGCTTATTTTTCCATTGATTTGAAAGAGAGAGGGAACAAAGGGGGGAGAGAGAGAAGCATCAACTCTCATTGTTCTACTTAGTTGTTCCATATAGTTGTGCACTCTGGTTGCTTCTCATGTGTCCCGGCCAGGTATCAAACCCTTGTCCTTGGCACACAGGGATGATATTCTATGCACTGATGCTTTGAGCCACCCAGCTAAGGCAGGGTCTGCCTTTATTTAATAAATGTATTCTTCAAACTATTTTTAAAATAAAATTATAAAGAATATAGCAGAAATTGACTATCAGAAGCAATCCTGTGGACAATCCTCACATAAAGCAAATAGTTACTTTGTAATGTGTTTCATAAACCTGGTTGATTTATATTGATTTACTCAAAGTAGGACACAAGTATTCAATAAACAAAGTAGACGGAAAGGGATAGTGGTTATTAATGATGCAAGAAATATCTAGTGAAGGATAATGTGTCTGGCTGAAACCTATGACCTGGTTATATAAGAAGTCATATAAGGCCCTTCTGGCAAAGTGCAGAGGGTCACAGAGGCCGCAGGAAAACTAATTGTTGAAAAAGAGAACAATCCTATAGAAACTAAGCCATGAAATAACTCCCAATTTACTGAACAACTTAACAATTAAGTCATATCAACATTCCTGAACTCCTCTTATAAACAAAATACTGGGCCAGGAAGCCACTAATGGTTAGACAACACGGTCCTTATCCTTAAGAAACTCACACTCTAGTGAGGAGTCTGATCTCTAGACAACAATTATAATAGTAGAAAGACCAAAGAAGTATTCTGGGTCCAGAAGAAGAAAGCAATTAATTCTGGAGTGAACTAAGTTAGCTAGAAGGAGGCAGTGGCTCCTGAGCTGGGTTTAAAAAAATAAGAAAGAGTAAAATAGATTCCCCACACACAAAAAAAAAAAAAGAAAAAAGAAAAAGAAAAGAGAAAGAAAAAGCTATTCCAATATAAACTTGCAAAGAGGCAAAAGTACAGGTCCTGGCTGGGGATGACTAAGAGGGCTACATCTATAGCCCTGGGTGCTAGGGCAGAGAGGGGTGGGTGGGTCTGGAAAGGTAGGCAGAGGACAGATGGTTGAGGACCTATATTAAGGCAGCATCCAAACCAAGGTCTATTTGAGAGAGAAAGGGAGGTCTGTGATGAAGAGACGACAGGCATAAACCGGGAGTCTTGAGCAAACTGACACATCTGATCACTCTGGCCTTCAGTATCATACCATGGATATCTTTCTCTTATCCAGGGGGAATCTTCCAATGTTGTTGTTTTTTTGTTTGGGGATTTTTATTTTCATCCAATGTTTTTTAACCCTGCAGTGCTGAGGGTCATGGCTATGAGTGAGAGTGGTCACTGCACACAGACTGGACAGAAGCTGCAGGAGGCCATCCTAATAGTTTACATGAAAAAATGAGACCCTGCTGAAGCAGAAGCAATGGGAAGAGAGATTAGAGGGGGAGAATTATAGGAGGTCTGGCACAGGGGATGGCTTTGTAACCAACTGGCTGAGTTTTCTCACAGATGTGGCAAGTTCAGGCTAGGACCCAGAGAATTTCAGGGAAATTCTCTGAATTTCCTAGGGAAATTCAGAGGTCTAGGGAAAAAAACACTTCCACAGTCTGAATCTTCTGATGGTATGGGTTTTTTTGTTGTTGGTGGTGGTGGTTTGTTTTGGGGGATTTTTGTTTGTTTGTTTCTTTGTTTTTATTGTTTTAATGATGATGTTTTAAGGCACTCATTGAATATCTGTCCTTAGCCACTTGCCTTGAAACCATAGGCCAACTAGTCAGATTTAAGAACAGAAAACTCTCTACATTGTACAAATTCAGAGTTAGGCAGCAGGTTTTCCTCCCCCAAAGTAGCATATCTTTTCCCAGCTGCCAATCACCTAAACCCAAAACACCTTCATTCTGTGATGCATTCCTCTGGATTTTAGAGTCTGCTTTTGGCTTCCATAATTCTCAACTACAATTCAAATACCCTTGTGAAGAAAGATACCTTAAATTCTTACCAGCCCCACTCAATTATACTCCTTTTATCAGTACCTCTCTTATCATACCCAGTTTCTTCCTGGCATTATCCAAACTGAAACCTTTGCTTTTCGCCCTCCCTTCCTAGTCTCTAATCTTCTAAAGAATAGAAATCACATCTCAGTATCTTTGGGGTCTCAGCCACTAATACCATGCCTTGGTATAATGCACAATTATAGTGTTCAATGCCAGATTTTCCACTCAAAAGTTGACAAAGTCATTTAGCCTCCTGATTTCCTTATGTCGAACCTATCAGTGAAATGAAAATATTATAAACCACTTGCCAAGTTGCTGGAATTCTTATACAGAAACATATCTGGCAATCTATACATCATTGTACAAATATAAATCAGTATTTGCATGCGACTGGAATAGTTCCTGAAACTTAAGTGTGTGTTGATGAAACGAGGGACAAGGGTATGTCTCTTCCATAAACAAGACATGAGAAGAGGGCTTTGAGGTCCGTGGGGGGCCAGAGAGGAGTCAAATCCATGCTGAGAATAATGATGCTGGCATTACAGAGTGGTAGGAAGTTCATGTTGCCCTGACCTCACAGTCCCTCAAGCAGGGACACTGGGACTTTGGGGCTGCTCAGCCCCTGCTTCCCAGATAATCTCTGCTTCCCTGGGCTGTCTCTTCTGCAACTTTTCCCTGTCAGGATTTACTATTCATGTGTCAGCTGTGTGGCCCAATTGCAATCTCTTATTTTCATTTGCTTGTTTTTAGTTGCTTATCCAGGTTTATTAATCTGCTTCTCTTTGAATTTGTTCTCTAAATATATATCTGCTGAGCATGAATTATTTTTACTTCCTTTCCTTCTAGCTCCCAGGCCAATTTTGAAAGCTGCCTCTCTAAACAGTCAATTTATAAGTGGGTGATTTGGAACATCTTAAAGCAAAGCTCAATCTCTTTATTTTTGTAAACTCCCTCCTTCCTTTTCACTCTCCTACCCAAGAAACACCAACTCCATAAAAACCATGCTCTGTGTAAGGGATGTGTTAGAACATAATGAAGCAAATCATGGGAAATGTGGTTGGTAGAACTATTCCCAGGAGCAGATGGCAGTTCGGAAGAAAGGAATGCTGGCACCAGGCATGTCTCTTGAGACAGGCAGTGCCCACCCCTAAAAAAAAGTGCAATAAAACAGTGACTTGACTGCAGTGCCCTTTGGAGGAACATTGGAGGTTTGGGAGTGATAAGGCCATGGGGACAGCATTTGTAGGGAAGATGCTGCAGGCATCACACTGTTTACAGCGCGTGTGCACTGATATGACAGATAGTTCTGTTTCTCAGTGCCAGCACCCATCTTTAAGAGTATCTATAAACTTAGAGTGGGCTGCAAAGGTGGCCATATCATAGCTCAAGTTAGCTCTCAGCCCATCTGTTACCATTTATCTGGGTCAGTGATACATAAGAATTTAACAAGTTAGAAGAAAAATAGTCTGGCTTGATTTGGGTTGCTTTTTTGTTTTCCTATTAGAGAATCATCTATAATCCACCAACATTGTGTGTGGCCAATCCTGGATAAGGGTCTCTGGTGATCTAGTCAAGGTTACGGATTAACTTTTTCAGGGATAGAAAATACTTTTGAAAAACCTAATTGTTCATAAACCAAGAGAGAAAAAACAACAACTCCATTTGCTATCACACTGGGGAAACTAGATTCCAGAGGATTATATTTATCAACAGAAAACATCAGGATCTAAATAAGGGACCAGGAAGAACAAACTAGTGAAGGGAAAGGGCAAATCTGTCTCAGAAAGAGTCACCCC
The DNA here is from genome assembly GCF_036850765.1 of Saccopteryx bilineata. NCBI lineage: Eukaryota > Metazoa > Chordata > Mammalia > Chiroptera > Emballonuridae > Saccopteryx > Saccopteryx bilineata. Next base: position 310,682,035 of record NC_089490.1, read on the forward strand.
CACAGTGAGCAGTGATTAGGCCTGGATTTGGATCGAGGGCTAACAATGAGCAGTTCACACCTGTCTGTGAGAGAGCACAGGATTCTCTCTCCAATGGGAGGTGAACCCAGCCCTCTGCTTGAGCTTGACTTGGAAGGGGGATGTTGAATTGGATGGAAAGCTGCCAAATCATGCACATGCATTAAACAACAAATGAAATTAACTTTCCAGAAGTAAAGGAGCAGAATTTAAAATCCTGACTTTATTTTTGTAATAATAGAAGGAAGAGAAAGAAGGTTTTATGTGTGTGGTGTGTGGGGGGGAGTAAGGGAGTAAGGGAAGAGGGAAGAAAAAGAGGGAGAAACAGCTCTAGTATTAAATCCCAGATCTATGACACTGAGCAAGTTCCTTAATCTCAGTTTCTTCATCTTTAAAAAAGTAATATAAGACCTTTGCTGTAAAACAGTGTGAGGATCTGTGTGAGACGGTATCTGAGATGGAATAAGGGCACCAGGGGGTGGGGTGATAATGAAGACTTGAAGACTGAGGGGAGGGGAAAGAAAGAAGGGGAAGGACAATCAATCAACCAAACGTAACTCTTTAGAAGGTGGTGGAGAAACAATCTCTATAACAGTCATTCCAAGTCATCCAAAGAGAAAGGGCAAGGTAGAAAGACAGAATTTGGTATAAATAGAGGTTTCTTTTTAATTTTCTTCTAGCTAATATAAAAAAGACTTTTAAGTGCCCAAACAAGATAATAAGTGTGATACACATCAAGAGATACTGCTTCTAGCTCTTGAGAATGCCCCAAAATGTAGAATTCTTTGTTTTGGGTTGTTTTTTTAAATAACATATATTGTTTTCTTTTTTTAATTTTCATTTATTGATTTTAGAGTGAGAGAGAGGAAAGGAAAGAAACATCAATTTGTTGTTCCACTTATTTATTATTATTGGTTGATTCTAGCATGTGACCTGACCAGGGTTCAAACCCACAAGTTTGGGATATCAGGACAATGCCCCAAGCAACTGAATTACTCTGCCATGGCTAATGAGCTTTTATATTTTTCTATAACAAACTCCCAAAGATGTCCTGAAAGCGAATTACTTAATGCAAGTATTCACAAGAAAAACAATTCCTTCCATATAACCCATTTAAAAGTGACATATTCTAAACTTATGTGTGGCAAATTGGTTTTCAGGATTCTTAGGCTTTATATTTTAGCTGGATATGCCAGAGAATGAGGTGGGCAGCTATGATCCATGAGATGGAGCTATGTCTACTCTTGCCATTTTATAAAACTGGGGTTCACCAGTTACAGAACTTTTGTAGAATAATGATCATCTAATGGTTTTCAACCACTCCTTGGTCTTTTATTATTTTTACTTTTTAATAGGAAGTTTGCTCTATTTTACGAATTGTCAAAAGCCTTGGGTTCAATTCAATTTCAAAAACACTTAATGAGGTCACAGTACATGCCAGGCATTGTACTAAGTGCTAGGCATCCAAAAAAACATTATTAGGAGAAAGGAGTTTATAACTTGAACAGGGAAAAACAAATGATAGACCACCGAAAAGAATGCCAAATGATGATGTCACAAAATAAGTACTAGACAATACAATTGGAGACAGATTAGACAGTATTTAACTGTTGGGTGGATGTGGTGCTCTTAACTGAAAAAATAACATTTGGACAGAGACAAGATGGCCACAGAGTAGGCAGACACTTCAACTCTCACTTCCCAGAACCAAGGTGGATTACAACCTAAATCTGAAAACACTCATCGTGAAAGACCAACTTTGGACTAAACTAAGAGGATTCTACAGCCAAGGACCACCAAAGAACCCAAGCTGAGACTGGTAGGAAAGGTGGAGACATGGAAAAGGCTGCCCCACTCCTAGGAACAGGTAACAGCCAGGAGGGACTCTTGTGATGTGGAGGGTTGCCCAGCGAGTTGTGGGTCCTCAGCCCCAAAACCAGAATCCCAGCCTAGAGCTCTGGAGCCTGAAAGGGGCTTATGGACTATATTTGGCTGAGAAAAGAGCCTAGATACTGTTTGAGAGAAGGAGGCAGAACTCTCAGATCCAGGCTCCAGGGAGTGCTGGGAAGGACTGGAGTTGCCTGGGGAGAAAGTGGTCTTGAAGGCACAGGGGGAGACACTTTGAGGGATAGACACTCTACCAGGGGTCCCCAAACTTTTTACACAGGGGGCCAGTTCACTATCCTTCATTGGAGGGCCGCCACATACATTGCTCCTCTCACTGACCACCAATGAAAGAGGTGCCCCTTCTGGAAGTGCAGCAGGGGGCCAGATAAATGGCTTCAGGGGGCCGCATGCAGCCCGCAGGCCATGTTTGGGGACTCCTGCACCCCTAGGATGAGTCACTCCCCAAATCTCAAGTGAACATTTTTCCTGGGAACAGCATCACCAACAAAGGGAAGAAATTACCAGTCCACCAAAGGCTCACCTGCCCCATTTAAAACAAAGGCACCTAGAGGCAGGAGCACGTTAGAGACACAAATAGGGAGTACAGAGGTCTAAGCTATACTACCACCACCACCACCACCACCCCCCAGGCTGCTGAGTGCTCACAGGGGGCAGGTCCGCTGGAGGCAGCAGAGTGCGGCTTCGGAAGCCAGGATGAGGCTGCGGAGGCCAGAACGGTGCGAGCAAGTGCGCGTGGGCTAGCCCATAGAGGCTGGAACTGCGGCAGCCGCAGCAGAGCTCCGGGCTCACACACAGTCCTGCTTATAGTGTGGGCCCGACCTAGGTGAGGGCAGAGGGCTGAGCAACAGCAGACAGGGTCCAGGCAGGCACGCAAAAGGCTGCCAACAAGGGCAGAAGTCACGGCGGCCGCTGCAGAAGTCTGGGCCAGCGTGCAAACCTTTCCATGGCGCAGGTGCACCCTCAGCTGCAGCAGAAGCCGGATGACATTGGGGATGGTCCAAGCAAGCACACCGGGTCCCCCTAGAAGGTGTGAGCCATGATAGCTGATGAAGAAGTCTGAGCCGACACGCAGACACTCAACAACAGGGACTAGTCCTCAGCAGCAGCGGAGGCTGGGGCAGCCCCGAAGGCAGTCCAAGCAGGTGTGCACAGGCCCACCTGTGGGGGCGAAAGCTGTGGTGGATGCTGCAGACGCCCAAGCTCATGAGCGAACTTTCTCACAGTGCAGGCTGGCCCTCAGCAGCAGCAGAGGCTGTAGCGGTCACAGAAGCAGTCCAAATGGGCCCGCATAGGCACGCACAAGCCCTCGGGGACAGTGGAGGCTGTGGTGGAAGCGAGCTGGTGTCAGCAGGACCTGAGCCCAAACGCTCCAGGCAGCAGCAGCAGCAGCCCAGTGGACAGACCACACTACTGGACAGACCACACTATGGGAGCACAGAGGCCACACCCACTGGACCCCTGTGACTACACCCTACTGAGTTTTGAAAAAGAAGAATAAATAAATAAATAAGTCTGAATAGAATGACACCTGAGGCTAAGGAATAGGCCACATCCAATACTGTACCTAATCACTGAATTATAGTCCTGAGCCCATCAAGTAGCCAGCAATAAGAGGCAACAGAAAGAGGATCTCAGGAGAATTTGAACTTTTAAAGGAACTTCCTCCAGGTCAAGAGTTAATAAAAAGCAATCCTAGGAGTGCAGCTTATATTTACAAGGGCACCTGGACCCAGCAGAGGCAACCATAAGATCTGGATCACCTATAGCTCCAAAAAGGTTGATAAGAGCCAGTCATAGGCAGTGACCCCCACTGATCTGCACCAGGCACAGGACAGGGAGGTCCAGGGCAGGCACATTCAGTGGCCAGATATGGAAAGCACCACTTCAGGACCTAACAACTCTTGTTAGAGTGGAAGCTTAATGAACAGCTCTTCACACCTGACCCAGCTAAGACATAGAAAACTCTGACACAAACAGCAAAAAGAACAGTGATAGCAGATAAGTAGCTCACAGTGGATTACAAACAACAGCTGATGCCAACCCAAAAAGACTGAGAAATAACACAACTAAAAATTGGAGGCAGACAATACCAACCCTAGACTTAGCTAGCTTCACAAACAACACACTGAAATGAGGAGTATATACACAGACAAAATGAGAAGACAAAGGAGCGCAATCCAAATGACTCAACAAGAGAAAACCCCAGAAAAAGAACTCAGTGAGATGGAAATAACCAAACTACCAGATGCAGAGCCTAGAATAATGATTATTAGAATGCTCAAAGATCTTAGAGCTACAATGGATAGACACAATGAGCATCTAAATAAAGAGATAACAAGCATCAAAAAGGACATTGAAATAATAAAAAATAACCAGTAAGAAATGACAAATACAATATCAGAAATGAAGGCTACACTAGAAGAGCAGGCTGTATGAAGCAGAGGATTGAACCAGCAATTTAGAAGACAAGATAAATGAAACACAAAAACAGAGCAGCAAAAGAAAAGATGCTCAAAAGTTTAAGGAGACTCTAAGAGAGCTCTGTGACGACCTAAAGAGAAACAACATCCACATTATAGGGGTTTCTGAAGAAGAGAGAAAGAACAAGAGAGAGCAGTTCAAAGAAATAACAGCTGAAAACTTCCCTAAATTAATGCAGAAAAAAGTCACATAAATTCAATAAGCACAAAGAACTACATTAAAGAGAAACCCAAAGAAATCTACACTAAGACACATCATAATTAAAATAACAGAGCTAAGAGCTAAAGAAAAAATATTAAAAGCTGCAAGGGAAAAAAAGTCAATCACCTACAAAGGAGCCCCCATAAGGATGACATCCAACTTCTCAACAGAAACGCTTGAGGCCAGAAGGGAATGGCAAGAAATATTCAAAGTAATGCAGAACAAGAGCCTACAACCAAGACTTCTTTATTCAGCAAGGCATCATTTAAAATTAAAGGAGAAATAAAAAGCTTCCTAGACAAAAAAAAAAAAAGAAAAAAAAACCCTCAAGGAATTCATTACAACCAATCCAATGCTACAAGAAATGTTAAGGGGCCTGTTGTAAACAGAAAAAAAGGGGGAAAGAATATAGTAAAAGAGGAATGTAGCTTTAAACAATAAAATGGCAATAAACAACTACAAACAATAATAACCTTAAATGTAAATGGATTAACTGATCCAATCAAAAGACATAAGGTAGCTGTGTGGATAAAAAAACAGGATCCATACATATGCTGTCTACAAGAGACACACCTCAAAACAAAAGATACACATAGACTGAAAGTAAAAGGTTGGAAAAAAAATATTTCATGCAAATGGAAATGAAAAAAAAGCTGGGGTAGCAATACTTATATCTGACAAAATAGATTTTACAACAAAGGCTACAGTAAAAGATAAAGAAGGTCACTACATAATGATAAAGGGAGCAATCCAACAGGAAGCTATAACCATTGTAATATCTATGCACCTAATATACGAGCACCTAAATATGTCAAGCAGACTTTGATGGATATAAAGAGCAAGATCAACAGCAATACTATAATAGTAAGGGATTTCAATACCCCACTAACATCAGATGTTTCTTTCTTTCATCCTCAAGAAAGAAAATTAACAAACAGCAGACTTAAAGGACACAATAGATCAACTGAATTTAATAGATATCTTCAGAACCTTTTACCCTAAAACAGCCGAATATACATTCTTTTTGAGTGCTCATGGTACATTCTCTAGAATAGTCCAAATGTTAGGGCACAAAAGCAGTCTCAACAAATTTAAGGACATTGAAATTATATTGACCATTTTCTCTGATCACAATGGCATTAAACTAGAAATCAATCACAACAGAAAAACTGAAAAATACTCCCAAATACTTGGAATCTAAATAGCATGTTATCAAATAACAAATGGGTTAACAATGAGATCAAAGAAGAAATAAAAAATTCCTAGAAATGAATGATAATAAGCATATAACTCAAAATTTATGGGACACAGCAAAAGCAGTACTGAGAGGGAAGTTCATAGCATTACAGGCATACCTTAAGAAGCTAGAAAAAGCATAAGAAATCGATCAATGAACAACTAAGGAACCGCAACAAAGAATTGATGTTTCTCATCTCTCTCCCTTCCTGTCCGTCTGTCCCTATCTGTCCTCTTCTCTGACTCTTTCTGTCTCTCCCACAAGGAAAAAAAAAGAAGCTAGAAAAAGTTCAAATAAACAACTTAATTCTGCATCTAAAATAACTGGAAAAAGAACAGCAAGTAAAGCCTAGAGGAAGTAGAAGGAAGGAAATGATAAAGATCAGAGCAGAAATAAATGACATAGAAGATAAAAAAATACAGAGAATCAATGAAAAAAAGAGCTGGTTCTTTAAAAATGTAAACAAGATGAATGAACTTTTAACCAGACTCACCAAAAAAAAAAAAAAAAAGAGGACTCAAATAAATAAAATTTAGAAATGAGAGTTGAGAAATAACAACTGAAACAACAGAAATACAAAGGATTGTAAGAAATACTATGAAGAACTGTATGCCAAAAACTTAGCCAACCTAGGTGAAATGAACAAAGTCCTTGAAACATATATTCTTTCAAAAATCAATTTGGGCCCTGGCTGGTCAGCTCAGTAGTAGAGCATCGGCCTGGCATGGAGGAGTCCTGAGTTTGATTCCCGGCCAGGGCACACAGGAGAAGCGCCCATCTGCTTCTCCACCCCTCCCCCTTTCCTACCTCTCTGTCTCTCTCTTCCCCTCCCGCAACCAGGGCTCCATTGGCGCAAAGTTGGCCTGGGTGCTGGGGGTGTTTCTATGGCCTCTGCCTCAGGTACTAGAATGGCTCTGGTTGCAACAGAGCAACGCCCCAGATGGGCAGGGCATCGCCCCCTGGTGGGCATGCCAGGTGGATCCCGGTCGGGTACATGCAGGAGTCTGTCTCACTGCCTCCCTGTTTCCAACTTCAGAAAAATACAAAAAAAAAAAAAATCAATCTGGAAGAATCAGAAAACTTAAACAAACTGATTACAATGATATCAAGAGTTATCAAAAAAAAATCTCCCAACAAACAAAAGCCCTGGGCCAGATGGCTTCACAGGTGAATTCTACCAAATATTCAAAGAAGAATTAACTCCTGTCTTTCTCAAGTTATTTCAAAATATTCAAGAGGAAGAAAGACTTCCAAACTCCTTTTATGGGGCAAGCATAATTCTGATTCCAAAACCAGGCAAACACAACACAAAGAAAAAAAATTTTAAACCAATATCTCTGATGAATTTAGACACTAAAATCCTCAACAAAATATTAGCAAACCAGACTCAGCAATACATGAAAAACATCATACATCATGATCAAGTGGGATTTATTCTTGGGCGGCAAGAGTGGTAAAATACTTGCAAGTCAATGTGATTCATCACATAAACAAAAGCAAGAAGAAAACCACATGATAATATCAACAGATACAGAGAAAGCATTTGATAAAATTCAGCATCCATTCATGATCAAAACTCTCAGAAAATTGGGAATACAGGGAACATACCTTAACACGATAAAAGCCATCTATGACAAACCCACAGCCAACATCATATTCAATGGGCAAAAATTAAAAGCAATTCCATTAAGATCAAGAACAAGGCCGAGGTGTTCCCTTTCAACACATTCATTCAACATATTTCTGGAAGTCTTAGCCACAGCAATCAGACAAGAAGAAGAAAAAAAGGCATCCAAATTGGAAAAGAAGAAGTAAAACTATCATTGCAGATGGTATGATACTATATATAGAAAACTCTAAAGTATCAGTCAAAAAACTACTTGACCTGATAAATGAATTCGGCAAGGTGGCAGGATATAAAATTAAAACTCAGAAATCAGAGGCATTTTAATATACCAACAATGAACTGTCTGAAAGAGAAATTAAGGAAACAATCCCCTTTGCTATTTCAACCAAAAAAATAAAGTACCTAGAAATAAATTTAACCAAGGAGACTAAAGACTTATACTCAGAAAATTATAAAACATTAATAAAAGAAATCAAGGAAGATACAAACAAGTGGAAGCATATACCATGTTCATGGTTAGGAAGAATAAACATCATTAAAATGTCTATATTATCCAAAGCAATTTATAAATTCAATGAAATACCAATGACATTTCAAAGATATAGAACACATATTCCAAAAATTTATATGGAACCAAAGAAGAACATGAATAGCCTCAGCAGTTTTGAAAAAGAAAAATAAAGGGGGAGGTATCACACTTCCTGATATCAAATTATACTACACAGTCATTGTACTCAAAACATCTTGGTACTGGCATAAGAACAGGCATATAGATCAATGGAACAGAACAGAGAACCCAAAAATAAACCCACATCTTTATGGACAACTGATATTTGACAAAGGACATAAGAGCATACAATGGAGTAAAGACAGCCTCTTTAACAAATGGTGTTGGGAAAATTAAACAGCTACTTGCAAAAAATAAAACTATACCACCAACTTACACTATTCACAAATATAAACTCAAAATGGATAAAAGACTTAAATGTAAGCTGTTAAACCATAAGCATTTTAGAAGAAAACATAGACAGTAGCTCTTCGACATTTCTTGCAGCAATATGTTTGCTAATTTATCTCCATGGGCAAGTGAAATAAAAGACAGGATAAACAAATGGGACTATATCAAACTAACAGCTTTTGCACAGCTAAAGACAATATGAACAGAATAAAAAGACAAACCATACAATGGGAGAACATATTCAACAGTACATCTGATAAGGGGTTAATTACCAAAATTTATAAAGAACTCGTAAAACTCAACACCAAGAAGATAAACAATCGAATCAAAAAAAATGGGCAAAGGAAATGAATAGACACTTCTCCAAAGAGGACATACAGATGGCCAATAGACAGATGAAAAAATGTTCAACATCATTAATCATTAGAGAAATGCAAATTAAAACCACAATGAGATACTAGTCCTCAGACCAGTCAGAATGGTGCTCATTAACAAAACAATACATAATAAGTGTGGTGAGAATGTGAAGAAAAGGGAACCCTCCTGCACTGCTGGTGGGAATACAGACTGGTACAGCCATTGTGGAAAACAATATGGAGATTCCTCAAAAAATTAAAAATGGATCTATCTTTTGACCCATCTATCCCACTTTTAGGAATATATCCCAGTAACACCATATCACTGATTCAAAGGAAGAAGTGCACCTGCATGTTTATGGCAACATTGTTTACAATAGTGAAAATCTGGAAACAGCCCAAGTGTCCATCAGTGGATAAGTGGGTTAAAATGCAGTGGTACATATATACAATGGAATACTATGAGTCCATAAAAAAGAAGGAAATCTTACCTTTTGCGACAACATAAATGGACCTGGAAACTATTATGTTAAGTGAAATAAGCCAGGTAGAGAAAGAAAAATATCATATGACCTCACTCATTTGAGGAATCCAATGAACAATTTGAACTGAGGAATGGAATTGAGACAGAGGAGGGATCAAAGGGACCAGAGGAAAAGAGGACAGAGGGAAAGGGGATGACAGGATGGGATAAACCTGAAGAAAAGGGGGAGGACGCTGTGGGAGGGGGGCAAGGGAGATGATGAGGGGAATACAGGGGTGGGGGAATGCATTTGGGGTGACACTAGAATCTATATAAACACAATAAATTAAAATCAATCTAAAAGAATACATTTGCATTGGGCCTGAAAGAAAAGAAAACCTACCAATCAAAGGGAACAGAATGACCAAGACAGCAAAGTGGATGTTGATCAGACCTGTATTTTAGAAAGATAAACCTGGAGGTGATGTGAACAATAAACTGAGCTGGGGGTTCCAGAGGGAAGCAAGCCAGATAATAGCACCTGCAGTATTTCAGGTGAGAGACAGAAAGACCAAACTAAGTCAGTGATAAAAGATGCTGGATAAATCTAAACAAAAATTATTTTTTAAAAAATGTTTAAAAATACCCAGAGAATATCATGATGCTCCAAATTATTGACTGTGTAATCATCAAATTCATGAGTTAAATTGGATACAAAGCTTGCTATTATCGTTTTCTCCATCTCTTCATCTGTGTTAGGGGTTCCCCATTTGATACACAATTACAGGCACCCAGTGTCCATGTGCCATTTCTTGAGTGCTCAGCCCCTCCATTCCTAGGAAATACCCAAGCCTTAGAGGTCCCAGCTATCTTGAGCAATAATGCTTGAAAAACCGAAGCAATTTGTCTACCCAAGTTTCTATACTCTTGTTCTTTTAAAGAAAATTGGCTAGTCCAAATATTTCACACTAAAATGTTCATAAGCATATGGGATATTTAGCAGTTACCTTCTAAAAATATTGACCTAAAAGGATGACTCCAATAGTGGGAATTTCTAGCAGGTTGGTATGTCAAAGTCAGGGCAGTTGAAGAGAAGATGGCTAATTTGAAGCAGAAAGTTGCATTAGCACCCCTCAGATAATCACATTTCCCAGTATTTTCCTGATTCACAACTATGTGAGCAGCTGTTGGAGGAAAAAGCAAATCCATCACTGATTCTAAACACAAGAAAAGGAAAAAAAGTAAAGATGTTTTTGTCTGTTTAAATGTGTGTTGACAAGTCCCATATGGGGAAGGGAGATTGGGTGTGTTTCATGTGCTGCGTGACTCTAAGTGTACTTGATTTTTTCCCTGTTATGACAACGAAGGTGTTACTATAGCCTGCCTAGTTTAGGGGTGGGGGTACTTCATGGAATTATAATGGAAAATGTAATGATCACAAAATGTCTAGCAATTTCATAAGTGAAGAGTCATTGTGATGCCAAAGCCAAAGTTGCAAAGTAAAATGGCAGAACCCAGAAGCACAGTAAAAGCTCATCTCACCATTCAGCATTCATGCAAATATTTATCCATCTCCCACAGTATACAAGACAGGAGACACTAAAATGCATAATCCTTAGTTCTCTCCCTCAGAGAATTTAAAACTCATAGCAGAGCTCAGAAAATACAGAATTAAAATAAAAATGAACAGAAGTAGGCATCTCAGAGCAATGGGAAGAGCACTAAAGCAGAAATCAAGAAACTTTGATTCAAGTCATGGGTTTGATTTTTATTTGCTGTGTATCCACTTGGACAGCTCATTAAGTCTTTTTTCTCAGCTATTACAGAGTTCAAATATATCAATGATGGAAATAGATTTCAAATTGGATGCCAGCTCTAACCAATCAATAGCAATTTCCTAGAGCAATGTGATGATATGGATTCTAAAATACACCTGGACTCAGTGGGAAAAGTGCCAGTTAGATTAGAAATGACTAATGTTAGTTTGAAAGGGGAGTGTTCTAAAGGGAATGAACCATATATACATGCTATCCCCTTGACTCGATCATCATAGAGATGCCTTCCAGATTTAGCAAGAAGGGTTTCATTTTCAATCTAGTGACACACATTTACTGCTGTGCATTGAGGCACCATTAAGCTTATGATATAAACTTTGCAATCAAAAAGCTCACAATATATTATAAATATAGACCTATGTCTATCTAGATTGCAGTATGGCTAAGTGCTATTATATAGGTATATATACATATAAAAGGCTATATGAATGTATAAAAGAGAGCATGCTGTTCAGGAGAGTGATATTCAGGATTGACCTTGAAAGACAATAAGGTACTTCCAAGCAGAAAAGGTAGAGGCAGTACGAGCACATATGCAAAGTGCTTATCATTTTTAAGAAATGACAGAAAATCCAGGGTAGATAGAATTTTAGGTGTTGGGTCAAGAGTCCTAATAAATAAGGCAGGTAAGTTAACCTGGGCCAGACTGGTATATACTTTGCAGGCTAGAATTAGACTAAATTTTAACTTGCAGACAACAAGGATTCATCAAAGATTTTTTAAAGCAAACGAGTTAAATACTTGTATTGGCATTATAGAAGAATCTCTCCAGTGCCAGAGTGTGTGTATGACAGAGGTCCCTGTTATGAGAATTCTGCAAAAGCCCACAGAAGAGATAGGGGCCGAGATTAAATGTAGGGTACACCAAACCTCTACGGGAAAGACAAAGACAATAATAGCACAGTGAATGCAGAGAATTTCAGGAATATGAAAGGCCATAAAAGCCTTTCACAATGAAGAAGGAGTGAGATGGGGCCAGACTCAAACCATGTGGTCCTTAATCCTATTTCATTTCTATTTAAACCTCATACTTCTGGGCATTGTGGTATCAGGCAGGGCAGTATTTCCCAAAATGTTCACCACAGAACACAAGATCTTCCAGATATTAGTAAGTTCAAGGGAATAAATGTCATCATAGGCAGATTAAGTTTAAGAACATTTAAAGAAATGTTAACTACATTTTATTTCTGAAGAATCTTCTTCTAACATGCCAATATATGTGTCTCTCTAGAAGAGTGTGACACATGTGGAATGTCTCCCAAACTCAACGAACCATGGGCGCTGTTGTCATGGGGTAAGTGTTGCACAGAGAACAGTTTGATGGCATAGAATCAATTGTCTGAAAACACAGGAATTATTAAAGAAGATCTTTCCATTTAAGAGAACATCATATACTTTATTTTTTCATCAATTTCCTTCAATTTTCTTCTTATAAGTAAAGGGATCAGACTTCATAGGGTGAGAAACCACGTGCAGAGAGGAAATTCAAATAGAACAGCCCACAGAAAGCAGTGAACATAAGGAATGAGTTGCTAGGGAGGTGACAGAGACAAAGCATATAACCAGTGTGGTTGACAACACCTACAGAATGCTATTTCTAGAGAGGTATAGGGGCTGGAGGAAAGTGGTAAGCGGAACAGGAAGCCAAGTGTGGGGTGAACCAAAAACACCCAGGAGGATGTTTCCTGTTTCTGAATGCCTTCAAAGACTTTCAAAATTGTATTTACCTCTTTTTATCATCAGCGCCTTCTCAGTATCTACACAAGTTTTCATTGACAGTTTGCCTTTTTTTAATTAAATTTTATTGGGGTAACACTGTCTAACATAATTACATAGGTTCCAGATGCCAAATTCTCCAACATATCTCTGTACACCATCTTGTGTGTTCACTCCCCAAGTCAAGTCTTTGTACATCACCATTTATCATCCTTATATCCTCTGCCACTTCTTCCGCCTTTCCCTGGCACAGTTTTCCAAATGCAAACATCTCTGGGCTGCCCCTAAGACTGGCCGGTTTAGGAGAAGAGCTTGGGACAGTTGCCTTTATATCTAGCTTCTTAGAAGTACTGAAAGCTGTGTCCAAAGCCAAAACCAGCTCACAGAGTGCTTTGAGAGAATAGGAAATAGGCATCCACTCAAGGGGCCCATGGCTTGCACTGGAACAATGTCTTCGCAGAAATCATTAAAGGAAATCCTTTCTTCAAGGAAAAAAAAACACACACACAACCCTGTGCACATGGCTGTGGGCAGAGCACAAACCGTGTTTCAGCTCCCACTTCCCTTCACAGCCTGTCACCCTCGTGCAGGGCACCACCTGAACAATGATATAGAATAGCCCTGTCCATCTCGCTCCTCCCATGTGCTTTCCATAGTGAATCCTTTGAAAACAAGTCTTCCTCTTTCTTCCACTTCAGGAGTCTCTAATCAGAATAGTGTCATCTGGAGACTGCAAAGCTGTGACCATCCAGCAAAATGTACTGAACTAAAACACATTCTGTTTTATTCAGTTTCAGCTCTTCCATTTACTGAACTGAATTTGGGCAAACTATGTCACCTTGGGGGACTTTGTAGATTGAAAAAATGGCCATAATTCTTTTCAGTGATTCCTATCTATCCATGAAACCTATTACTCCACCTCTTAAATATAAGCCAGCCTTGTGACTTGTTTTGGTCAGTGGAATGCAATGGAAACAATGTGATGCCAGTTCTGCATCAAGGGCTCAGTAGGCCCTGCACACTTTCACTCAGTCTCTTAGAACCCTGCATAGCTACCAGGTGAACAAGCCCAGGTTAGCCTGTTGGGAGATGAGAGACCATGTGAAGCAGAAGTGAGCTGACTCACCTGAGGTTTTTCTATATCTGCCAGTTCCCAACTGACCTGGCAGCTGACCAAAGACCCACAAGTGGCTCCAGTTCAGTCTAACAGAGAGAAAAAGTGGAGGCAAGCCTAGGTTGCCAACCAGTAGGATCTTGAGATAAATAAATGATTGCTGTTTTATGCTACTAAGTTTTAAGAAAATGATGCATGGGCCATAGTTTTCCTATTTGAAGAGTAAGGATTAACTCCTAAGCTTCATTGTAGTTAGAAGAGTCTATGATAACAATAGGTTGTCCAGCTTAGTTATCACAATGATGTCTTCTTTTGCTTTATTGATATTGCCAGGAATGAGAGAAACAAGATTGGCAATAACCACCTTCCTGGCTCTCATCAAGGACTTCTTTCTCCATATCTAACTTTTCAAATAAAAAGTAAGTCTGGACTTAGGTAAAAAGCAACTTTATTTGAAAGGATTATTGCAAGAGGGAGGGAAAGGACTATTATAACAGGAAAACTATTGTAATAGAGAGAATACTCTATGATAGTGGTCCCAAACCTTTTTGGGGCCACAGACCGGTATAATGTCAGAAAATATTTTCACAGACGGGCCTTCAGGGTGGGACAGATAAATGTATCACGTGACCGAGACAAGCATCAAGAGTGAGTCTTAGATGCATGTAACAGTGGGAATCTGGTCATTTTTAAAAAATAAAACACCGTTCAGACTTAAATATAAATAAAATGGAAATAATGTAAGTTATTTATTTTTTCTCTGTGGACCAGTACCAAATGGCCCACGGACCGGTACCGGTCCACGGCCCGGGGGTTGGGGACCACTGCTCTATGAGATCTGCAAGTGTCCCAAAAGCCAGGCGGAAAAGGGTTTTTATTTTATAAAGAGAAATAAAGAAGGCTAGAAAAAACAGATGTGGGTAAGTGAATGAAGGGATGGGCTGATGGGATAGTTGATCAGAAAATCTTTTCCATATAGTCAGTTAATGCTCAGGACATTAAAGTGGGGCTTCTATCTTGGCTCAGGCTAATAATATGTCAAAGTTCATGGGTCTAGAGAAAGGAGAGAAACCTAACTAAAGTTTGGTTGGTCAGGTCAAGGTAGCAGGTATTTCATCCAGGTAGGCCAGTGGGTACAAAAAGCTATGCTAATCACTATGACACAAAGAATGAAAATTTGCTGTGTCTATGTCTGATGCTGTCACAGGTAAACAAAAGGAATATCTGTGAGCCTTACCTAAGTCATGTGAGGAAGAGAAATTCTTTGCAAAAAAAAAAAAATTTTCTCAATGCATAATAGGATGGGGGGTGGGGAGGAGGAGTCTCCTAACCCTCACCGTTTCCTAGAATCACAGTGCTCAGGAGGTGTGCTCAGGCAGAAGTCAACATTGTCATATTTGATGTATCCAGGCCTGTTTATTCAGCCTCTTCCTTCATCTGTGGACAATCTCCTAAGAAAATGAGAATTTTACCCCTCAAAACTTTGAAGGCACTTTTCTTCAACTGTTCGCATCAGTAAATGTTCATCCTTTGGCGTTTCCTTCTTTGTGAATTCTCCCTTTAGTGAATCTTTGGTTATGTAAATCCCTAGATATTAAACGTACATTTAAGTCCTGTGGAGGTGGAGATAAAGATAGAAATAGGCATGCACAATGTATACTACAAAAGCGAAATCACTGTTTGGTACAATCCCCTGTAATAAATGACTCAACAAGCACTTTATTCTCAATTTATCAACCTTAGCTACCTAATTTTTCATGGGTAGATGGAAACCATGCACACAGTTTTTTGTTTGTTTATTTGTTTGTTTCAATTTTCAGGCAACTAGACAATATTTCTCAGTCCTGGAATAATAACAAAGACTCTTAGCTGGAAACAACTGCAACAATATCACTGCCAGTCATGTTTGCTCAGCTCAGCAATTCAGACCAGTGTCAGGAGCAGTAAGGCCACACTGCCTGTCACCACCACACTGAGCCTCTCTCCAGTTCAGCTGGTACTTGGATGCTTGATTGATCTTCACAAAGCATGAATCCAGTTATGTCATGCCTTTTTTCAAAGACCTTGAACTCTTCTCTTACTCTTACACAATGATTCTTTTATGTAAGGAACAAGACCTCTCTAAACTGATCCCAATTCAACTTTTCTTTTTTTTTTTTTTTTTGGTTGGGGGAGGTTTTATTTTTTTTTTAATTTTATTTTTTTAATGGGGTGACATCAATAAATCAGGATACATATATTCAAAGATAACATATCCAGGATATCTTGTCGTTCAATTCTGTTGCATACCCATCACCCAAAGTCAGATTGTCCTCTGTCACCTTCTATCTTGTTTTCTCTGTGCCCATTCCCCCCTCCCCAGCGTAACCACCACACTCTTATCAATGTCTCTTAGTTTCACTTTTATGTCCCACCTACGTATGGAATAATGCAGTTCCTGTTTTTTTTCTGATTTACTTATTTCGCTTCGTATCATGTTATCAAGATCCCACCATTTTGCTGTAAATGTTCCGATGTCATCATTTCTTATGGCTGAGTAGTATTCCATAGTGTATATGTGCCACATCTTCTTCATCCAGTCATCTATTGAAGGGCTTTTTGGTTGTTTCCATGTCCTGGCCACTGTGAACAATGCTGCAATAAACATGGGGCTGCATGTGTCTTTACGTATCAATGTTTCTGAGTTTTTGGGGTATATACCCAGTAGAGGGATTGCTGGGTCATAAGGTAGTTCTATTTTCAGTTTTTTGAGGAACCACCATACTTTCTTCCATAATGGTTGTACTACTTTACATTCCCACCAACAGTGTATGAGGGTTCCTTTTTCTCCACAGCCTCTCCAACATTTGCTATTACCTGACTTGCTAATCATAGCTAATCG
This sequence comes from Saccopteryx bilineata, assembly GCF_036850765.1. Classification (NCBI taxonomy): domain Eukaryota; kingdom Metazoa; phylum Chordata; class Mammalia; order Chiroptera; family Emballonuridae; genus Saccopteryx; species Saccopteryx bilineata. The sequence continues at coordinate 310,698,830 of NC_089490.1, forward strand.
AACAGGTGTGAGGTGGTATCTCATTGCCGTTTTGATTTGCATTTCTCTAATAGCTAAAGAAGATGAGCATCTTTTCATATATCTGTTGGTCATTTGTATTTCTTCCTGGGAGAACTGTCTGTTCATATCCTCTTCCCATTTTTTTATGGGATTGATTGTTTGTTGTTGAGTTTTATGAGTTCTTTGTATATTTTGGATATTGGGCCCTTATCTGAGCTGTTGTTTGAAAATATCATTTCCCATTTAGTTGGCTTTCTGTTTATTTTGTTATCAGTTTCTCTTGCTGAGCAAAAACTTCTTAGTCTGATGTAGTCCCATTCATTAATTTTTGCCTTCACTTCTCTTGCCATTGGAGTCAAATTCATAAAATGCTCTTTAAAACCCAGGTCCATGAGTTGAGTACCTATGTCTTCTTCTATGTACTTAATTGTTTCAGGTCTTATGTTTAGATCTTTGATCCATTTTGAGTTAATTTTGGTACAGGGGGAGAGACTGTAGTCCAGTTTCATTCTTTTGCATGTGGCTTTCCAGTTTTCCCAGCACCATTTATTGAAGAGGCTTTCTTTTCTCCATTGTGTGTTGTTGGCCCCTTTATCAAAAATTATTTGACTATATATATGTGGTTTTATTTCTGGACTTTCTATTCTGTTCCATTGGTCTGAGTGTCTATTTTTCTGCCAATACCATGCTGTTTTGATTGTCGTGGCCCTATAATAGAGTTTGAAGTCAGGTATTGTAATGCCCCCAGCTTCATTCTTTTTCTTTAGGATTGCTTTGGCTATTCGGGGTTTTTTATAGTTCCATATAAATCTGATGATTTTTTGCTCTATTTCTTAAAAAAATGTCATTGAAGTTTGATGGGAATTGCATTAAATTTGTATATTGCTTTGGGTAATATAGCCATCTTGATTACATTTATTCTTCCTAGCCAAGAACAAGGTATATTCTTCCATCTCATTATATCTTTTTCGATTTCCCTTAACAATGGTTTATAGTTTTCATTATATAAGTCCTTTACATTCTTTGTTATGTTTATTCCTAAGTATTTTATTTTTTTGTTGCAATCGTGAAGGGGATTATTCTTTTGAATTCATTCTCAATTGTTTCATTGTTGGCATATAGAAAGACTATTGACTTCTGTATGTTAATTTTGTATCCTGCGACCTTACTGTATTGGCTTATTGTTTCTAGTAGTCTTTTTGTGGATTCTTTGGGGTTTTCGATGTAGAGGATCATATCATCTTCAAAAAGTGATACCTTTACTTCTTCTTTTCCAATATGGATGCCTTTTATTTCTTTGTCTTGTCTGATTGCTCTGGATAGAACCTCTAGTACCACATTAAATAAGAGTGGAGAGAGTGGACAACCCTGTCTTGTTCCTGATTTAAGGGGGAAAGCCTTCAGTTTAGTGCCATTTAATATGATGTTAGCTGATGGTTTATCATATATGGCCTTTATCATGTTGAGATATTTTGCTTCTATACCCATTTTGTTGAGAGTCTTAAACATAAAATTGTGTTGTATTTTATCGAATGCCTTTTCTGCGTCTATTGATAAGATCATGTGGTTTTTGTTCTTTGTTTTGTTGATATGGTGTATTACGTTAACCGTTTTACGTATGTTGAACCATCCTTGAGATTCTGGGATGAATCCCACTTGATCATGATGTATTATTTTTTTAATATGTTGTTGTATTCGATTTGCTAGTATTTTGTTTAGTATTTTAGCATCTGTATTCATTAGAGATATCGGTCTGTAGTTTTCTTTTTTTGTGCTATCCTTGCCTGGTTTTGGTATGAGGGTTATGTTGGCCTCATAAAATGTGTTTGGAAGTATTGCTTCTTCTTCAATTTTTTGGAAGACTTTGAGTAGAATAGGAACCAAGTCTTCTTTGAATGTTTGATAAAATTCGCTGGTATAGCCGTCAGGACCTGGACTTTTATTTTTGGGGAGGTTTTTAATGGTTTTTTCTATTTCTTCTCTACTGATAGGTCTGTTTAGGCTTTCTGCTTCTTCTTGACTCAGTCTAGGAAGGTTGTATTTTTCTAGGAATTTATCCATTTCTTCTAGGTTGTTGAATTTAGTGGCATAAAGTTTTTCATAGTATTCTACAATAATTCTTTGTATATCTACGTTGTCCGTGGTGATTTCTCCTCTTTCATTTTGTATTTTGTTAATATGAGTTCTTTCTCTTTTTTCCTTGGTAAGTCTTGCCAAGGGTTTGTCAATTTTGTTGATCTTTTCAAAGAACCAGCTCCTTGTTCTATTAATTTTTTCTATAGTTTTTCTGTTCTCTAATTCATTTATTTCTGCTCTGATTTTTATTATCTCCTTTCTTTGGCTGGTTTTGGGTTGTCTTTGTTCTTCTTTTTCTAGTTCCTTAAGGTGGGAAGTTAAGTGGTTCACTTGGGCTCTCTCTTGTTTGTTCATATATGCCTGAAGTGATATGAACTTCCCTCTTATCACTGCTTTTGCTGCATCCCATAGATTCTGATATGTCGTATTGTCATTTTCATTAGTCTGTATATATCTTTTGATCTCTGCACTTATTTCTTCTTTGACCCATTCATTTTTTAAAAGTATGTTGTTTAGTTTCCACATTTTTGTGGGATTTTTTTCCTCTTTTTTGCAGTTGAATTCTAGTTTCAAGGCTTTATGATCAGAAAATATGCTTGGTACAACGTCAATTTTTCTGAATTTGCTGATGTTGTTTTTGTGGCCCAACATATGGTCAATTCTTGAGAATGATCCATGTACACTGGAGAAAAATGTATACTCAGTCACTTTGGGATGAAATGTCCTGTAGACGTCTATCATATCCAGGTGCTCCAGTGTTTTGTTTAAGGCCACTATGTCTTTGTTGATTCTCTGTTTGGATGACCGATCTAGAGCCGTGAGCCGTATATTGAGGTCTCCAAGTATGATCGTATTTTTGTCAGTTTTTGTTTTAAGATCAATAAGTAGCTGTCTTATATATTTTGGTGCTCCTTGGTTTGGTGCATATATATTAAGAATTGTTATGTCTTCTTGATTCAGTGTCCCCTTAGCCATTATGAAATGGCCATTTTTGTCTCTGAGTACTTTTCCTGTCTTGTAGTCAGCATTATCTGATATGAGTATTGCTACACCTGCTTTTTTTTGGATGTTATTTGCTTGGAGTATTGTTTTCCAGCCTTTCACTTTGAATTTGTTTTTATCCTTGTTACTTAGATGAGTTTCCTGTAGGCAGCATACAGTTGGATTTTCTTTTTTAATCCATTCTGCTACTCTGTGCCTTTTTATTGGTGAGTTTAATCCGTTTACATTTAGTGTAATAATTGACACTTGTGAGTTCCCTATTGCCATTTTATATCTTGTTTTCTGTTAGTTTTGTGTCTTGTTTGATCCTTCTCTTTCGTTTTTCTATCTTTTGTTTTTATTTGGTTGTATTCCATACATCTTTCCTCTGTTGCTATCTTTTTTATCTCATGTGCTTCTGTGGTGGTTTTTTCAATGGTGGTTACCTTTGAGTAATGAAAAGGGTCCCTACCCTGTTCATTGTAGCGCACTATTTTGTGAGTACTTTTGCACTTCATCGTCCTTTGCTACTGTTAATCTCCATCTTCTCCCCCCCTTTCTTTTGGTTGGTCTCACAGTTTAAATCTGGTTTTATTGTGTTCTCCTTGGAGCTTTTACTTGTGGCTCTGATTTTTTTCTTGTTCTTTTTATGTGATTGGAGAACCCCCTTTAGTAATTCCTGGAGTGGGGGTTTTCTGATGATAAATTCCCTCATCTTTTATGTATCTGTGAATGTTTTTATTTCTCCTTCATATTTTAAGGATAGCTTTGATGGGTATAGTATTCGTGGCTGAAAGTTCCTCTCTTTCAGGAGTTTAAATATTGGGGTCCACTCTCTTCTAGTTTGTAGAGTTTCTGCTGAGAAATCTGATGATAATCTAATGGGCCTTCCTTTATATGTTGTATTCTTCTTTTCCCTGGCTGCCTTGAGAATTTTTTCTTTGCTGTTGGTTTGTGTCAATTTCATTATGATATGCCTTGGAGTAGGTTTGTTGGGGTTAAGAAAACTCGGAGTTCTGTTTGCTTCTTGAACCTGAGGCTTTAGTTCTTTCCACAGGCTTGGGAAATTCTCATTTATTATTTGTTTGAGTATGTTCTCCATTCCATTTTCTCTTTCTTCTCCCTCTGATATACCTATTATTCTTATGTTATTCTTTTTGATGGAGTCAGATAATTCTTGTAGGGCTATCTCATTTTTTTAATTTTTGAGTCTCTTTCTTCTTCTCTCTGTTGTGCCTCAAGTTGCTTGTTTTCTATTTCACTAATCCTCTCTTCTATCTGACCTGTTCTATTAGCTAAGCTTGTTACTTCGTTTTTCAGCTCATGAATTGAGTTTTTCATCCCTGTTTGATTTGTTTTTATAGTTTCAATTTCCTTGGACATATATTCTTTGTGTTCATTGAGTTGTTTTCTGAGCTCCCTAAATTGCCTTTCTGTGTTTTCTTGTATATCTCGGAGGATTTTTAGGATTTCTATCTTGAATTCTCTGTCATTTAGCTCCAAGGTTTCCAATATATTAAATTTTTTCTCCATAGATTTTTCTTCATCTAGCTGTGTTACCTCTCTTTCTTTTGTATCCATGATATTTGATTTTCTCTTCCTTAATGGCATCTGAGGGTTGTTTTGTTGATAGTATTAATGAAATTTAATAAAGAATAAAAAGTTAAAAAAATCAAAAAGAGTTGTTTTTGTAAAAAAAATTAATAATGAAATAAAGAAAAATAAAATAAAATAAAAATTTTTAAAAAAGGAAATTATTCCCCCCCTCCTTTTTTCCTCTCCTCTCCTCTTCCCTCTTTCTTGAGAAAATCTTGTGGTGAACTGTGAATTATAACAAACAATGCCTGTGATGGAGGGCCTGAATTGGGGAAAAGTAATAAAGGGGCAAAAAAAAGAAAAAAAAGGGGGTATGGACCCACAAAAAGCAAATAAGGAAAAAATTTGGGTCAAGAATAAAATGATTTGCTTTTAGGTGTTGGTTGTCTAAGAGTTATGATGAGAGGAATTAGAGGAAAACAGAAAAATGGGGGGACAAATTAAAAAATTACTATTGTATTTAGTGGAAGAAGAACTAGATAAAATGGAGAGCCAGGGATGGGAGCACTGCTAGTGAGTTAAAAAGGTGAAGTAAAAACCCCCCAAAATGCCACAAACATAAGTTTGAGTCCCAGATAAGATAATTTGTTCATTATTGAGGTTTGAATGAGAGGAGATGTAAAGGAGAAAGGAAGAAACTAATATAGAGGGAGAAAAGAAAGAGAGAGAGAGAAAAAAAGAGGGAACCACTAAAAGAAGAAAAAAGAAAGAAGAGAGAGAGAGAGAGAGAGAGAGAGAGTTAAGGGTTTTGGAGTGCAACCCTCATAGAGAGAAAGGAAGAGGAGAGAAAAGATAATGGGAGATGTAACACTTATGGGTAGTGTAGTTCAAGGAGAGGAGAGAGTAAGACCGGCTGAGAGTTAATCGGCCAAATTGGAGGAGGAAAAAAAGTATCAAGAATGAAGATAAGAGAAACAAACGAACAAATATAATAAAATGGGATAGGTTATAAAGTCTGCAGATTATTCTTGATTTTGAGAGGTTATCTTCTTGCTTTTTCTTTTCTCTCCCTCTTCCTGGTTGGTGACTCTGTACCCCGGGTTCTGCCCCTTTGGCACGCTCAGGTAGAGGTTTGCAGTTGATAAGTCTCTATGGCAATGTCATGTATTGTGCTTTAGTCTCTTTGGCAGTCGAGGCTCATTAGCATTTATAGGCTCTGACAGTGAGAGAGTCCGTGTTCCTGGAGCCTTTCTCCTAGTCTTTCCTTCCTCAATTAGTAGCCTGATAATCCAGCTATGGGGTTGCTGCTGCCTCTGCCTGGATAGTAAGAGTCTCAAAGAGCTGGCAACTCCCCACTCTATTTCCACTCAGCACAGGGCTCTGGGTAAGGCTCAGTCAGTCAGAGCTGCTAGCATAATCAGGCGGGCTTTCCGCCCACTCAAAGGCCTCTGGCTCTGCCACTCTGTCCGGTAACAGAGGCGGGCGCCCACTTCCGGGGCACTTGGAGGAAACTCTCGCTCACTATCTGCGCGCGCAGACCAGGATATCCGGCCAGCAGTCTCACGCTCTGAGTGAAACCCCCAACCGCATGGAAAAGTTGCAGCATTGGAATTGGCTCTCGCTCCGTCCCCATGCGCGGCTTTTGCAAGGCGCTGGGGCAGCCCAAGATTCCGCTTTTGCCCACACAAAGGCCCCTGACTCTGCCCCTTTGTGTGATAACACAGGCGTGCACTGCCGAGGCACTCGGAGGAATCTCTCGCTCCCTATCTGCGTGCACAGACCAGGATATGAGGCCGCCGCGTTTCCCTCTGAGTGAAACCCCCACCAGCACGGAAAATTTCCACCGTTGGAATTAGTTCTCGCTCCCTCCCGTGCGCAGCTTTCCCAGGGCGCTGGGGCTGCCCAGAGATTCTGCTTTCGGCCCACAGAAAGGCCTCTGACTCTGCCTCTCTGTGGGGTAACACGGGCACCCACTCCCGGGGCTTAGGAAGAAATCTCTCGCCCACTAACTGCGCACCGACCAGGAGATCAGGTAAAATGGCTGCTCCGCTTGTCTTTCTTTGTTTGGGTTTGGCATGAGTGTTAGCTTGTATTGCCCGGGTTGCCACAGGATCAGTTTTTCCTCGGCTTGGATCTCTGTGCCACAGCCTGGTTCGGCCGTTTGTGCCATGGCCTGGATCTATTCACCCCCTTTGCCCGCCTCAGTTTCTATATTCACAGTTACCAGAGAAAGCCGCCCTGTTTAGGTTAGTGAGGAAGGCGGAGCATTTCTTACTCCCTATTTCTTTCGGGGTTTGGTTATATATTTAGCCAATTTTTCACTCGACCATACCTTCTGGTGTATTGCGAAGCATTGGAGGCTCCAAGTATAGGTTTTTCTGTTTCTGGTTGAAGATCTTGTTGAGTTTGGGGGGAGATTTATCGGTATCGCTTCCTACCCTGCCATTACTCTGACGTCATCTCCCCCAATTCAACTTTTCAATCTTACCTCTCATTGACCTCTTAGACCTACATTTCATGCTCTCAAATCATCTTTTATAATTTTCATCTAGTTTTATACAGTATTAAGAAAATAAAATAGAGCCACACTCATGTGGATATATATAGTGTGAGGATGTCTTTTTAAAAATTAATTACCAAAACAAGTCTATTGCCTTATATTGTGGATCCATGTCAAAAGTGTACAATTTAGGATAGACCATCGTTGACTAAAGTTGTCTGGGAGAGAGACATGTTTCTAAGCAGATAAAACAAATATAGTCACCATCCTCAGTAGTCCTTCAATGTAAAATATAAAATACTAAACCAAATGAATACACCACAAATATTCAGCTGGAATAGAGCTTGACTAAACAGATGATGAGTTTTCAACATTGCTATACCATGAAGGTTAAGGTTAGAGGAGAGTAGAAGGGAAGGTAACAGTTTCAAAAATTGTGTTCAACAGATGCTCTTGGACTACTCATTGACTATAAAGTAGAGCCAGTGGCCTTCCAGAGTAGCTTAATTTGTAATAGCTATTCTTTACTGAGACTTAGCAGAAAATAACTTTGTGAGTACTTAGTCTTCAGCCTGGACACCCAAAAAATGCTCTGAAACAACTGATGAATTGAAATGCTTTCATCAGTGCATGTAAGACAGAAGATATATAACTTGACTAATTCTAAACCCTTAGAAAGTCCAATGAAATTGGAGAATGTGGGACTGCCTTATTTGCTTATTTTATGTATACCTTCCTCCAAGCTGCTAATAAGACTGCACTCTGGAGTATGTATATACTATAAAAGCAATATTATAGGAAGAAAGCACTGCAGAACCCAAGAGATGGTTGGATGACGGCCAGTGAATCAGCATGCCTGAAATATGGCCCCACCTTCTTCATAATATGACAGAGCTCTTGACATAAGTGTGTTTTTTGACATTCCCTACCACTAGTGAAGGCTGGTAGATAGACCCCCGCAGCTATCCAGGCTATCTATCTTAAACCCACTTTCTATGGGACCAGAGCAGCATAAAAATATAAATAAAAAGGAATACAGAACAATTGCCCTATTTACCTGTTCAAATAGAGAACATGGTTAATTGAAGCCTTAGAATGGCTTTCATTCCCTTTAACTCACATTATGTGATTTTACTCTCGGCATTAGTCTAGCTAACAAATTCACCAGATCCATTATAGGGCAAAAATATCATGCAGTATGTTGACAGCATCATCAGTATATTAAATTCCTATGCCCCAGAGAAATATAGCAGAAAATATTTTAGAATAACTTTATCTCCAACAATATTTTATAGAACTTTGCAGTTGATAGATTATAAGTGAAGAAAATTATTGTTCACCTAGGTATGATGAGTTGGACCACTCAACCTTTCAAAGTTGATAGTATGGTGGAAAACCATGAATTCTCCACCTGCCCCTTTGTGTCAGAGGTCCACAGGCCTCATCCAGAAGTAATCTCATTCTTCTACAACTCTTATGGCACTTTCACAAACTAAATTTATATTATTTAATAGTTGTAATAATATATTATATATTATTATAACTATTCAGGCATCTTAATTAAGAAATAAAAACTAACTCTTTTATTTAAGCAAAATGTTTAAGAATTGGGTAGCTAAGCTAATATGTGGCCCCCTGAGGCCATTTATCCAGCCCTGCCGCACTTCCGGAAGGGGCACCTCTTTCACTGGTGGTCAATGAGAGGAGCACTGTATGTGGCTCCTGGAGTACTGTATGTGGCAGCCCTGCAACAGTCTGAGGGACAGTGAACTGGCCCCCTGTGTAAAAAGTTTGGGGACCCCTGCTCCAGGGTATCACATCTGGACCACAGGCACTGGGCATGGTTACTGAGTCTTGCCAGCTGCATGGCTTCTGAGAAATTCAACTAATATTGAAAACAACCAACAGATAATTTACCTCATCCTTTAATTTTTCTGCCAGAATGGTGCTAACTGATTAGCAGAGACTAGAAAACATGATCATGCTGTAGGTGCAAGGTTGGCAAAGAAAGTGGGTATCTGAAATATTCAGATTCTACTGTGGGAGACAGGCCCTAGCTTCCACCAAGATTCATGAATGAAAAATTCCCTGAAGAGAAACTGAAGAAGGAAGGCTAAAACAATGACAAATACTCATTATTTTTGTACTGTTTTATCATTCTTACTAGATTAATCATAAGACCCATAGAAGGAGGTCAAGCTATATGTTTATATCATCAGGATTTACTATCACAATGCTTAAACTTCTAAGGGACTCTGATATGGTCTGAATGTTTGTGTCTCTCAAAATTCAGTATGTTGAAATTCCAATGCCCACAGTGATGCTAGTAGCAGGTTGTGGACTTTGGAAATTGTTTAGGTTCTGATGGTGGGGCCCTCATGAATGAGATTAGTATTCTTATCAATGTGAACCTACCCGCTTCCACCATGTGAGGACACAGAGAGAAGGCACTGGCTGTGAACCAAGAAGAGAACCCTCACCAGAATGTGACCATGCCAGTTTCTTGATCTTGGACTTCCCAGCCACTAGAACTATGATAAATAAATTTCTGTTTTTTATAAGTCACCCAGTTTATGATATTTTGTTATACTAGCCCATATAGACTAAAACACTCAATAACTATTAACTGCATGAGCACAACAATGGTATACACTATTAGGCAGAAAGGGAAATTTAGTATATAGTTAACTTGACTGATATTGCCTCCGTGTCAATTGTGCACTCTTACAATACAGTCTAATTTATAACTAAAAAATTACGGCATACACATATACTGGGTCCCTGAGACCAATAATCCTTTTTTAATATAGCAGTATGTGTTCTGACCAGCTTCTCTTATTATCTAGAAACCCTCTCAGGAAAAATGTGTTTAAAAAGCAAGTATTTGATATCTTTGTGCTTATCCCATTATGTTGTATTTGGCTTTTTTAATGCTTAAAAGTTACACTATACGGTAAGACTAAAATCATTTTATGTTCACTAAAATTTAAACCTAACTTTTCAAAAATTGAACATTTTCAACTAGGCAGTCTATCCCTTAAAGATATTACTTCCATTGGAAGTTTTCTCCAAGAAAAGGAAATATATCTTCAGAACAATTGAACATTTTTCCCAGAGTTTAACATATAAAAAAAAACTTAATTTTTTAAACTCTAGCATCTGATTAACTAATAATAAAATATTTTGGTAAAAATGAAGGATGGGTATTAGAGCCACTGAAAATTGAGCAATTTTTTATTTCAAATGAAGAACTATTCTGACAAGTCTCGCATATGCATAAGGACATTCAATTCAAACTATATATGTCTCTGGAACACAGCACAAGAATCAGGCCTTCACAGAGCTTCTCCCTTGAGGATCTCGTGCACCAATATGGACCTTCCAAGAATTGCAAAGATCCCTGAGTCTAACATGAGTATTCCTCGGTAACCTCAATATACCCAGTGGAAAAAAGAGTCATAGCCTGAATCTTCCTGAGAAAACTACCCAAAATCCCTTAGTGGCAAAATCTGGGAATTGACTTATATCCTCATCCTCATAACTTCAGAACTTCATTAAGATCCAACCAGAGCTTCCCATAGAGCCTTCTGGCTAACATAGGTCTGTCTATGCCTGAAAACTTCCCTGGCAAAAGGCAAGTGTCCAAGCAAATTAGCCAAGCGATTGGCATTAAATGCTGACATTGTGCTTGTCTCAGTGATACACATTCGAAGAGGGAGAAAAGAAGGAAAAAGAGAATTAGAAAGCAAAATTCTCCACATGCAGAGCATGTGCATTTTCTTCAGAACAACAAAAGTAATGCAGAAGGTACAAGTCAAACTAAATTATATACTAAATGTGATCACATTTACCAAAGAATACATGCAAGGAGTGCATTATTAAAGGACTAGAAGCAGAGTGTGTTCTTTTTTCCTGTTGAAGGTCACATCTTAGGCTGGGGATTAAAGATATGGAAGCAGTCGTTTCAAAGAACAAGTTTGCAGACTGTGATTTATGATTCCATAATTGAAGGCTATGGGAGGGCAAAGGACACATCCCATGGAAAACCTTTTCTCCTCCATTTATCTTAATTCAGCATTTACTTCACTCCCTCATTGTATAAAGTGTGTCCCAATTTCCCTCTTATAAAGACACCCCTCATATTGGATTTAGGCTCTAGCCTAAGTATGACCTCATCTTAACTTGATTATATCTGCAAAGACCCTATTTCCAAATATGACCACACCATAGGTTCCATATAAACATAAATTTGGGGGGACACTATTCACCCAGTATAGTAAGCTACATAATGAGGAGGAGGCTAGATTTATCTTATTCACCATTAAGACCCTAGCATCTAACATTAGCAAGTGGTAAGATTTTCATATACATATTAAATAAATGAGTTATCCTAATATCACTGCATAGAAGAAGAATTATATTGGTGAAATCATATAAAATATTTGATATTTTAATAAATTTTTACTCTTAAAAAAATTTAAGTCTAAAATATTATAAAGTATTCCCAAGATTTGACTGAATGGAATTCAGTACTAGAATTCATCAGAAGGGTATGCAGTATCTAAAAGAAACATCTTATTTTGTTCTGATATGCTTTACTAATTTTTTAGAAAAGGAGGAAAGGAGAAGAAAGAGAAAGAGAGAGAGAAACACAGATGTGTTCTTTTATGTGCTCTAACCAGGGATCAAACCAGCAACCTCTGCAGTCAGGACAATGCTTTAACCAACTGAGCTATCTGGCCAGAGCTAAAAGAAACAGTTTAAACATTTAAAATGTTTAAACATTTTAAACATTTTAAACATTTAAAGCTAAACATTTTAAACATTTTAAACATTTTAAAAAACATTTAAAACATTTTAAAGATGATTCTAAGTCAAGATAACAAAATCTAGGATCTGAATATGGAAGCATGTGGTGGAGAGAGAATTTTGAAGACAAGATAGATAACAGAAAAACAAATAATATGCTTGTGGCAGCATTCAAGAAACCACTTGGACAGAAAAAAGAAATAAATATTTTACTTCAAAGACACATTCTATCTATTTCACTTCTCTCCTCTGACTTAACACCTTGAAAAAAGAGAAAAATATATTAATAAGTAGAAATGAAAAGCATTTCAGCAGAGTGCAGCAAAGCTCTTTAGAGAGATCACAATAACAGAAATTAACACCAAGAGTACTCAGTCATGTATCTTACTTTGTAATGGCAAAATAATCCAAGTGCAGAGAAAACATGGCCCATTCTTTTGGCTACCAAAAGGAAAAAGAGAATTCAAGAGAGAAGGAAGGGCTATGGTGACCCCCTTTAATTCAGTGCCTGCCATACACCTGACACTTTATAAGTTATTCTATATAATCTCTACTACAAACCTTCAGGTTAGAAAGGAGAATAGTTAGACATCAGTCATTCACTATTCCGAACAATTATTGGTTCTTCTGGTGAAGAAAATCAATCTCCTTGTGCTGGCAAAAGGACAAAAACAGGAAAAAAGAGACTAAGAAAGAGAATACAGAGAGAAATAAACAAACAGAGGCAGAGAGACAGAGAGATGTAGAAACACAGTATGACAAAAAGTTAATAGAGGAAGAAGTGACAGGGAGAGAAGAGACAAAAGTTGCTATAAAAAGGAAGGGAACAGGACCCTAAAAATTTTGTGTTGGGAAGGGCAATGCCACACACATGCAGGGATTTTTTTCCCTAGAACTTGGGGCTTTGTAAAGAGATATTGCTACGATGAGTTCTAGGGAAAACAAGAAACCTCCCAACAAATCAAAACAGTCTGACTAAAATTAAATGGTATGTAACAGACAAATAACTCCCAGGATAATTATACTGAATTATACTGAGTTCCCAAATCAACTATAGTTGATTTCATATAAATAAGTTCTAATGATTTTTTATCAAAAAATAAATATGAATATATCAGTTAGAATGATTTGATTATAATAGAAACCTCACCCTTACAGGCTTTAAAAAAGAAATTTGCCTGACCTGTGATGGCACAGTGGATAAAGCAATGATCTGGAATGCTGAGGTTGCTGGTTCAATACCCAGGGCTTGCCCAATCTAGGCACATATAAGAAACAACTATGAGTTGATGTTTCTCACTCCTCCTTTTCTTTCTTTCTTTCTTTCTTTCTTTCTTTCTTTCTTTCTTTCTTTCTTTCTCTCTCTCTCTCTCTTTCTTTCTCCTCTCTCTAAAGTCAATAAATAGAATCTTTTAAAATATATGAAATGTAAATTATTATTATAACCAGAAGTTGAAAAGTGGAGGGGGATGATTCAAGTGTGTCATGAGTAGAATTTAAGCTTGTGTCCCTACAAGGCTTTCAGGAATACCCTTTGCCATAGGTCATCTTCATTCTCAGTCTGGATTTCACAGTTTTAAAAAAGGAGTTGCCACTCTGGCTGGTTGGCTCAGTGATAAAGCATGGGCGAGGCATGTGGATGTCCTAGGTTCTATTCCCATTCAGGGCATACAGGAGAAGTGACCGTCTGCTTCTCCACCCTTCCCCATCCTCTCTTTCTCTCTCTCCCTCCTCCTGTAGATATGGCTCGATTGGCTGAAGCGAGTTGACCCAGGCATTAAGAATGGCTCCTTGACCTCCACCTCAGGTGCTAAAAATAGCTCCATTGCCAAGTAATGGAGCAATGCCAAGATGGGCAGAGCATTGCCCCATAGAGGGCTTGTCAGATGAATCCCAGTGGAGGCACATGCAGGAGTCTGTCTGTCTTCCCTGCTCTCACTTAATTTTAATAAATAAATAAATAAATAATAAAAAAGGAGTTGCCCAGCAAAGTTGAGTCTCAGTTCTCAAACCAATCACTAGCAAAAAATTTGGGATTCTTATGAATAGCTTAAACCAACCATATGACAGCACTGAAACTAGAACATATCTCTAAAAATCACATTGTTGTTGCCTAGCAAGAAGGGAGTGAATTAATAATTGAATCCCAGTACCCACTACAATAAGCCAACAATACAACAAGATCATGAAAGGAGTGTGATAAAAAAAGAAAACATTATCATTGAATATATATAATGTACAGACACTTTATGTACCATATATTTCAAATTATTCACAATAACATCATGATCTGTCTTGTGAACATTTTAGCAACAAGGATACAAAAATTCAGAAGTTAAATGACTTATTCATGAAAACAGAGTGACAGAACTAGTCCTCTTTTCACTACCATATATTCTGAGATGCTGTAATTAATTAATGATGCGACACGACTTTTCTGTAACTCTGGCAAATAAAGATCTTACTTTGATATCATCATCACATTATCTTAGCTGTTCTTCCCCTCCAACATTGACAGTATTGGAGATATTCTGCCTGTGACTCATTGTTTCTCTGATTTCTCATACTCCAGTGCTAAAATCATTTTTATTTTTTAATTTTTCAATTACAGTTGACTTTTAATGTTGTATAAGTTTTAGGTGTAAAGCATAGTGGTTAGACAATTGTATAACTTACAATGTGATTCTTCTAAAAAGTCTTTAACCCATCTGACACCATGACTACAATATTGTTAACTCTATTCCCTAACTTTATATCCCTGTAACTTTCCATCCCTGTAACAATTTTGTAACTGCCAACTTGTACTTCTTAATATCTCTACTTTTTTCACCTGAACTTCTAACCCCCCTCCCATCTGGCAACCATCAGTTTGTTTTTTGCATTTATGAGTTTGCTTTTGTCTTTTTTGTTTTTTAGATTTCACATATAAGTGAAATCATATGGTATTTGTCTTTCTCTGTCTGACCTATTTCACTTAGCACAATACCTTCTAGTTCTATCCATATTGATGCAAATGATAAGACTTCATTATGGTAAGGCTGAGTAATACTTTATTGTATATATGCACCCCTTCTTTATCCATTCACCTTTTAATTAGACCATATAACCCATTTACATTTAAAGTAATTATTGATAGGCATGTAGTTTTTGCCATTTTGTTCATTGTTTTCTTTTTTGTTGTTCTTTTCTGTTCCTTTTTTTTTTAATAAATAAATTTTTATTTTAATGGGGTGACATCAATAAATCAGGGTACATACATTCAAAGAAAACATTTCCAGGTTATCTTGTCATTTAGTTATGTTGCATACCCATCACCCAAAGAGAGATCGTCCTCTGCCACCCTCCATCCAGTTCTCTCTTTACCCCTCCCCCTCCCCTCCCCCTCTCCCTCCTTCCCTCCCCCCACCTCCCTTAGCCACCACACTCCTGTTCATGCCTCTCAGTCTCGCTTTTATGTCCCACTAATGTATGGAATCCTGCAGTTCCTGTTTTTTTCTGATTCGCTTATTTCACTCCGCACAATGCTACCAAGACTCCACCATTCCACTATAAGTGATCCGATGTCACCATTTCTCCTAGCTGAATAATATACCATGGTGTATATGTGCCCCATCTTCTTCATCCAGTCCTCTATTTTTTTTTTACAGTGATTAAAAGCCTTTAAGCAAACTCTTGGCCAATACAGCAAGAATCCATAAATGAGTAGTGTCCTTAACATGTTCCCCAAGTCCAAGTTGGCCCCCTCACCATGCCAAATCCCTGAAAAATGCAACCCAACCACAGTTCAGTCTGTTAGGAGCTGTCACAGGGAGCAGGAGTCCAGGAAAGTTCCCCACAGGAAAAGTCCGTATGGCACTGGAATTGTTGTCACCATTCTATACTTTGCAGCTCATGTCCAAGTCCCATTGACCGCTGCTTCTAGCTGGTAATGATTCAGGTAGACTGGAAAAAGCCATTTGCAGCATGCGTGGATATGGAGCTTCTGTTCTCCTCTGCCTGGAGAGTTGAGACCAGGTTGCTTTTCCCTGGAGCTCTGTGACTGTGGCCTGGTAAAGAGAACCTTGGGATACACTAAGCTGGGTGGCAAAGGTAAATTCATAATGCAAGTTGGCAAAAGGAGGAAAGAGAGCTCTAAATTAAGAGTAGGTCCCAGCCTGAAATATGAGTGGGGCATTGAGGTAGGAGGAATAAAGGAAACACTATATATTAAGCAAAGCAGCAGAAAATAGGACTATCAACACCCACAACAGAGATCTTTGAGGGAAGAATAAAGAACCTGACTATTCAGGCAAAACATAGTTAAGTGGTCCTTGTGCGAATGAGATCAGTTTACCTGCTTCTTGGAAGAAATACCCTAGGCTCGTCCACAGTGTCGTAGATGGGGTCGACGGCCCTGGGCACCTTCAGCCTTCAGTGGCAAACCCCAGCTTTCTGGGCAAGGTTAGGTCATAGGTGGCTGGAGCAGGCCTGGAAGAGACTGAACCCTCCCTTAGAGGAGCGAGGGGGAAGCCCACCTTCCAGTGTCCCTGTTTCCTCACAGCAGAGGTGTGTAAGCCTGGCAGGCTTTAGCTCAATGACCTTCCTTTCCACTATTGAAGCAGGACCCAGATGGCATCCTATGAGACCCCTTTGGGGTGCTGGAGCCTTTAAGGGTGTATCCTAAAAGCTGGTAGTTCCCCCTGATCTCAATTGGGCTTTTTCTGCCTCTAGGTATCTTAAAAGCCATTCTCAGAAGATCTCGCTGAGGGGTTTGAGGATCCCCATCCGCCTATCTGTTCCTTTTTTATTCTCTTGCTTCCTTCTTTTGTATGTTAACTTTCTGTAGTGCTGTGTTTGAGTTTCTTTACCTTTATTTCTTGTATATCTCACATATATATATATACATATACATATATATTTGTGGTTACTATGTGCTTCATAGATACCAAGCTATGTTTATAGAAGTTCATTTTAAGTTGATGATTGCAGGTGTAAACACATTCTATGATCACTATCAGTTTTACTTACCCCCTTCACATTTATGTTTTTGTCATTATTTTTTATTTTTAAATTTTATTTAGAAAATTAAATTTAATGGGATGACATTGATCAATAAGAGCACATAAGTTTCAAATAAACATTTTTATAGCATTTGAACTGTTGATTTATGTGTGTACCCATCACCCAAAGTCAAAGTCATTTATTTTAGTTCTTTTGTATTTGTGTGTATCCCTTAATTTATTGTAATTATACATGATCATCCTACTTTTGCCATTTAACCTTTGCACCAGCTTTAGTATTGGTTAATCCACTGCTTTTATTTTGTTTGTTCTTGTCAGTGAGAATTCTTTTTCTTTGCAATATTTTCTTATTCACATTTAAAAATTTTTTTTCTCCTTCTTAAAGAAGTCCTTTAAACATATCATATAATATTGGTTTGGTGGTATGAACTCCTTCTGCTTTTTTTGATTTGAAAAGCATTTTATCTCTCCTTCAATTCTAAATTATAGCCTTGTTGGGTAGAGTGATCTTGGTTGTAGATCCTTGCTTTCTGTCACTTTGAATATTTCTTGCCAATTCCATCTGGCCTGCAAAGCTCTGTTGAGGAATCAGCCAACAGATTTATGGGAGCTCCTTTGTAAGTAACTAACTGTTTTTCTCTTGCTGCTTTCAAAATTCTCTCTTTGTCTTTGACCTTTGGTATTTTAATTATGACATACTAAAATATTATTAGAGCATTTTATTTTTTTAATTTTCACAACCAATTTTTTTTACCTTTTTTAAATTGTGGAATTGAACACACATCAAAGTACAGAAAACATAAAAATACACCTCTATAAATTATTACATGATATCTTCAGCACCCAAACTCCCCCCTTGTTCCTCTTCTACATCACTATACCCCAAAGATAACCATTATCTTGACTTCTAAACATATGCTCACATTTCTTCTGGGTAAATATCTAGGAGTGGAATTGCTGGTCCCAGTATATACATGTAGGCCTTAGTAGATAATCTCAATCTGTTGTTTCAGTTTCCAGGGTAGTTATAGAAATTCTAAACAGCAATGTTTAAGAGTTTCTATTGCTTTATATCTTCACCAATACTTTCTATTGATAGTCTTTTCAATGTTAATCAATCTGGAAAATGTGAGTGGTATCTTACTGGGTTTTTTTTTGTTTTGTTTTTTACTTTGTATTTCTCTGATTACTAATAAGGTTGAATATCTCTTCTCAAATGTACTGGTCATTCTGGATATTCTGTTTTTTCAACTGACTGTTCAAATCTCTAATCCATTTTTATTATGAGTTCTTTGACTTTCCTAATGACTTTCAGAAGTTATATTTTTTTATAATTTGGGTTTATGGTCTTATTTCAGTTATATGACTTACAAATATTTTCTCTGGCCCTGAGCTTTTCTATTCAGTCTCTATTATAGGTTGGGTTACCCAGGAGGCAAACTCAGGCAAAGTTTAGCATGAAGAACATTTATTAAAGAGTCTCCTATGGCTAATAACTGTGGAAGAAAAAAGCCAGAAACAGAATTGAACCAGAGAAATCAATCTGTGATGTAGGACAACAACAGCCCCTGCTGAGCATACAGGGAATTTTGGAGTAAAAATGGTCTCTTCAAGATGTCTTAATTAGGTGGAGATAGACCTTTATACTTCGGTATCAATCACTCATTGACTTATGTGCTATCCCAGAAAGAGGCGTGGTCTTAGGCAGAGCAGAGCTGTGTTGCTGAAACAATTCCTGAATTATCTGATAGTTTCTGGCTCATTAACAACACTCCCAGCAATAAGTTCTTTTCTTCGAAGAGGAATCTGAGTGACACATTAGCATGTTCACCATACTCTCTTAATCCCTTTTATTTTTTGAGAAACAGAAGTTTTTGCTATTAGTATAATCCAGTTCAATAATTATTTCTTTTATATTTAGTAAATTTTGTGTTCTCTCTAAAAATCTTTCCACACTCAAATTCTGAAGATATTCTCTCATGTTTTCTGCACATTCAGATATATAATCTACTTGGAAATTAATTGTTTGTGTGTAGTGCTAATCAGGTTTCATTTTTCCCCATGGATTTCTAACTTTTATCAGCTTTAATATATTAAATAAGTATAATCGGTTACATAATTACCAATAGAAATCCAGATGACTCTTATGAATGCATAAGGAGAATGAAATACAGGAGAGAACAATGAGACAGAAATATCAACCAGGGCAGATTCCACTTGAGACCCTTTTTCATGTTTAAGCGGGAAACACAACAGTCTCTAATAAACCAATTGTAGACCTTTACCTATGAGGGTTAAAAACTAAAAGAAATAAATATAAAATGCTAGGCATATTCTAGGAGCTCAATAAATGGTAGTTAAATTATATTATTCTGGGGTTGGGGTTAGCCCCAACAGAATATTATAGATTATCACATTCTCATTTTAGTAAAACATATTACCATGTTGCATTTCTTACAGAGAAAAAGTTTATTATTTTTCTCTTCTATGTTACTTTACTCATTTCCTAAGAATCAGATAAAATTTGGCTACTAGCCAGGACATTTTCTACAGGATGTTACAACACCTGCTCAAAAGCAGATGAACTGCATGCTTCCATTTCCAGGAGCAGACAAATGGCAATTGGTTGTCTCCATAGTGAAATATGGCCAGCATAATTTCTATCAACACAATCACCAACCTCCAAATATATTGCCAAACAAATTTTAAACAGACCAGTAATGCAAATAATTCTTGATAAAAATCTATGCTCCAAAACATATATGCACATAAGGAAATACTATCCTCAGGTCAACTGCATTTTCCTTCACTAGAGCAACATTTAATCAAAACACAATGTCTAAAGAGCACAAAGCATAAATTATGACACCTCCATAATCTGAAAGAGTATGACTGTTCTACTTCTAATAACAAGAGTCTTCTGGCCCTGGCTGGTTGGCTCAGTGGTAGAGAGTTGGCCTGGCGTGCAGGAGTCCCGGGTTTGATTCCAGGCCAGGACACACAGGAGAAGCGCCCATCTGCTTCTTCACCCCTCCCCTCTCCTTCCTCTCTGTCTCTCTCTTCCCCTCCCGCAGCCAAGGCTCCATTGGAGCAAAGTTGGCCTGGGCGCTGAGGATGGCTCCGTGGCCTCTGCCTCAGGTGCTAGAATGGCTCTGGTTGCAATAGAGCATTGCCCCAGATGGGCAGAGCATCACCCCTTGGTGGGCGTGCCGGGTGATCCCAGTTGGGCACATGCGGGAGTCTGTCTGACTGCCTCCCCGTTTCCAACTTCAGAAAAATACAAAAAAAAAAAAAAGAGTCTTCTTCAGCCTCATAGCTGATGCTTTGTTCAGTGCAGTTTTTCAAAAAAACTGTGTATCATAGAGTATATGTTCAAGAGCCAATAACAACAATGACAAAAAAACCGCCTGCACCATTTTGACATTCATTGTTTATTCTCAAGAAGCTGGGTTGGTTAGCCAGCTTCACAGAATCATTAAGGACCCAGGTTTTTTCCAACCTCTCACTCCATCATCCTCGAGGTATTGACTTGCACCTGAGGCATAATTTCATGCTTGCAAATAACTGATAATCCTTCAGACAAATTGTCTATAAATGTGAACATTCAAAACTCTCTTTGCTTGATTCTAATTTTTAATTTTTTCAATTATAGTTTACTTTTAATATTATTTTGTACTAGTTTCAGGTATACAGAACAGTGGTTAGACAATCATATACTTTACAAAGTATTTCCAATACCTAGCGGGTGGCATATATCATTATTATGATGTTATTGACTGTATTTTCTTTCCTTTTTTTGTGACAGAAACAGAGAGAGAGAGAGAAAGAGAGAGAGAGGAACAGATAGGGACAAACAGGAAGGGAGAGAGATGAGAAGCATCAATTCTTCATTGCGATATCTTCGTTGTTCATTGACTGCTTTCTCATATTTGCCTTGACCAGGGGCTACAGCAGAGCAAGTGACCCCTTGCTCAAGCCAGTGACCTTGGGCTCAAGCCAGCAACCTTGGGCTTCAAACGAGCCACCTTTGGGCTCAAGCCAGTGACCATGGGGTTTTGAACCTGGGACCTCTGCATTCTAGTTCAATGCTCTATCCACTGCACCAGTGCCTAGTCAAGTGCTCTATGCTGTACTTTACATCCCCATGACTACTTTGTAACTGCCAATCTATATTTCTCAATCTTTTCACCTTTTAACCCAGTCCCCCAAAACCTCTCCTCTCTGGCAACAATTGATTCATCCATCCCCCATCTGGTAGATGTTTTCATGAATCCCATTGTCCTGAGACACATGCTTACCCATAGTTCTAGGTGAAATAGAATTGTCAAAATTGATTTAAATTTACCATAATTATGATTAACCACCTAAGACCAGGCATATTGTCCCTCAAATACTTTGGGAGTTCTAATAGCAAGAAGGGAAAGCTGATAGTTATTGGGGGGAAATCAAATGTGTCTGCCCTAAACACTTGGTCATAGAAAAAATGTAAAGCCTAGAAGAAAAAGTCCAAATTCAAATCATGTGTCTTTAGATGACAGGATTGTGATGAGTGTGCTTGTGTGTGTGTGTGTGTGTGTGTGTGTCTTCTTTCAAGTGTTATAAATCTTCTATAGTAATTAAGTATTGCTTTTATAATTAAGGAAAACATTTCCTTGGGATGAAAAAAGCACCTATAATTTCCACAACCTACCAGAGAAGCTGAAGGGCAAACATTTCAACCTTCAACGAACTCACACTTACCTTGAAACCCCTCAAGACAGCATAAGGAATGCAAAGGAGGGAGGAACCGTGCATCCTCTGCAAGGCTCATCACTGTTGTCAACACACACTAGGGAGGTAGAGTCAGGCTGCTTCTAGTAACTCTTCATTGATATCCTTGGAGTCTATGGACAATCTATAATCTTAAGTATTTAAGCTGTGGCCACATGCTCAGCAGCAGTATCTTTAGAGAAAAAATCTGACTATAATTTTTAGTAAAAACAATCACTTGCCATCTGTCTGCACAGCAGAGACCCAGATGGGTTTATTACTGGAATGGCTTCCTATGTGGATGGACAGATAAACTAGTCAGAACTGTTTTCTGGCCGTTCCATCTCTAAAATCTTAAACTCAGCCTTAGGATGACTTGTGTTTTGTCAGTGTAGCTGTGTTATAGAAGTCAAAAATGGTAGAAAATAAAAAGAGAGAAAATGGTATCAGGACCATGTTCTGGATCTAACTGCAAAGACATCTCCGACTCCTGCTGTCACTGTGGGGATTTTTCAATGCCAAATGATTGGAGTCCTCTGCACAGAGAATAGCTGGATATCTGTTGCCTTGAAAAAGTGATTCTGGAACTAAAAATATCTTATAGGCTATAATGAGAAGGACAGAACCAAAACAAAGCAAGGATTACAACTAAAAATTTTGTATACTGTTATATATAATACATTTTCATGACTAATATTAATAATAATTTCAATGTATGTGGTTCATAGTAACATTCTAAACTTTGTGCTAAGAGTTTTCCATAAATTATTTCATTTAATCCTCACAGCAGCACTATAAAGAAGAAATTATTACATTCATTTTACCAATGAAGAAATTGTTCCAGAAAGAATTTAATAATTTCTTAAGGTCACAGAATTAGAATGTAACTGAACTAAGTTTTAAAATTTTCTCTAACTCCAGATTTCAGTTAATTATGACTACTTCCGGTATCCACCATCTCCAAAAAGTGAGCAGAATAATCTTCAAGCACTGAAATTAGAGCTACTATTAGAAATGTGATCTTTCTAGGCACATGAGTGGCGAAAGCAAAGAAGACTTATGAGAATCTAATGCCATGACTACATTATATAAACATTCTTTACAAAACGCAAATGATTTAAAAATATAACAGTCATAGATCTCACAAGACCAATACCTAAATCATCTTGGGCTTTGTGACATATTTCCAGCAGTGATAAAAATTATGACACACATGGCCCTGGCCGGTTGGCTCAGCGGTAGAGCGTCGGCCTGGAGTGCAGGGGACCCGGGTTCGATTCCCGGCCAGGGCACATAGGAGAAGTGCCCATTTGCTCACAGCCCATCTTCACAGGAGCACTATAAAGAAGAAATTATTACATTCATTTTACACTCTCCACCCCCCCCCCTTCCTCTCTGTCTCTCTCTCTTCCTCTCCTGCAGCCGAGGCTCCATTGGAGCAAAGATGGCCTGGGCGCTGGGGATGGCTCCTTGGCCTCTGCCCCAAGTGCTAGAGTGGCTCTGGTTGGGAGGGGCAGAGCATCGCCCCCTGGTGGGCAGAGCGTTGCCCCTGGTGGGCGTGCCGGGTGGATCCCGGTCGGGCGCATGCGGGAGTCTGTCTGACTGTCTCTCCCCATTTCCAGCTTCAGAAAAATACAAAAAAAAAAAAATTATGACACACATATCCTGGGAATATAATGAGGATTGGGAATCACCCATCTAACCTTGAACCCTCTGTGACTTGGATTGGGCAACATTAGTTAGAAGCACTTGAGTGAATGTCTCTTAGATGCAATCACCAAGAAACTGTGTGAGTGAGTGACCTCTGTGCATGTGAAGGGCTTTAGAAAATTAGCCTAGAAGTTCTAGATTGCCCCTTCCTTTGTGCTTGTTAATTAGCAAAAGAAAAAGAATGTACTGACCCCAATTAGCCCTTTCTCCATGTCAGCAACATGGCTATTAGTCATTCTTTCCCCTTATCACCTGGCCTCCCTCCTTGTAATCCTGTTACCTCTGTTCTGCTTCTGATCAATAAAAGCTGAGGGAGAAGGCAATTCAGGAGGTCTTCTTTGCTTCCCTTGGCAGGCCTTCCCCCTCTTCCTCTTGACGTAAATTTGTGTCTTGAGTTGGTTGCTTCCACGTGATACTGGTAGTTCCCATCTGTCTGGAGTACTACAACAGTACCCGCAGATAATGGTGACAGCAAACCCCAACTGCACTCTGGTCTTTCTTATAGTTTATCCTTACAGTTCAGTCTCTGCAGGAAATAATTATGTCTCCTTTTTCTGATATATTAGCTACAGTAGTGAAAGCTGTAATTTTCCTAGACTGCCCCAAGGCAAATCAGGAGTAAAGGCCCTTAAAGGATGACCAACCAGAGAACAAATCACAATCTAGGAGCTGCTGCAATAGAGTTAGAAATAGAAGCAAACTGACTGCAAAGCTGAAGTAGCTCAGCATTTGAATGTGGGCTCAAATCGACTTCTCCTAGATTTATGTTCTGTGAAAATATAAATTTATTATGTAGAGCATGTTTGACAAACATATATTGAACACTTACTAGATGTAAGTCTCTCTTCTGGTGTTGTGAAGAGGAAAGATTGTTAAACTGCTTTCCCAAACATAAAAGCCCCAACTTTAAAACTATAAATATAAAAATGTACATTTTTAACTTATATTACCTTAATTACAACTGAGGCTGAATATATGTTCCAAAATAGTAAAAGCCAATGGTAGAATTCTTCTATCTCTAATAATGACCAAAAAAGTGGTGTTGAATTTGTATTTTTATTGTATATAATTAGAAAACAGAAAATTATATGTGAGATATCTGTTTTATGATTTTGGACAATAGCTAATCATTAAGGAATATAAACAATGAGAGAAAGAAAAAAATGAAGGTGAGCTTGGAGTATTATCTGAACCATAGTACAGGGATAGGGAGCCCATGGTAGTCTCACTGAACTGAGGAGACAGGATTCAAGTTTAGGAAAGATGAGATGGCTGGAATTTGCAGGATAGGTTATTGGAAAAGATAAATTTATATAAAAACTATCTCTAATTATTTGCATAAGATTTCTCTCAAATCTATTACTGAATATTAAGATGAGAAGGTACATAGGAAAACTCAAAAGGCTGGGACATTCTAGTTTTATCTAGCTAAAGAGAGAGAGAAGTTTTTAAAACATAGGAAAACAATAAAGACTCCCAAAATGACAACACCTAGAAAGTAAGGTCAAACTACCTGCCAAGACAAACATTTAAAACAACCCCCCAGGAAAACAGCATATGTACAGTGGTATACTAGGAAAACTCACATCCTCATTTGCCTACAGAAACATTAAAAACAACTAGAAACTGGTTAAAAAAAATCTTATAGGAGTTTTGGAAAACAAAGCTCTGCAGGAATAAAGAGAACACAGAATCCGGGTAGTGGGGGAACTTACTTTCAAATCATGAGGAAATCTTGTGGTTTTTTTAATTCAACCTTGTCCCAGCCTTGGTCTGGAGAATGTGATATCTCAGCCTGCAATTACCTCCCTCAAACTAGAGGGAGTAAAATAAACCTTATCTTCAACATTCTAAGCACTTAATTTGTATCTCAAGCATTGGTCATGAAAACTGTGGGAGGTACTAAAAACCCACAGAACCTGGGTCAAATTACTATTGGTGGAGACATACAATAGATTATCTAAAGCCTTAAGGAGAAATTGGGGTGATGTTCTTGGAAAATTAAGACATATGCTCAGGAAAAAAGAAAAAAGGAAAAAGAAAAGGTCATAAACTTTCACTTTGGGCTGATAACTAGACTTAGAGCATGTTCAGCTAATTAGTGAATGACAGCTCAGTACAAGTTCAGTCTGCAAAGACTGGCATAAATGGCTGTTTGTTTATTTGTTTTCATTTTCAAAAAATAAAATCATAAGGCATACAAAGAAACGGCAAAACATGGCCTGTTCAGATAAAAAAAACAAGTTGATGGATATAGTTCTTGAAGAAGCACAAGCATAGGATGTATAAGATAAAACATTTTTAAAAACTGTTTTAAATATGGTCAAAGAGCTAAAGAAAAATGAACAAAGAATTCAAGAAAATAATATGCAAATAAAATAAGAATGTTAACAAAAGGATAGAAGGTATAAAAAGAAACCAAAAAGAAATTCTGGAGCAGAATAATAAAACATAAATAAATAAACTGAATTGAAAATATAGTAGAGGGGTTTAACATCATATTTGAGCAGGTAGAGGAAAGTATTAGTGAGTTTAAAGATAGAACATTTAAATTACTGAGTTTGAGGAACAAAAATAACAGAGACTGAAGAGCCCTGGCTGGTTGGTTCAGTGGTAGAGCGTCGGCCTGGCATGCGGGAGTCCTGGGTTCGATTCCCAGCCAGAGCACACAGGAGAAGCACCCATATCCTTCTCCACCCCTCACCCTCTCCTTCCTCTCTGTCTCTCTCTTCCCCTCCCGCAGCCGAGGTTCCATTGGAGCAGAGATGGCCCGGGCGCTGAGGATGGCTCTGTGGCCTCTGCCTCAGGTGCTAGAATGGCTCTGGATGCGACAGAGCAACGCCCCAGAGGAGCAGAGCATCGCCCCCTGGTGGGCATGCCGGGTGGATCCTGGTTGGGTGCATGTGGGAGTCTGTCTGACTGCCTCCCCGTTTCCAGCTTTGGAAAAATGAAAAAAAAAAGAGAGACTGAAGAAAAGTAAACAGAGCCTAAGAGACTTGTGAGACACTATCAAGCCGACCAATATACATACTCATTATGAAAATTCCAGAGTGGAAGGAAAAAAAGGACAGAGAGATTATCTGAGAAAATAATGACTAAAAATTTCCCAAGTTTGATGAAAGAATTTAATCTACTCATTGTGCTTTATAAGAATAGAATACACCGCCTGACTGGGCAGTGGTACAGTGGATGGAGCGTTGGACTGGGATGCGGAGAACCCAGGTTTGAGACCCCGAGGTCGCCAGCTTGAGCACAGGCTCATCTGGTTTGAGCAAAGCTCACCAGCTTGGACCCAAGGTCACTGGCTTGAGCAAGGAGTTACTCAGTCTGCTGAATTCCCACGGTCAAGGCACATATGAGAAAGCAATCAATGAACAACTAAGGTGTCGCAACGAAAAACTGATGATTGATGGTTCTCATCTCTCTCTGTTCCTGTCTGTCTATCCCTATCTATCGCTCTCTCTGACTCTCTCTCTGTCTCTGAAAAAAAAAAAGAACAGAATATACCCAAAGAGACCCACACTGACACACATTAAATCAAACTGTTGAAAGACAAAAAGATAATCTTAAAAATAGCAAGATAAAACAATTTGTTATATACAAGATATTCTCAATAGAGTATCAGCAGATTTCTCAGCAGTAACTTTACAGGTCAAAAGACAGTGAGATTATATACATATATATATATATATATATATATATATATATATATATTTAAAGTGCTAAAGAGAAAAAAGTGTCAATAAAAAATTTTGTATCTAGCAAAACTGTCCTTCAAAAATAAAGGAATTAAAACTATCTCAGATAAAGAAAAATGAAGAGTTCATTATGACTAAACCTTTTATACAAGAAATGCTAAAGGAAATCCTTTAGGTTGAAAGGAAAAGACAGTAAATGTTAACTTGAAGACATACAAAGTTATAAACATATGTAGTAAAAGTAAATAAAAAGGAAAATAATAAAACCAATATTATTATAATTTCAATTTGTAGCTTCTCAGTTTCTATAGGATTTTTAAAAAATGCATGAAAAATAATTACATAAATCTATGTTACTGGGTACACAATGTAAAAAGCTGCATCAATAAAATGGTGGGGCTGACCAGTGGTGGTGCAGTAGATGGATGCAGCATTGTCCTGAAATGCTCAGGTCCCAGTTCAAAACCCAGAGATTGTTGGCTTGAACTCAGGCTGTGGGCTTGAGCATTCGTTCACCAGCTTGAACATGAGATCATCAACATGATTCCAAGGTTGCTGATTTGAGCAAGGGGTCACTGGCTCAGTTTGAGCCCCTAATCAAGTCACATATGAGAAGCAATCAATGAACAACTAAAGTGAAGCAACTACAAGTTGATGCTTCTCACTCTATCTCCTTCCTCTCTCTCTCTTTGTTTTTTAAATATTTTATTTATTCATTTTAGAGAGAGAAAGAAAGGCAGGGGAAGGAGCAGAAAGCATCAACTTGAAGTAGTAGTGGTCGTAGTAGCTTCTTGTATGTGCCTTGACCCAGCAAGTACGGGATTTCAAACTGGCAATGTCAGCATTCCAGGTCCATGTTTTATCCACTGTGCCACCACAGGTCAGGATCTCTCTCTCAAAGTAAAAACATAGCCTGACCAGGCGGTTGCGCAGTGGTTAGAGCATCAGACTGGGATGCAGAGGACCCAGGTTTGAGACCCCGAGGTCGCCAGCTTGAGCGCGGGCTCATCTGGTTTGAGCAAAAGCTCACCAGCTTGGACCCAAGGTTGCTGGTTTGAGCAAGGGGTTACTTGGTCTGCTGAAGGCCAGCAGTCAAGGCACATATGAGAAAGCAATCAATGAATAACTAAGGTCTTGCAACGAAAAACTGATGATTGATGTTTCTCATCTCTCTCCATTCCTGTCTGTCTGTTCCTGTCTATCCCTCTCTCTGACTCTCTCTGTCCCTGTAAAAAAAATTAAAATTAAAAAAAAGCATAAAAATTAAAATAAATAAATAAAAATTAAAAGGTGGTGGCAAGAGCTACATAGCAGATTTTATATATGATAGAAGTTGGGTAAAAGATATATAGGAGTTCACTGTATAATTTTGGTCAATTTCTGTGGGTCTAAAACTTTTTCAAAATAAGAAGTTCAAAATAAAGCACAGAGTTTGAAAGAATACCACTTAGGTTGAATTCTAACTCTGCTTCTTACTAATTTGTAATATCAGAAAATTTTCTTAATCTGCTTAACCTAAAATGAGGATAACAGTAATATTTATCTCAAATATTTGATTAGAAAAATAAATGAGATAGTTCTTATAAAAGACACAAACAGTATTCAAACCTTATCATTATTAAACACTATTATTTTTGTCCTGCAGAAATTTTAAATTTTAATGTAATACTTTCATCTGTGATTTATTTTATTTTACTTAGATATTCTCCTTGCCCAAAGTATAAAAAGTTTGCCTATTTTTTTACCTTGCGATTTTTATTTATTTTTTTTATTTTTAAATCATTAGTACAAATATTTAAACATCAAAAATGAGTATAAAGCCCACTTCCTTTTTCTTTTTACACATGGCCAGCCATTTATTGTAGTATCACTTATGAAATAATACATTGTTTTTCATGGACCAATTTTTGTGCTCAGTAGCATACCAGAACATAGAAATCTTCCTGTTATTTCTGCCTGGCCTCTATACCTTCAACCTGAGTTTAGCAAAAATAGCATCTGTTGAACAGTGTTGAAAAGCAAACTCGAGCAGAGCATAGAATCCCGTAAGTGGTGTCATAAGTATTAACTGATTCATAAATACACAGAGTTACTATAGTAAATATGACACTACTCCTGAGGATACTAGTTAATTTTTAGTCACCAAATCTAACAGCCTCGTCTCATCTCTCATCATTATAACTGATCATCTTTTTTGTTAAATTCTTCTTTGGCTTCTACATCCAAGAAAGGAGTTAGGCACTTGTTATTATCCAGAGAAGTTGATGAGACTTGAAATATACTCTAACCCTTTTTCTACTATTTTCCTACTGTTCCCTTCTCCCTCTCTTTTACTATCTTCTGCTCTAAATTCTTTTTCTGAACCCACATTCAAACCTAGTGCTCTTCAAAGTTTTTCTTCATTCCTCTTCTCATTTTATCTGTTCTCCTGAGCATTCTCATCCATGCACACAGTTAACTCTTACTTATGGGTTTCTCCTTCCTATCCCTCCAAGCTGACTCAAGTCAGGTTCCTAAGAGGCAGAGACTGAGATCAGAATTCCTGTTCAAGTGATTTACTAGTAATCCACTCACATGAGAAAGGAAGTAAAGAAAGCAGAGTAAGGAAAAACATGCTAGCCTGACCAGGCAGCGACACAGTGGATAGAGCATTGGACTGGGATGCAGAAGACCCAGGTTCAAAACCCTCAGGTCACTGGCTTGAGCACATACTCATCCGGCTAGATCACTGGCTCACCAACTTGAGCACAGGGTCATTGGCTTGAGCATGGAATCATAGACATGACCCCATGGTTGCTGGCTTGAGCCCAAAGGTCACTGGCTTGAGCCCAAGGTCGTTGGCTTGAGCAAGGGATCACTTGCCCTGCTGTAGCTCCCCAGTCAAGGAACATATGAGAAAGCAATTGATGAACAACTAAGCTGCTGCAATGAAGAATTGATGCTTCTCATCTCTCTCCCTTCTAGTCTGTCTGTCCCTATCTCTCTCTCTCTCTCTCTCTCTCTCTCTCTCTCTGTTTCTGTCACACACACAAAAAGAAAAAACATGCTAAACAAGAGTATATATTATGCTGCTAACTAGTGGTAGCACCTTTACTCAAGTTTACCAGCTTCCTATACTACCATATGGGTAAATAATTGGCTGCTGGCTTCTCCCGGAGATGAGGCTGGAAATATTACTTTGGGGGGAAAAAGCCTCCTATTTAGCAGAGGAGAAAGGGCAGTCATGAGTCTTCAGCAGCTAGAAAAACTGGTGAAGAGGATCTGGTCAGGGCAATGTAACTAATTCAACACTTGTACTGCTTAGATCTACTTACTTCTATTGGTTCACACTAATGAGGCACAGCTTATTGAGAACTCTAGTTGGCCACAATTCTAGAAGACTTCTAAGAGAAGAATTAGTGACAGGAAATACTGCCACTTCTGCTATAGTTGGTCCTGAGACTGTAAGTGGTACTCATCATCTCCTTCCTCCATTATCCATATTAGATTCCTCTCCATCTTGGCTAGGATTTCTAGCTGACTTGCCCTGCAAGATATTTAGATCCTCTTCCCGAAGGTTCTGAACCCTGGAGACCTGGCACTTATCAGACCATAGTTTCTGGAAATTGCCATTAATAGTTAAGAGCTCCTCCCACTCCCATAGAACACTGACTCTCTAACCACATTCCTCTGCCTCCACTACATAACAGCAGCCCTGCCTGTTCATGATTATTAGATACAATTACTCTTGCTTAGTGGTCTTCTAACACTAGGATTACACAGTGACCAAGAGGTAGTTGTGGATTTAAGTTGAATGGGACTCTTACTATAGGACCCAGGTCTTGTATGTACAAAAATGTAAATTAAAAGGGAATAAGAAATACAGTTTCTTAAGGGGGTCATTGGGACTGATGGGAAGTGGAATCATTCCTATTTCTACTCCTTGATTATTAGATTTATTAACTGGGGACACATCACCATACAACGGTCTAAGATTTAAGGATATACTACATCCTGAAAAATAACATCTTATAATCACAGGGTGTCATGCTAAGGTGATGCATGCTAAGTGGAAAGACCAGAAGTTTCCCTGGTTATGTTTTTACTGTCATTGCTCCTTTGCTAAGAAATAGTCCCTTGACTTGAGGCAATGTTATGTGGCATCCCATATCAGTAAATCGGACATTTTACGAGGCTTCAGATAGTGATGTTGGGATAAAGCCTGCAGGCAGGAAGACAAAGTCATACCCAGTATGTGTATCAGTCCAAATCAAAAGAAACATATTCCATTCTAAGGTAAAATAAGTTAGATTAACCAAAGCTGCCTCCAAGTAACTAGATGGCATTCAAGAAATGGTACTGTATCAAGAGGTTCAGCATTGTTCTTTGTTACTGGAAGGTCAGACGTTCAACAGCAGCAGAAGTTGGATAAGCCTTAGTTAGACCTCCTTCTCTACTACTTCATTCATTAGCCTATCATGTAAACACAAAGAAAGCCAAGAACAGAGGCAAGTTGACATCTACTATTTATACCATCATATTCATTTGGTTGTTTGGTGGCACTCTGCAGGAGATACTTTCTGGTGGATACTAACATATAATACAGCAATCTTCATATCATGTGTTCATTCCCATATTTTTCTTCCCAAACCTTCTTTTCTCTTAATATTCTTATCTTGCTCCTTTCAAGACCCTGATCAACCAACCAAGCCATTCACCACAGCCAACAATTCAGTATATCTTTATCGTGGGCCACTTCTCTCTCCAGACAAAGTGAATGATAAGGTATACTGCCCGAAGTTCCATCCTCTAGGAAAATGTTTGCTTTATCACTGTCTCTTTTGGTCACCCCTGAGTGAGACCAGAATGCAGCAGCAGTCCATTTTCAGCCCAGATCACCGTACCTAGCCTACTCCTCTATCCTTTATCTATCTGGTCCATCCTCTCCTCTCTCTTAATAATCCCTTAAAACTATGTGTCTTCTTACCCATTGCCATTTCCTCAGTTCAAACCCTCATATCTCTTATCTGTGTTATTGAATAAGATCCCACCACAATCTCTGTCTTGACTATCTTTTCTCCTCATTTTAACTTCAAAGAGTTTCTTCCAAAAACACAAATCCAAGCATATTAATTCACCAATTGAAATTATTTAATAATTCTCCATTATCTATAGAATAAAATCTAAACTTGTTAGTACAATATGCAAGATCTTTCATATTCTGTACAACATTCCCATTTTTTAATTTCAACTCTTACCATTACTCCCATGCACATGATGTCATAATCACAACCACAACCAGACAACTTGTTCTTACTCCATCAAGTCATGACACATTTATGCTTTCTCATGTGTCAGTAATGGCCTTTCCTACCTACTTTGGCCAACTTCTGCTATAATTTCAAGACACAATTCAGAAGTGATGTGCTCTGTTGAAGCCTTCACCATTATATATATATTTTTACCTTTAGTATAGAGTGTCTTTATACCTCTGCATATGTCTTGTGTTGCATGACATAGATGTTTTATATATTTATCCCCTCACTAGTCTTTGAGCTCCTGGAGACTAAGAACTATGTCTTAAATATTACTATCCTAGCAGAATCTAGTTTACAGTGAAATTAATCATTTATATGATTATTCTGTTCTCTAAGGTGAAGTCTAGGATTCTCAGGCAATGAAACCTCTAGATCCTAAAATGAAATTATAATGGCTTCTGAAGGTTTTAATTAGAAATTCAAATTCAAATGCTTTCAGAGGTCAGGCAAGGCACAGAATGGTGTGAATCGGCTGTAAGTAATGATTAGGGTGTGATAAAGCCAGAAATAAATTACCTAATAATAATCTCAAAACAATTTAAAATAAAGAGAAGTACATTATAGTGATCAGTTAAAGTATAAGTACAGACCCCATGTGTCTTGAGGTCCTCAAATGTGAGATTCCTGGTCTAATACCTGTTTGTACTATTTTATCATGCACAATTATGTATAAATGTGTTAGTTAATATGCTATGAAAATAATTTCAATCAAATCACAGTTTATATAATTTGAAATCATATGGCTTATGCCTCATTTAGTTCACATATGAAAAACAGAGAGTTGTAGAATAACATACTCACTTTATCTCAAGTGGTTGCTAATTTTAAACTGGAATAGAACTTGAGTTTCATGAGGTTTGGCACATTTACAAGACTTTGTTTAGGGCATTGTGAAATAAATATGAGATCTGAAATCAAATAACATTCATTTTCATCCAGAAATCTGATTCTCATAAGTTGTCTTTGACAAACTGTATAACTTCTCTGAGCCTCAATTCACTTACCTGTAAAATGAGAAGGCTAATATGTATTTCACAAAGTCACTGGGAAAATTACATGAAAGCTTCAACTATAAAAACAGCACAGTGTCGCCTGACCTGTGGTGGTGCAGTGGATAAAGCGTCAATCTGGAATGCTGAGGTCGCCGATTCAAAACCCTGGGATTACCTGGTCAAGGCACATATGGGAGTTGATGCTTCCTGCTCCTCCCCTCCTCTCTCTCTCTCTCTCTCTCTCTCTCTCTCTCCTCCTTCTCTCCTCTCTAAAATGAATAAATAAAGTCTTAAAAAAAAACAGCACAGTGTCTGGCACACAACAAGTGCTAGATGAATTTCATTTAAGTCTAAATATTAACCTTGTTTATTTACATCCCAAATCTGGAGATGAGCCCACAATTTGTGGTTCTGCTGCCAAATATACACAGTGAATGGGATGTTATTTGCAAAATTATCTAAGCTCTCTAGAGAATGTTTGAGAGTGAATACTAAGCATGATCTTAGAGAAAATACTGTAAGAATGTATTTAAGATACTTAAGAATGTATCTTAATTGGAGAATGTTATGATCCAAAGCCTTTTCTACTCTGGCCATTCTCCAGGATATCTTCATCTCCTTCATTATCAGAGAAATCAGGACATTCAATCTCATTTCTGACATCCACTACTGATTGATGGAGCTCGAATGGGTAAGTGACATCGCACTGGCAGAAACTACAGCTTTCCCTCAGCCTTCTCCTCTGAGAGCCAGCACAGCCCTTCCAAAATCCAGCATGAATCATTCCCAAAGTAATTTGCTTAGCAAAAGTAGACTGTTTTCATACACTGCACTCAGCTTGAGTTCACCTTTATAACCTTCAAATATTAAAACTCCCTCCCACAGAAAGTGATTATGGGAGCCTAATCAGAATGCCTACACTCTGTTCTGAGATAGGCCCATTCTTCTGATCATTATGGTGGGGTTTTTTTTTAGTTGACATTGACCCCGAGTGTAATTGGCTTCCACTGGTACTTCCATTTCTTATCCCTCTCTTATAAAAAAGAAGGAAAGTATTCCCAAAGTAATTTCAAGGGAACAGTCTTAACATCTGCAAGTAGAGAATAAATTATTTCAATAAATTTATTTAAATCTCTACTGCAATGTGATATTTTTAAAACATAACTTCAATGAGGTAAAAGGAGGACATAGGTTTTTATGTTCATAAAAAAGTAAGTTTTTAACTTTATTTCTGTAAGTTCAAAACAAGACAGTGAGGTGTAACCTATAAAAGAAGGGAGTGTGTAAGGGCATGAAGAAGAACTTTCTGGGGAAAAATGACTGAAAAAGGCCTTCTGCCTTCTCTAGAAGATTTTTTAACACCTAGCAACATTGGCCCTGGCTGGATAGCTAAGTTAGTAGAGCATCATCCCAATACACCAAGGTTGTGGGTATGATCCCCAGTCAGGGCATCTATAAGAAGCAACCAATGAATGCATAAAAACGTAGAACAACAAATCAATGTTACTCTCTCTCTCTTTTCTCTCTGTTCCTCTCTCTCTCTCTTCCTTTCATCTCTAAAATTAATAAATTAAAAGAAAACCTAGCAACATTTATTCAAATATTTATTAAAATGTACTATGTACTGGTCATTCTGATCAATGAAATGAAAAGTGCAGACAACATGTAGGATGAAGACCTTGCTTTTAATAAACTTGCAATCAAGTTGGAAGTAGAAAACCTAGTATCCATAAAACTTTTAAAAATTAAACAATTAAGACAAATTTTGTATTAACTAAAAGTATAAATTAGAGGTGAATAGTAAGAGAGCACTCTATAGAGTAGTTAGCTGAGGGAAGATTTATTGTGCTAGCCCTCAGAGATGAAGATTTCAGTGGGTGGAAAAGGCAGCAGAGTTGCAGGTGGTGGAACAACATGTGCAAATATCCAAGAGATACTGATGAGGAGATCGGTATGACAGTAGCAGAGAGCATATTAGGATGGGGGCAGCAATAGGTCTTGATGGAGGACTATTGGATTTGGAAAAGCTATAAAAACCAGACTGAAGGATCTCAACCAAGAAAGATTCAGGGTGAGTTTCTGAGCATTGAATAGAGGAATAAATAATAAACATGGAATTTTAAAATTATAGACAGAATTTCAGGAAAGTATCTCTGGGTTTATATGTATATTAGTAGGGGAGGAGGGAGAGACTGGAGCCAGAGAAGAGTGATAAAAAGCCTGTTGGCATTATTCAAATATGAAGCGGGAAGGTCAGTACCAAGGAGGAAAGAAAAGGCAAAATGCGAAAAATTTTTAAGAGAAAAATAACTTGAACAAAACAGAGCATTTAGAGAAAAGTATGTGAAGAAAAAGAGGCAAGGGTTTTTGAACTTCCAGTGATTTCCATGGGTTTTGAGCTTGTAAACAGAAGAATGGTGATGAAAGAGAGGGAGATGTCAAGCATGATGTTAAGCTTTCTAGCTTGAGGCACTGAATGAATGCATTATTAGCAGAGCATCAAGATTGATAGATAAGTTAACCGTGGGGGATAGGTAAGCTAAATTCAATTTTGATGTGGTAAATCTGAGATGTCTTGGAAACATCCAAGTGGAAATGTTGACTTGGTAGTTGGAAATGCAGCCTAGTGTACAGATGAGAGGTCAGGGTAGGACACTGACTTTGCCCGCCAGAGAACAGCTGACAATGTTTGATGAACTTTTGGTTGTCACAAGGGGAGATTGAGGGTTGCTAATTGTATCTAGTAGGTGGTAGATGCTGCTAAATATTCTACAAGGCATAGGACAGCCTCTGCAACAAAGAACAATGCTGCCTCAAATGTCTATAGCAGGGGTCCCCAAACTTTTTACACAGGGGGCCAGTTCACTGTCCATCAGACCATTGGAGGGCTGGACTATAAAAAAAAAAACTATGAACAAATTCCTATGCACACTGCACATATCTTATTTTAAAGTAAAAAAACAAAATGGGAACAAATACAATATTTAAAATAAAGAACAAGTAAATTTAAATCAACAAACTGACCAGTATTTCAATGGGAATTATGCTCCTCTCACTGATCACCAATGAAAGAGGTGCCCCTTCCGGAAGTGCAGCGGGGGCTGGATAAATGGCCTCAGGGGGCCGCATGCGGCCCGTGGGCCATAGTTTGGGGACCTCTGGTCTATGATGACAAGGTTGAGAAATTCTCAGGCAGGAGATACCTGTATGGGAGACATAAGCCGGTAGATATTAAAGCAGTGAGAATGAGACTACAGAGTGAGGAAAAAATTTAAAGATCTTGAGAAATTTTCAATTTCCAGATGGAAGATGATGATCCTGAAAAGAGAACCTAAGATTGGGAGAGACCAAAGAAGTAAAACAAAACCCAGGAGATAGGGAGCATAGCAACCATGCTCAGAAGTATTTCTGAAGGAGGGAGATCATCAGCGAGAAAGACTAAATACAGGGTGGGCAAAAGAAGGTTTATAGTTATTTGTATGGAAAATAATACAATAATTAATAAATAATAATAAAAGAATGAACTGTGTTTTATGTACTCAGAACTGTAAACCTACTTTTGCCCACCCTGCATATCTTTTGGATTTAGAAATATGGGGGCAGCTAGTGACCTTAGAAACAGCAGTTTCTCTGGCATACTAGTAACGAAGGCTAAATCTGAGTGAATGGAGAAGAAAATGGGCATCCTCTCGGCTATGGTGAGCGTAGAGATTAAGGGGAATGTGGGTTGAAGGAAGTTTATTTATTGTTGATGCTACCAGTATTTAAACATGGAAGAGCCATGCTTAAATAAAAATAAAAATCTAGTTGGAAGTAAAAGTTTGAACATATAGAAGAAGAAAGCAGTTTTCTAAGAATGGGTAATAAAAAACATTAGTGAGTCATATCATCAAATCAGTGGATTTCAAGTAGCATTTTTTTTTTTTTTTGCTGTAAATTGACTTTATTTTTTTTTATTTTAATTTATTGTGTTGACATAGATTCTAGTGTTGCCCCAAATGCATCCCCCCTCCCCAATATTCCCCTCAACCTCTCCTTTACCCCCTTCCCTATGGCACCCTCCCCTCTTCCCTTCAGGTTTATTTCATCCTATCATCCCCTTTCCCTCTGTTTTCTTTTCCTCTGGTCCCTTTGATCTCTCCTCTGTCTCATTTCTGTTCCTCAGTTAACATTGTTCATTCTATTTCTCAAATGAGTGAGGTCATATGATATTTTTCTTTTTCTGCCTGGCTTATTTCACTTAACATAATAGTTTCCAGGTCCATCCATGTTGTCGCAAAAGGTAAGATTTCCTTCTTTTTCCTGGCCCCATAGTATTCCATTGTATATATGTACCACAGCTTTTTAATCCACTTGTCCACTGACAGACACTTGGGCTGTTCCCAGATCTTCACTATTGTGAGCATTTTTTGAAACATGAATTATAATAAAATAAGATAGAAAATAATAGAGATTGTTACATTAAGTATTCATGAAACTATTGTTTCAGGTGTGGTTTGCAAGTATATGTCTTTAGTTTGCAATTTGGGTAACTAAATGAACAGAAAATTAATAATAATGAAATAAAGTGATGGACCAGAAGTAGAAATTAAAGATAAATTTAAGACTAAAGTAAACATTCAGGTGAAGATATACTACATGCTGAGTCAGATGATCTTATATGTTCCTCTAGTCCACTGTCTTCCACATTAACAATGTTGAATCCCCATTTTTTTTTGTACATCTCCCTTCTCAGACAGTGAACACCATGAGACCAACAGCTATTGATCAACTTTATTTCTAGCATAATATTTGGCACATAGTAGGTATTTATTAAATATTGATTTTGTGAATAAGTTAAAGATATGACATTGAAATCAACAGGGTTAAAAGATTATGATGATAAGCTATTTATAAAATAGCTTTAGACTCTTTCAGAGACAAATCAGACATAAGTAAGCCACAGGCCACAAACCTGATTCCAGAAAGCCATTAGCATCAGAAACGTGGCTATATATCCTGTATCAGTCTGCTTTATTGGTTGTAACAGAAGCCAACTCTAGCTGACATAAGCAGAAAACAAATTTATTGAAAGGCTACTGGATAATCACAGTTTCCAGGAAGTCCAGACTTGGAAAACAGTTAAGAACAAGGGTAGCTAATGCATTAACCTGTACCATAGCCAAAATCCTCATGCTGCAAAGCCAAATCACTGAGAATATTGTCACTTCTGAACCCCAGACATCCCACTACAACCACCACCACCATCATAGGTACTTGTCAGTGGATGTAGCCATTGAGTTGCTATTACTGTTGTCCCTGAAAATTCATGTTCCTCCATCCTAACTACCCAGCACTCCTAGTTCCTGACTCCAAATCAGAGCAGCTGCATCTGATTGGTAAATCCTGACTTATATACCTGTGCCTTAACTGCAAGGGAGGCTGAGACAACTTGCATCATGGAGAGAGATAGGTTCCTATGATATCTTCAAACAAGAAGATACTGAGCCATAAATATATGTGACAAATATTCATTACATAACGAATGACATGTATTCCAGTAGATTCCATAGTTCTGCTAGTCACCAGCTCCCAATGCCACCTTGGAACTGAGCTAAATACAAAGGGAAGTCTTTTCTTATTTTTATTTATTTATTCATTTTAGAGAGGAGAGGGAGAAACAGAGAGAGAGAGGAGAGACAGAGAGAGAGAAGGGGGGAAGAGCTGGAAGCATCAACTCCCATATGTGCCTTGACCAGGCGAGCCCAGGGTTTCGAACCAGTGACCTCAGCATTTCCAGGTTGGCGCTTTATCCACTGTGCCACCACAGGTCAGGCCCAAAGGGAAGTCTTTAATGGCAAACTTAAAATGCACTCTACATTGCACAATTGGGGAACTACATCTGATTAGATTCATTCTCAAATGTTGTCTAGATGCTACATCACTATGAAATGAAATCCCTGATTCTGAAATTTATGTCTTCTTGCCTCAAAAAGAGAGCTGTCACCATTTCAGGTTCTTGGTGAATGGTTCTGACCTCTCAGTTTAAATAGAGCCAATCACTTCATTAATTGTTTTGGAGTCAGTGTCAAGTAGTCCCAGCCATACGTACCCACCTCTTGTAGTGACCTTCATGAAAATATCCTGTCTCTCTGGCATTCATTTAAAATATTTCTGCCTCATATCAGCCCTGCCTCCATCTCTGCCAATTTTCTGGCTACACACGTGCAATCAGGCTCTTGCTTGCACCTTCCCTGGACATGCCTGTTTATTTCATTTAGAATAAAGGTGGATTTTCACCACACAGACTTACATCCATTTAATTTTCCTAACCCATCTTTTAAAGATCTGCATGAAGAGGAAAGTGTTTTTGCAAATCTCAGTATTCATAAAAAAGTGAGCTAATTATAGGTCAGCCTTATTTTTACTCTGTAACTTTACCATCCCTCAGTAATCTTCCTTGAAAAATAAAGTATGCAGTAAAATCATGAAGGGCTTCATCAAATGGATGGTCATTACTTCTGTAAATCTCAGGTGCAAAAAGACAAAGTAAGAAACAGGTATAATAATTGTTCTGTTTACAAAATAATTTTTTGCTCTAATAAAAACATTATAGACTTCTTTCATATATTCAACTTAGTCTCTAACACATCAGAAAAATTATAGGTACATATAAGCTTTTATACTTTAGAAACACATCTGATAAAACAATCTATGCATCTATTATTGAAAAATTATATGAAATTTCAATATGCATTTTTAGGAGTTTAAACCTCAGAAACTAGATATGTTAGAAGTTAAGAACCACATCTTTTTTTTTTTTTTGAAAGAGTAAGAGACAGAAAGGGAGAAATGGTGAGAAGCATCAACTCATAGTTGCTTTCACTTTACTTGTGCATTGATTGCTTTGCTTTTTATACATGCCTTGACTGGGGCTGAGCCAGTGTCCCCTTGCTCACGGCAGTTACCTTTGGGTTCAAGTTTGTGAGCTTTGGGCTTGTGTAGATGATTCCCTGCTCAAGCCAGCAACCCCACGCTTAAGAATCTGCACTCAAGCCAGCAACCTTGGCGTTTTGAACTGGTTACCTCAGTATTCTAGGTCAATGTTTAATTCACTGCATCACCCTGGTCAGACAGAACCACATCTATTTTCTTTCTTTAAACAGGAGGCTCCTGTATTTTCCTCCTCTCATTAACATAGAAAATGTACAGCGATGACCTCTGTAAGAAATGCAAGCTTTCTTTGTGGCCAGAACCACCTTCATCCAGCAATTCACTAAAATAACCAAGACAAAGAGCAAGAGGAAAAGCACCCACTATATGTCCTCTAGGTCTTTTAGAAAACATGGAATTGTTCCTTTGGCCAAACACATGTGCATCTACAAGAAAGATGATATTATAGACATCAAAGCAATGGGCACTGTTCATAAAGGAATTCTCTGCAAAATGTTCCCTCGGCAAAACTGGAGGAGTCTACAATGTCATCACCTAGCATGCAGTGGGCATTGTTATAAACAAACAAGGGAAAGATTCTTGTCAAGACAATTAATGTATATAATTAATATATATATTGAGCATATTAAACACTCTAAGAGCCAAGATAGCTCCCTGAGAGTGTGAGGGGAAATTGACCAGAAAAAGAAGGAAACCAAAGAAAAAGTTACCAGGGTTCAACTGAAGGACCATTCTGCTCTGCCCAGAGAAGCACATTTTGTGAGAACCCACAGAAAGGAGTCTGAGCTGCTGGCTGTACTGTTAAAAATGTTTCTCTTAATTGAGTAGAAAGTGTGGTGTCCCTTCACTCCAAAAATATTTGAAGAAAACCTTGTGTCCTAATTTTAAAAAGAAATAAAAAGAAATCCAGAAACTGGCTTAATGACCTCTACACATCAGGCAAATGAGAAGAATCCCACATTGAAACAGGTAGGAAAGGCTGAGGCAGACTCTCACCATAAACCTCACTTCTGGCAGAGTACCATATGATTGACAGGGAATGCTCAACTCTTAGCTTCTTTCTGAGGAGTGAAGGGTTTAGACTTCATTGGATAAATCCTCCATACAGAAAAGAAACAAGGAAATGACAGCCATTAATGACACATTAGATCAGCTGGATTTAATTGATATCTTCAGAGCATTTTATCCCAAAGCAGCAGAATACTCATTTTCTTCAAGTGTACATAGAATATTTTCCAGGATAGACCACGTTAGCACACAAATGTCTAAATTTTAAAAGATTGAAATTATATCAAGCATCTTCTCTGATCATATGATATGAAACTGGAAATGAATCTCAAAAAAAACACACAAAGACATGGAGGCTAAATAACATATTATTAACCCTCTGAGTAGTACGAACATTCATGTATGTCCTCATGCCTCCTGACCATCCAGAGCACGAACGATTTATTTTAAAAATGTGCAAGGCTATATTAAAAAAGGCAAATGTATGTTCTTTTTGTTTCCATAAATTGATTATCAAACAAACATAATTTTAAGTTAATAAAACTGTAACTGTAACTAATTTCATTTTTTGAAAAAAAATCTCACTCCCGGGGTTCAGCGAGCATGAAAAAAACTCACTACTCAAAGGGTTAAATAGTAAATGAGCCTGGCACAGTGGATAAAGCCTCGACCTGAAATATCGAGGTCATAAGTTTGAAGCCCTGGGCTTGTTTGACCAAGACACATACAACAAGCAATCAATGAACAACTAAAATGAAATAGCTATTAGTTGATACTTCTGTTACCCTGACACTCTCTCTCCTCTCTCTTTAAAATCAATAAATAAAATAATTTTTTAAAAAGCCAGTAAATGCAACCCTGGCCAGGTGGTTCAGCTGATAAGGCATTGTACTGACATACTGAGGTTATGGGTTTGATCCCTGGTCAAGACACATACTAAAAGCAACCTATGAGTACAAAACTAAATAGATCAACTAAGTGGAAAAATGGATGTTACTCTAACTCTCTCTTTTTTTCCCTTCTATCCTTTCTCTTTCCCAAATCAATGGGGAAAAAAAGATAAATAAGTTAACAATAAGATCTAGGGAAAAATCATTTAACATAATAGTTTCCTGATCCGTCCATGTTGTTGCAAAAGGTAATATTTCCTTTT
Source organism: Saccopteryx bilineata (assembly GCF_036850765.1). Classification (NCBI taxonomy): domain Eukaryota; kingdom Metazoa; phylum Chordata; class Mammalia; order Chiroptera; family Emballonuridae; genus Saccopteryx; species Saccopteryx bilineata. Next base: position 310,741,272 of record NC_089490.1, read on the forward strand.
TTTTCATGGCCCCATAGTATTCCATTATATTATATATATGTACCACCGCTTTTTAATCCACTCGTCCACTGATGGACACTTGGGCTGTTTTCAGATCTTCACTATTGTGAACAATGCTGCCATAAACATGAGGGTATATTTCTTTTTTTCAGCTGGTGATATGGTGTTCTTGGAATATATTCCTAAAAGTGGGATGGTTGGGTCAAAAGGCAGATCCATTTTTAATTTTTGAGGAATCTGCATACTGTTTTCCACATTGGCTTTAAGTGGAATAAGCCAGACAGAGAAAGAAAAATATCATATGACCTCACTCATTTGAGGAATCCAAGGAACAATGAGAACTGAGGAATGGAATTGAGACAGAGGAGGGATCAAAGGGAACAAATGAAAAGAGGACAGAGGGAAAGGTGATGATAGGATGGGATAAACCTGAAGGGAAGGGGGAAGGGCGCTGTAGGGAGGGTGGCAAGGGAGATGTTGAGTGGAATACAGGGGGGGATGCATTTGGGGCAACCCTAGAATCTATGTAAATACAATTAATTAAATAAAAAAAGACAAATAAAAAATGATCTAGGGAAAAATCAAAAATACCTTGAAACAGGCCCTGGCTGGTTGGCTCAGTGGTAGAGCATAGGCCTGGCATTTAATTCCCAGCCAGAGCAAACAGGAGAAGCGCCCATCTGCTTCTCCACCTTTCTCCTTCTCCTTCCTCTGTCTCTCTCTTCCCCTCCTGCAGCCAAGGCTCCATTGGAACAAAGTTGGCCTGGGTGCTGAGGATGGTTCCATGATCTGTGCCTTAGGCACTAGAATGGCTCCAGTTGCAATGGAGCAATGCCCCAGATGGGCAGAGCATCATCCTTTACTGGGCACGCTGGGTGGATTCTGGCTGGGCACATGCGAGAGTCTGTCTCTCTGCTTCCCCACTTCTCACTTCAGAAAAATACAAAAAAAATATCTTGAAACAAATAAAAATGAGAACCCAACAATCCCAAGTCTATAAGACACAGTGAAAATAGTTGCAAGAGGAAAATTCATAGCATTACAGGCCTATCTCAAGAAACAAGAAAAATCTCAAATTAACAATCTAACTTTACACATAAAGAAAAACAAAGTCCAAAGTGAGTAGAAAGAAAGAAATATTAAAAATCAGAGCAGAAATTAATAAAATAGAGTCTAAAAAATCAATACAAATTTCAATAAAACCAAAAGCTGGTTCTTTGAAAAAGTAAACAAGATTGATAAATTTTTCACCAGACTTATCAAGAAAAAGAGTGAGGACCCAATTAAATAAAATAAGAGATGAAAGAGGAGAAGTGACAACTGACATCACAGAAATATAATAGATTGTAAGAAAACATTATGAACAGCTATATGCCAATAAATTGGACAATCTGGAAAAAATGGATAAATTCCTAGAAACATAACATCTTCCAAAAGTAAATCAGGATGAATCAGAGAATCTGAATAGACAGATTGCAACCAGTGAAACTGAAGCAGTAATAATAAAAGAAATCTTCCAGCAAACAAAAGTCCTGGACTGGATGGCTTCATAGGCAAATTTTACCACACATTCAAAGAAGAACTAATACCTCTTGTTCAGAAACAATTCAAAAATTATTTTCAAAAAAAGGGAAAACTCTCAAACTCTTTTTATAAGACCAGCGTGATGCTAATCCCCCAACCAGAAAATGATACTATATAGAAAGAAGAAATAAAACTACAGGCCAATATCCCTGATAAACATAGATGCTAAAATACTCAACAAAATATTAGAAAACTGGATCCAACAATACAATAAGATCACACACTATGATCTAATGGAATTTATTTCTGGCATGCAAGGTTGGTACAATATCCACAAATCAATTAACATGATGTATCATGTAAACAAAATGAAGAATAAAAGCTACATGAGCAATGTATATCAATATCAATAGATGCAGAAAAAGCATTTGGTAAAATCCAGCACCCATTTGTGATAAAACAACAACAACAACAACAACAACAAACTCTCACCAAAGTGGGAATAGAGGAATCATATCTCAATATAATAAAATCTATATATGACAAACCCACAACCAAGATCATATTCAATAGGCAAAAATTATAAGCATTTTCCTTAAGATCAGGAACAAGACAGGGATATCTTCTCTCACCACTTTTACTCAACATTGTACTGGAAGCCCTACTCACAGAAATCAGACAATAAGAAAAAATCAAAAGCATTTAAACTGGAAAGGAAGAAGGAAAGATGTCATTATTTGCATATGATACAATACTGTATATCGATTCCACATACACACACATACACAAAACTACTAGAACTGATAAATGAATTCAGTAAAGTGGCAGAATACAAAATAATATATAAAAATTAGTTGCATTTTTATACACCAAAATAAACTATTAGAAAGGGAAACTATAAAAACAATCTCATTCAAAATTATTATACTTCAACAAAGAATCAAATATCTATAAATAAATGTAACCAAGGATGTAAAACATGTATACACAAAATATTATAAAACATTGAAGAAAGAAATTTAAGAAGATACAAAGAAGTAAAAGCATATACCATATTAATGGATAGAAATAATTAACATTATTAAAATGTCCATACTACCGAAAGCAATCTATTGATTTAATGCAATTTCTATTAAAATATCAATGGCATACTTCACAAATCTAGAACAAATACTACAAAAATTTATAAGGAACCAAAAAAGAACACAAATAGCCTCAGCAATCTAGAAAATGAAGAACAAAGTGGAAGGTATCACATTTTCTGATATCAGTCTATTCTACAAGGCATTATAATCAAAATAGCCTGAAACCAGCATAAGAACAAGGTTACAGGTTGATGGAACAAAACAGAGAACCCAGAAATAAATCCATACCTTTATGGTCAATTAATATTTAACAAAGGAAGCAAGAGTATACAATAGAGTAAAGACAGTCTCTTTAATAAATGATGTTGGGAACACTGAATAGGTACATGCCAAAATAAATAACACTAGACCACCAACTTACATCATTTACAAAATCAAACTCAAAATGGATAACAGAATTAAATGTAAGTCACAAAACCATAAAAACTTTGGAAGAAAACAAAGCAGTAGACTCTCAGACATCTCTCAAAGCAATATTTTTGCTGATTGATCTCCTCAGGCAAGGGAAATAAAGGCCAGAATAAACAAACGGGACTATATCAAACCAAAAAGCTTTTGTACAGCAAAAGATAACATTAACAACATCAGAGTGGTTAACTTTTTCACAGACCAACATGAAATTTCTGGCAGACCAGCACCAGTCCACAGACCAATGGTTGAATAGACTGTAAGTGGTATTTTTTAAAAATTGAACATATACATACAAAAAATAAAACTGGACCACCTTTTTTATAGCCTATACAAGAATAAACTCAAAATGGATTAAAGACTTAAATGTTAAACTCAAAACCATAAAAATTTTAGAAGAAAATATAGGCAGTAAAATCTCAGACTTTCTCATAGCATTATTTTTTCTGATATATCATCTTGGGCAAGGGGAAAAAAGAAAAATAAACAAATGAGACTACATCAAACTAAAAATGTTTTGAACAGGAAAAAAAAACATCAACAAATGAAAAGACAGCCCACCTCATGGGAGAACATATTCACTGATACATCTGATAAGAGCTTGATATCTAAAATTTATATGGAACTTTACACCAAAGAAACAATTCAACTAAGAAATGGGCACTTCTTCAAAAAAGATATACAGATGACCAATAGTCATATGAAAAGATGCTCATCATCAAATATTGTCAGAGAAGTGCAAATAAAGACAAAAATGAGATATGACTTCCCACCTGTCAGGATGGCTATCATCAATAAATCCATAAACAAAAAGTATTAACAAGGATGTGGAGAAAAGGGAACCCTAGTGCATTGTTGGTGGGGATGCAGAATATTACAGCCACTGTGAAAATCAGTATGGAGTCACTTCAAAAAATGTAAAATGGTACTGCCTTATGACCCAGCAATTCCACTTCTGGGAATGTATTCAAAGAAACCTGAAACTTTAATTAGAAAGAATATATGCACCCCTATGTTCACTGCAGTTTTATTTATAATATCCAAGATCTGGTAGCAGTCCAAGTGTCCATCAGTAAACGAGTAGTTGAAAAAACTTTGGTACACTTACACAATGAAATACTACTCAGCTGTACAAAAGGAGATCTTTTCTTTTGTAACAACATGGATCAATCTGGAGATTATTATGCTACGTGAATAAGATAATCAAAAATATACAAGTACCATATGGTTTAACGTATATGTGAAATATAATAAATAAACAAAAAATAGGAACACTCATAGATATGGAGAATAGACTAATAGTTGTCAGAGGGGATGGGGTTTAAAGGCTGGTGAAAAGGTGAAGGGATTAAACAAAGCAAATAAAAATTTAGTAGACAAAGGCAACAGTGTGGGGATGGCAGGAGGGAAAGAAAAGTGGGAAAGGCAGAGTAAGTTAGATGGGGGATAGATGGTGATAGAGGAAGACTTGGTTTAGGATGGTGAACACACAATGCAATATACAGATATTATAGAACTGTGCACCTGAAACCTGTATAATTTTATTGACCAATGTCATCTCAATAAATTCAATAAAGTTTTTTTAATTTTTTATGATTTTAATTTATTGTGTTTACATAGATTCAAGTGTACCACCAAATATATCTCCCTTCATTCTTGTGTTCCCCTCGGCCCCCCCTTTTCCCCCTCACCCCAATGCCTTCCCCTCTTCCCTCCAGGATTTGCTGTCCTGTTCTCTATAATGCTGTGTTATGTATATATAATTTCACTAATCTCTTTCCCTTCTCTGATCCCATCTTTTCCACTTTTCTTCTGACCACTTTCCCTCTGGTCCCTTTGATCCTACCTCTGCCTCTGTTTTGTTCTTCAGTTCACATTGTTCATAAGATTCCTCAAATGAGTGAGGCCATATGATATTTTTCATTCTCTGCCTGGCTTATTTCACTTAGCATGATAGTTTCCAGGTACATCCACGTTGTTACAAAATGTAAGATTTCCTTCCTCCTCATGGCCATGTAGTATTCCATTGTATATATGTACCACAGCTTTTTAATCCACTCATCCACTGAAGGACATCTGGGCTGTTTCCAGATCTTGGCTATTGTAAACAATGCTGCAATAAACATGGGGGTACATTTCTTCTTTTGATTCAGTGATTTGGTATTCATATATATTCCTAAAAGTGGAATTGCTGGGTCAAAGGGCAGTTCTATTTTTAATTTTTTGAGAAATCTCCATACTGTTTTCCATAGTGGCTGAAAGTCTGCATTCCCACCAGCAGTGCAAGAGGGTTCCCTTTCCTCCACACCCTCGTCAGCACTTATTATGTGTTGTTTTGTTAATGAGCACCACTCTGACAGGTGTGAGGTGGTATCTCATTGTGGTTTTAATTTGCATTTCTCTAATGATTAGTGATGTTGAGCATTTTTCATATGCCTATTGTTCATCTGTATGTCCTCTTTGGAGAAGTGTCTATTCATTGCTTTTGCCTATTTTTTGATTGGATTGTTTACCTTTCTGGTGTTGAGTTTTATAAGTTCTTTATAAATTTTGGTTATTAACCCCTTATCAGATATATTGTCGAATATGTTCTCCCATAGTGTGGTTTGTCTTTTTATTTTGTTAATGGTGTCTTCTGCTGTGCAAAAGATTTTTAGTTTTATATAATCCCATTTGTTTATTCTGTCTTTATTTCACTTGCACGTGAAGATAAATCAGCAGAAATATTGCTACAAGAGATATTGGAAAGTTTACTGCTTATGTTTTCTTCTAAGATGCTTATGGTTTCACGAGTTACATTTGAGTCTTTTATCCATTTTGAGTTTATTTTTGTGAATGGTGTAAGTTGGTAATACAGTTTCATTTTTTAGCAAGTACCTGTCCAATTTTCCCAAAACCATTTGTTAAAGAGACTGTCTTTACTCCATTGTATGCTCTTACCTCCTTTGTCAAATATCAATTGTCCATATAGGTGTGGGTTTATTTCTGGGTTCTCTGTTCTGTTCCATTGATCTATATGCCTGTTCTTATGCCAGTACCAGGCTGTTTTGAGTACAATGGCCTTGTAGTATAATGATATCAGGAAGTGTGATTACCCCCCCCCATTTTATTCTACTTTTTCAGGATTGCTGAGGCTATTCATGTACTTTTTTGGTTCCATATAAATTTTTGGAATATTTGCTCTATATCTTTGAAATATGTCTTTGGTATTTTAATAGAAATTGCATTGAATTTATAGATTGCTTTGGGTAATATAGACATTTTAATGATGTTTATTCTTCCTATCCATGAACACGGTATATGCTTCCACTTGTTTGTATCTTCCTTGATTTTCTTTATCAATGTTTAATAATTTCCAAGTACAAGTCTTTAACCTCCTTGGTTAAATTTACTCCTAGGTACCTTATTTTTTTGTTGCAATAGTGAAAGGGATTGTTTTCTTAATTCCCCTTTCAGACAGTTCATTGTTGGTGTATAAAAATGCCACTGATTTCTGAATATTGATTTTATATCCTGCCACCTTGCTGAATTCATTTATCATGTCCAGTAGTTTTTTGACTGAGACTCTAGGGTTTTCTATGTACAATATCATATCATCAGCAAATAATGATAGTTTTATTTCCTCTTTTCCAATTTGGATGCCTTTTATATTTTCTTTTTGTGTGATTGCTGTGGATAGGACTGCTAGACTATGTTGAATAAAAGTGGTGAAAGGGGGCACCCCTGCCTTGTTCCTGACCTTAAGGGGATTGCTTTTAATTTTTGCCCATTGAGTATGATGTTGGCTGTAAGTTTGTTATAAATGGCATTTATTACATTGAGGTATGTTCCCTGTATAATTTTATTAATCAATGTCACCCCAATAAATTCAATAAAGTTTTTTTTTAAAAAATAAAGAGGAAAAAGCATTAGAGTTGCAAAAGTAGATGCAGTCACAGAAGCAGAGTTTGAGATGATGCAGTTTGAGGATGGAGGATGGGTCATGAGCCAGAAATCCAGGTAATTTCTAGAAGGACAACAAAATGGATTCTTTCCTAGGGTCTCCAAAAGGAACAAAACTCTGCCAACACTTTAAGTTTAGCCCTAAGACCCATTTTTGACCTCTGACCTCCAGAGGTGAAAGATAATATTTTGTACTGTCTTAAAGGAAGAAAGAAAAAAGAGACTGCATCTGGGTTTCAAATATAATTCTTTCTTTTGGGACACTGAGAGGTCTTTGCACACATTCAACTACTGGGAACCATGGAGAAAATAAAAGGCTTCTTGGACAATCAAATATTTGAGAGACAACCAGGAACTTAGCCTAGCCTGATAGATGAGGTTTATCTTTTACAAGAGACCATTCTGTCAAGACTAGGAAAGTTATGCTATTTTATCTACTGCACAGAAACCAACACAATGAGTCGAGGGAAATGAAGAAACAGAGAAATATTATTACAGCAAAAGAACAAGATAAATCTCCAAAAATAGACCTTAATGAAATGAAGATAAGTAATTTTCCTGATGGAGAGTTCAAAATAAATGGTCATAAATAATGGTCATAAGATAACTTGGCAAAGTTAAGGGAACAATGAATGAACAAAGTGAGACTTTTAATAAAGAGATAGAAAATATTAAGAAGTAACATATCAAATTCAGAGAGCTAAAAAATACAATAGCCAAAGTGAAAAATTCAATAGAGGGGTAAAACAACAGACTAGAGCATGTGGAAAATAGATCAGTGAACTAAAGACAGGGTTGTGGTATTCACCCAACAAAAATTGGGATTATGTATTATAAAACTCCCCAAATAAGAGAAAAAGGGGCAGAAAATTTACTCAAAGAAATAATGGCTGAAAATTTCTGTCACTTGCAGAAATAAAATAGACTCCAGATTCAGGAATCCCTAAAGAAATGAATCTAGAGACCTACAACAAGACACATTATAATTAAATTATGAAAACTTAATAAATACAACTCTTATGTAAGCCTCATAGTAACCAAAAAACAAAAACCTATAGTAGATACACAAAAGATAAAGATAAAGGAATCAAAGAATACTACTACAGAAAATTATCAAATAACAAAGAAAGAGAGCATGAGAAAAGAAAGTAAATTACAAAAAAATTAGTAATTTCATTTCTATCAATAATTATATTAAACTTAAATAGAGTAAATTATTTAATCAAAAGTCATTGAGTGGCTGAATGAATAAAAACAAAGCAAGACAAAACCATATGCTCCATACAAGAGTCTCCATACAAAAGACTCCCTTCAGCTTTAGACACACATAGACTGAAAGAGAAGAGATGAAAAAGATATTCCGTGTACATAGAAACCAAAAGAAACTGAAGTATTTATGTTTATAACAGGCAAAATAGACTTTAATTCAAAGATTGTAGCAAGAGGCAAAGAAAATCATTATTAATTATAAAGGGGTCAATTCACCTTAAGGATATAAAATTAGTAAATATTTAAGCACCAAACATAGTAGCGCCTAAATATAAAAAGAAATATTGACAGCTCTTAAGAGAAAGACAACAATACATAACATTAGGAACTTCAGTATTTTGTTTTCAACAATGAATAAATTATCCAGGCAGAAAATCAAGAAAAAAGCATTAGACTTACTACACATTAAGCCAGATAAACTTTGACATTTACAGAGCAATTCATCCAGCAGCAGAAAGTTAATTCTCCTCAAACACACATGAAATATTCTCCTGGATTGATCATGTGTTAGGACACAAAAGAAGTCTTAATAAATTAAAAAATATTAAAATCATATCAAGCAGCTTTTCTGACCACAATGGTATAAAACCAGAAAGAAATTACAGACAGAAAATTAGAAAAACATAAACATATGTGGAGATTAAAGAACATGCTTCTAAACAACCATTGGGTGAAAGAAGGTATCAAAAGAGAAATCAAAAAATGTAAAAAAAGGAAACCCAACATAGTAAAATTTATGGTATGTAGCAAAAGCAGTTCTTTGAGGAAAGTTTTATAGTGGTAAATGCCTACATTAAGAAAAAAATCTTAAATAAACAACTCACTTTATACCTCATAACACTAAAGAAGAAAAAAAAAGAATGAGGAGAAGGAGAAGAAGAATAAAGAGGAGGAAGACTAGGAGAAGAGGAAAGAAGAAAGAAGAGGAAGAAGAAGAAAAAATTAAGCCAAAAGTTAAAAGTTAACAGGAAAGAAATAAAAAAATAATAGAGTGAAAATAAGTAAAAATAGATACTAAAAAGATTATAGAAAAGATTGATAAAACTATGAGCTGCTTTAAAAAAGGTAAATAAAATAGACAAACTATTATCCAGACTTACAAAAAGAGAAAATTCAAATAAATATATAAATGAAAGTAGGGACATTAATACTGATACCACATAAATATAAATAAACATCAGAAACTACTAGGAACAATTACACTCTCAATAAACTGGAAAATTTAGAACTAGATAAATTCCTAGAAACATATAACCTACCAAGACTGAATGATGAAGAAATAGAAAATATGAACAGGCCAATTACTAGTAAGAAGATTTAATCTATATTCAAACCACCCAATAAAGATGGTTTCACTGGTAAATTCTACCTAACTTAGAGAAAAATTACCATCCACAAGAATTACTTCAAACTGTAATAAAGACTTGAATGTAAGACCCGAAACTTTAAAAACTCCTAGGAGAAAACATGTAAGTTCCTCGACATAAACCCTGGCAATGACTTGGGGGACACAGGGGGTTTCACAACAAAACCAAAGGCTACAAAAGCAAAAATAAGCAAGTGGAAGTACATCAACCTAAAAAGCTTCTGTTCAGCAAAAGAAACCACTGACAAAATAAAAAGGCAAGCTATGGAATGGGAGAATATATTTGTAAACCATTTATCAAATAAAGGGTTGATACAGGAAACTCATACAAATAAATAGCAATATAACAAATAACCCAATTACAAATGGTCAAATATCTATATAGACAGTTTATATGGAAATATGCAAATGGAAAGTTATATGAAAAAGGTTCTCAACATCACTAATCATCAGGGAAATGCAAATGAAAACCACAGTGAGATGTGACCTTACACCTATTAAAATAGCTATCATCAAAAAAGGCAAGAATAATAAATTCTGACAAGAAAGAGAAGAGGAACCCTTTGTACATTGTTAGTGGGAATTTAACTGCTTTAGCCACTGTGGAAAAAAGAATGGAGAATGGAGGTTCCTTAAAAAGTGAGAAAACTACCAGATGATCTAGTAATCCACAGGAAATGAAATCATTACCTCAAAGAAATATCCACATTCTAGTGTTCATTATAGTATCATTCACAACAGCCAAGATATGAAAACACTCCAAGTATCCATAAATGGATGAACACACACAAAAATTATTCAGCCTTTAAAAATAAGAAAATCTTGCCATTTGTCACAATATGGACGGACCTGGAGGGGACTGCTAAGTGAAATAAGCCAAAAACAAATACTACATGGTATTACTTACATTTATAATCTAAAAAAATAAAATAAAACAGTCAAATTCATAGAAACAGTATAAAAGTAGGCTGAGGTTGGAGGAAACAGGGAGAGGTTGGTAAAAGATATATACCTTCAACTCCAAGATAAGTAAGGTTTGAGAATTGAATGCATAATGGTGACTATATTATATAACACTGAATTATAAAATGTAAATTTGCTAAGAAAGTAGACTGTAAAGCAGTGGTAGTCAACCTGGTCCCTACCGCCGACTAGTGGATGTTCCAGCTTTCATGGTGGGCAGTAGCGGAGCAACCAAAGTATAAATAAAAGATAGATTTAACTATAGTAAGTTGTTTTATAAAGATTTATTCTGCCAAACTTAGCAAAAATCTGACATAAAGTACTTGGTAAGTAATTATTATTATATGCTTTAACTCTGCTTTATAAATTTTATAAAGTAAAGTTACTTCCCTACTTCATAAATCACCATTACTGTGGAACTGGTGGGCGGTTAGAAAATTGTACTACTAACAGAGATACAAAAGTGGGCGGTAGGTATAAAAAGGTGTACTACCCCTGCTGTAAATGATCTCGTCAACAAAAATGTGAGGTGATGGATGGGTTAATTAACTAGATAGGGAACATCTTTTCACAATGTATTCATATATGAAATCATCACATTGTACACTAAATATCTTACAACTTTGTCAATTATATCTAAATAAAGCTGAATTTTATTTTCTTGTAAAATATAGTTTAATCTTTAATTTACTGAAGTATTACTGCATAAAAGACCTCATTCTCTTTACCTTTTTTACTCTGCATCTTATTTTCCAAGTTTATCTATGTTGCTGTGTGTGCTTCTTGCTCCTAACTGCTATAGAATCGTCCATCGACAGTGTCCACAACAGAGGTGCCTCATCTCTCCTTATGTGCACAGGTCAGCCACATCCTCATCTGAACTTAACCTGAGGAAGTATCTGGGATATATCCCCAGGAATGGGATTGGTTGGTCATGGACAGAGGCAGACTTGATTTCACTGAAAACTGCCAGATGGCTTCTCACAATGCCTGTATTAGTTCACAGTTCTGCTAGTCGTGAATAAGGGTCCTGCTTCCCTACATCTTTGTTAAGAGTCAATGTTATCCAATTTACACCCAGATTTAGTAAAAGTGAAGAAAGTGGTTGTTTTAATTTCACATCTGTAATTATTACTGAGTTAGAGCCATCTTATCTATTTTAAAAACAGTTGGGTTTCTTTGCCCATTCACTATTGTGATTCCTGTCTTACTCTATTGAACCAAGAAGTTCCAGTATATTTTAGGTAAGAATTGCTTTTTGATTCTATATCTCTCCTCCCAGTCTATCATCTCTTAATTAACTCTGTCTATAATACCCTTCCTTAAACATAAATCTTTAGCATTGATGTAATCAAATATAGCAATTGCCTAATGGTATGTTTTCAGCCAATCTAATTTCCTTTCAAGTTAAGGACCTAGTTGTTTGATTGTTCATTTGTTTGTTTTAATTAGATTGGGGCAACTGAGCCTAATTATTTCCTTTACAACTAAAGGGGTTTTTGATGCTATATCATCTCATCCCTCAGAATTAAAGTGGGGTTTATGGGTGAGTAGATGAGGGAAGCAAGTTAAATCTGGTTTCAAATCCTAGATCCCTTTTTTATTACCTGTGTGAAGTAGACTCTCTGTGCCTCAGTTTTTCCAACTAAAGATATAGAGAAAACACATGAGAAGGTGCCTGGGCTGGTGCCAGGCCCATAGTACTCCATACGCATTCTTTCCTTTTCTCTGTTACCTAACACTCAAAAATACCAACTTGAGGCAGTCAATTCTGGGACAATCAGCGCTCGTTTGTTTATTGCCTTGCTTTGTTTGGTGTGGTGCAACCCGAAACACTTCTGAACAGTTTCCTCCAGTTTTCCTTAAAGAAGCCTTCCTCGGCTTAATCTCACTGGAATTATATTAAACAAACATAACCGTTTTTGGTTATTTGTTTAAACACTGGAGAAACATTTGCTTGGTGTTTGCTATGTACCTTTGTAGCTATGCTTGAGCTATCAAGAAAAATCAGAAGAGTGGAAGAAATGAAGAGACAAAGACAACACATTGGACTCCAAATATTCTTGTCATGTTGGGGAGCAGAGATTAACTGGAAAAGTGACTACCTGTAGTAAACTAATTGGCATTCCCTCGACAAAATGCAATAGATTTAGGTATTGGAGTATTGGCCAGTGTTACCTCCTATCCTAATAAGAAAAATTAATGTAACTGAGTGGCTATGCTGCTGCTGAGTCTGGTACCTTCAGGCCAAGGAGGAAACAACTTGGTTTCTCATCCATATCTCAAGAGACCACCTAGTAAAAAGCTGAAGACCAGGAAGTGCCTGGGATTCACCAAAACATGGAAAACGTGACTGGTACTAAAAGTAGCCTTTCTCCTCCTCCTCTTTCCTAGGCCTTCCTTTCATCTGTAGTTCCAAAAGTTCCAGTGAGAGACGTGAAATGGGCACCTGCAGGGATCTGTACCAGCCCAGGGGGAAAATCACCCAGTGGAAAGTCTTCAAAATACCTACTGATTTCAGCATGATAACCTCATACCTATCCATACCTGCCAGTCCAAGACACAGTATAGAACTTAATAACCACTTCCACAAACTGGGCAGGTGTGCTGTTTATGTGCACTGAAGTTTTTTGATTATTCCAGCCAGAAGATAAGCACTGACTGGGTCCCCTGGGGCACTTTATTAGGCTTTTGGGCAGAAAGGAAGTAAGAAGTTCCTGATCTAAAGATAAGAGACAACTGGGGGGGGAAATGATACAAAGTAGGTAATCATTAAATAGAGTCATTAAAAGCCTGAGTTGAGGAAGAACATAGGTGGAGAAGGTAGGTCTTGAGATGCTTTTTGAAAAAACGGGAGAGGGGCCCTGGCCAGATTAACTCAGAGCATCGACTCGATATGCCAAAGTTATGGGTTTGATATTTGATCAGGGGACATATAAGAATCAATCAATCAATGTATGAATAAATGGATCAATAAGTGAATGTTCCTTTCTCTCTCCTTTTCTTTCTCTCTAAAGTAAATAAATAAATAAGGAGATATCTGTCACATAAAATAGGAGGGAGATTATTCCACTTATTTAAAACTTGGGCAAAAGAATTAAGGCATTAACAGTTTCTGAAGTCTAGTCCTAGCTCTGTCATTTTTCTGGCCTTATGACCTGCAGAAGTTTATTTAACCTTTCTCAGAATCAGTTTACTGATCAATGAAATGGGAATTCAGCTTGATTCAGGTCAACATACTTCATTTAGCAAAATTCAGCAGTGGTAAAACCTGGGGATTCAAAAGCTTTAAAGTGTATTTGATCTAGTTTATGCACTCCAGGAATAACTGTAGTTTGGGAGAGAAGTCACATGACAAATACATCTTAATACAAACTGATAAATGATACCTAATGATAAACATTAGGATGTGGATGGGTGCCTTAAAGGAGCATAATCATGAAGCAGGGAGATGGGCAGAGACACTGGAGAAGCTGGCCCCTGAACTGTAGCAAACAATAGGAATTCGACAGGCAACAAAACTGGAGGGCAGTTGACACTGCAGGAAGGGCAAGAGAAAAAGCTCTGAGGTGGAGACATTATGATAGGTTCTGAGGACTACACCTACTTCAATATCACTGAGTCATGTGGTGAGAACATATTTTTCAGGGGAAAATAAAGTGGGAAGATAGCAAAACAAGCATACAAGCTGTACTGTAGAAAAGATGTGCTAGAAATAGTACTACACAAGGAACACAAATTCATAGAGGTGGATAGCTTTGAAGGTAGCCAGAATGTGTTGACACTTGATCTAAAAAGTCAGTGGATGCTCCTGGAGGTTAAGGAGGACTGGCATGTTGTACATGATGGGCAGTTCCAGGCACTAGTGAGTCAGGAAAAGGTTGGAAAGCAGCAAAGACTTCTGACAATTCAAATATGACTTGCTACATTTCTACTGGGATGAAAAAGTCATAATTATTTAAAATCTTGAACAACTGTACCTTACATAATAAGAAAATAAAAAGTGGATTCCAAGACAATGATAGAGTAAGACATTCCAACAGTGGCCTCCCAGAACCAAATTAGACTTATAACTAAATATAAGAACATTCATCCTGAAAAACCAAGTTTGGACTAAACAAGGAGGAGTCTATAACCAAAGATCACAGAAGTCACAGCGAGACTTGTAGGAAAGGCAGAGATGTGAAAAGGGCTGCCCCATTCCCAGGAGTGAATGGCAGCTGAGGGTCTGGAGGGACTTTCACTGTGGGGAGGTTCACCCTGAGAGGGACCTAAGCCCCAGGCCCAGCGCCCCCGCCTAGAGCTCCAGAGCCTAGAAGAGGTGCCCACATGGCATTTAGCAGTGATAAAAGCTGAGGTTTCTGCTCTCAGGAAAGAGATGGAAGCTCTCAAAGACACAGGCTCCATCTTAAAGGGCCAGTGCAGAAAATCTCATTCACAGCCACTTACCGGGGGCTCCAGCAGAGAGAGGAATAAAAGGACTGGAGTCAAGTGAAGAGAGTGTAAAGTTGGTGGCTGTAAAGCCAGTGGCCAAGACCAGGCAGGTCCACATTAGATTTGGGCAAATGGTAGAGAAACTGTGGAGCCAGAAAGTATAGGACCATTCCTGTTTAATAGATTCTTGTAATGGCAGATGAGCAAACAGACAGGGGAAAACCATTTCTCATGACAACAGGTGAACAAACAGCAAAACATGGCCTTCACTGTGGAGGGCAGGTAATCCATCATTGCGCTGAGGGCAAGCAACCATAGCCTTACAAAGACTATACACATGTAGGCTACCACGTGCTCATGCACTAATCAGGCAAATTACAAGCAAGCAAGCCTAACACAGCTGTTTTCCCAACAGTAGCCCAGGGAGAGACACTGTGGAGGATGGCCACCAGAAACCCTGTGCTGAATCATTCTCCAATACCACAGTCACCATCTTTCATGGGTGGAGCAGTCCCCTTCTAGCAGTATTAGCATGGGGGAAATCAACTGCTCCACCCTTGGGAATCTCTCCTGCCTACACTATGGAGACTGGGCCCTAGTAAGAAGTAAGCCAGGGTTTGTCAATGAATCAGTTTTCTGGCATTGAGTCCAGAGCTTTATCTGCACTATCTCTCGAGACTGTGACTGGTGCTTCTGCCTCACAGGAGATTCATTAGAAAATGTCCAGACTGCAGGCAGACCACATTGCTGGGCTTCAGAGGCCACACCCACCAGACTTCTAGGGGCCACACCCTACTGAGGTCTGTGAAAAAAGTCAGGACAGACTGATACCCGAGGTTAAGGGGTGGAGCCACACCGACCACCCTTCCTAATTCCTGAACTTCCCCAGGCTCTAGACTCTATCAGAGGTTTTATTTCAGTGGCTGAGCCCAACAAGAAGCCAGCAGAAAGAAGCTGCAGGAGGCAAGACTAGGGAACCGTGGCCTTTTAAGTGGAGCTTCCACTAGGACCAGTGTGGGTAAAAGCCAGCCTAAGTGTGCAATATGGTATTTCCATGTGCACCTGGGTTCAGCAGAGGCAGCCACAATTTCTGGATTGCTTGTAGCTCCAAGAAGTTTGCTGAGGGCCAGTCATAGGCAGTGTCCCCCACTGGTCTGTACCGGGTAAGCTCCAGGGAGATTCAGGGTCAGCACATCCAGAGGCAAGCTGCAGAGAGCATCAGTTGAAGACTTAACAACTCTTGCTGGCAGCCTGTCCTAAGGGAGGGCCCATCAGACACTGGGTCCAGCTGGGGTGTACTCTGCTATCTGTGATCAGCACCAGCACAGCAGTTCATGTGCATTGGAGAGGGTAGAGCTTCACAGTCAGCCTGCCAGGTTCTGGATATCCTGCACTGCTGGGCTAGCTTCCACAGGCAGAATGTAGAGAGAGGTTTGGAGGATGGACATTCAAAGTGTGGGTCCCCGCAAGCCTAATGTTGGGTCCAGTTGAGGGTCTTAGCCACTTTTGGCAGGGGGCACAGTCAGCCCGAGGGGAGGACTCTCAGGCTTCCTCCCTGAGATCAGGAGTTCCCCAGCTGGAAGAACTTTGGCAGAGGAGACTGTTGGCCCCAACCAATCTGAACCTGCTGCTCACCTTGCTGGGGAGAAATAGAATTGGAGTATCCAGCAATATCTGGATTGGGCTCTGGAATAAGGGCCATATTCCTTGTACTGAGTTCCTGACCAAGAGGACCCTGAAGTAGTGGGTCCCACTAACATTGTCATCCCTACCTCAGCTGCCCTAACTCATGAAGCTTGCAACCTGTAGAGGAGCTGGTGGGATAAGGCCAGGCTGAGTCCACACTACAGTATTTCTACAGAAGACTCTGTGGGAAGACCAGGAAACTGTAAGAAGAGATAGAGCAGCTGAAAAGTGGAAGCAAATCTTACAGAACTTGGACCCTTTTACAGAGCTACTGTCATCTCTAAAAAGGAAGAAGCTGATCCTTATACACATGTTGGCCCCTGCCACATACACCCAGGTACAGAAAATGCAGACACAAACAGTGAACAGAGTGGTAGCTCCAGACAGTTAGCCCATGGCAGGATACAGACAATGGCTAACATCAACCCATACCTGAACCCTGTCCAAGAAGACCCAGAACCTACACAAACAGTAGTGGGTGGAAGACCACACCAACACTAGACTCAGCTAGGTACACAAACAGCACACCCAAAACAGAAGTCCAGCAGGCACCAGACACTGAAGAGAATAAATATTCCCCATAGGACAGATGCTGCACAGCATCTAATACATGTGATCAAGGTTGACCCTTAAAGCCAGCCAGCCTGAAGGGTTAACTCCATTTATAAAAGGACCAGCCATATTCAAGACTCACATACAACAAGAGAGTAAGTATAACCCTCAAGAAACATTCCTGGAGCAAGGAACTCAGGTGGCCCAGAGGTTAATACACTAAGCCGATCTTTCTCACAAAAATATCACAACAAATTTGAAGGTCAAAGCAGAGCTACCTACTACACAAACAAAATGGGTAGACAAAGAAATATGACCTAAGTGAATCAACAAGAAAAATCACCAGGAAAACAGTTAAATGAAATGGAAGTAACCAAACTACCAGATGCCAAGTTTAAAATAATAGTAATTAAGATGTTCAAGGATCTCAGAGTAAGAATGGGTTATCAGAGTCAGAACTTAGTAAGCATTAAAAAGGATATTAAACCATAAAAGAGAACCAGTTGGAAATGGCAAGTACAATATCTGAAATGAAGACTACACTAGAAGGAATCAACAGCAGGCTGGATGAAGTGGAGGACTGACTCAGTGATTTAGAGGACAAGATAAACATAAGCACAGAAGCAGAACAGAAAAAAAAAAGCTCAAGAAGGTTGAAAAAACTATAAGAGACCTCTGTGACAACATGAAGAGAAACAACATTCACATCATCATAGGGGTTCCTGAAGGAAAAGAGAATAAACAAGGGATAAAGAAATTTTTTGAAGAAGTCATAGCTGAAAACTTCCCTAAACTAATTAAGAAAAAAAATCACACAAATTCAAGAAGCACAGAGTCCCATTAAAGATAAACCCAAGGAGTCCCAACCAAGACATATCATAATTAAAATGCCAAAGTTAAGAGACAAAAAAAGAATTCTAAAAGCTACAAGAGAAAAACAATTAATTACCTACAAAGGAGCCCCCATAAGGCTGACATCTGACTTCTCAACAAACACTTGAAGCCAAAAGGGATTGGCAAGAAATATTCAAAGTGATGCAAAGCAAGAACCTAAATAAGACTACTCTATCCAGTAGTTATAATTTAATATTTCAGGAGAAATAAAGAGCTTCCCAGACCAAAAAAAAAGGGGGGGGAGAGGGCTCAAGGAGTACATTGCTACCAAACCAATACTATGTTACCTGCTATAAAAAAAAGAAAGAAAAAAGAAGAAGAAATCAAGAGAAATGATTATAAGTTTAAAGGATAAAATGGTAATAAATAAGTACATATCAATAATAACCTTAAGTGTAAATGGATTAAATGCTCCAATTAAAAGATATAGAGTAGCTGCATGGATAAGAAAATAAGGCCAGTGTGTTTGCTGTCTATAAGAGATCCACTTCAGAACAAAAGATACACACAGACTGAAAGTAAAGAGATCAAAAAAAATTTTTCAAGCAAGTGGAGATGAAAAAAAAGCTGGGATAGCAATACTTATCTGACAAAAAAAGGCTATAAGGGACAAAGACACTACTACATAATGATAAAGGGAGCAATCCAACAAGAGGATATAACCATTGTAAATATTTATGCACCTAATATAAGAGCACCAAAATATATAAAGCAGATCTTGATGGATGTAAAGAGAGAGATCAATAGCAATACAATAACAGTAGGTAATTTTAATACCCCACTAACATCAATGGGTAGATCCATTGATTTTCTCTAGACAAAAAATGAACAAAGAAATAGCAGCCTTAAATGACACACTAGATCAACTGCATTTAACTGATATCTTCAGAACATTTTACCCAAAAGCAGCAGAATATACATTCTTTTCAAGTGCTCATGGTACATTTTCTAGGACAGACCACATGTTAGGACACAAAACAAGCCTCAATAAATTTAAGAAGATTGAAATCACATCAAGCATCATCTCTGACCACAGTAGCATGAAACTAGAAATCAACAACAAGAGAAAAACTGAAAAACAAGCACTTGGAGGCTAAATAATGAATGGAGTAACAATGATATCAAGGAATAAATAAAAAATTTCCTTGAAACAAATGAAAATGAACACACCACCACACAAAATCTATGGGACACAGCAAAAGCAGTTCTGACAGGGAAGTTTTTAGCATTATAGGCATACCTTAAAAAGCAAGAAAAAGCTCAAATAAATAATTTAACTTTGCAGCTAAAAGAACTATAGAACAACAAATAAAACCCAGAGGAAGTTGAAGGAAGGAAATAATAAAGATCAAATTGGAAATAAATGACATAGAGGTAAAAAACAATACAAAAGATTAATGAAAGTAGGGCCAGTCCTTTGAAAAGGTAAACAAGATTGACA
The DNA here is from genome assembly GCF_036850765.1 of Saccopteryx bilineata. Lineage (NCBI taxonomy): Eukaryota > Metazoa > Chordata > Mammalia > Chiroptera > Emballonuridae > Saccopteryx > Saccopteryx bilineata. Next base: position 310,760,896 of record NC_089490.1, read on the forward strand.
GACCTTTAACCAGACTCATAAAAATAAAAAAGAAGTGAGTACCCAAATAAATAAAATTAGAAATGAAAGAGGAGAAATAATAACTGACATCACAGAAATACAAAGGATTATAAGAAAATACTCTGAAGATCTATATGCCAAAAATTGGACAACCTGGGTGAAGTAAAAAAATGCCTAGAAACATACAATCTTCCACAACTGAAACTGGAAGAATCAGAAAACCTTACAACAAATGAAATTGAAAGTCATCAAAAAACTCCCAGCAAACAAAAGTCCTTGACTGGATGGCATCACAGTGGAATTTTACCAAACATTCAAAGAAGAACTAATACTTGTTGTTTTCAAGCTATTTCAAAAATTTCAAGAGGAGGGAAGACATCCACGCTTATTTTATGAGATGTGCATTATCCTAATTTCAGAACCAGGTAAAAACGCTACAAAGAAAGAAAACTATAAGCCAATATCCCTGATGAACACAGATGCTAAAATTCTCAACAAAATATTAGCAAACCAAAACCAATAATACGTTTAAAAGATCTTACATTTTAATCAAGTGGGAATTATTCTGGGAAGGCAAGGCTGTTATAATATTTGCAAATCAATAAACAAGATACATTGCATAAACAAAATGAAGGATAAAAATCACATGATTATATATGAACAGATATATAAACAGCATTTTAGAAAATCCAGCAACCATTTATGATAAAAACTCTCAGCAAGATAAGAATACAGGGAATATACCTCAACATAATAAAGACCATGCCCTGGCTGGTTGGCTCAGCGGTACAGTGTTGGCCTGGTGTGTAGAAGTCCTGGCTTTGATTCCAGACCAGGGCACACAGGAGAAGCGACCACCTGCTTCTCCACCTTTCCTTCTCTCCTTCCTCTCTATCTCTCTCTTCCCCTCTCTCAGCCAGTGCTCCATTGGTGCAAAGCTGGTCTGGGTGCTGAGGATAGCTCCATGATCTCCACCTCAGGAGCTAGAATGGCTCTGGCTGCAACAGAGCGACGTCCCAGATGGGCAGAGCATCACCTCCCTAGTGGACATGCCAGGTGGATCCCAGTTGGGTGAATCTTGGAGTCTGTCTGACTGCCTCCCCACTTCTAACTTCAGAAAAATATTAAAAAAAACCCAAAACATAATAAAGACCACAATATGACAAACCTACAGCCAACATCATACTCAATGGGAAAAAAACTAAAAGCAGTCCCCTTCAGATCAGGAACAAGACCACTCTTATTCAACATAGTTCTGTAAGTCTTAGCCACAGCAATCAAACAAGAAGAAGAAATAAAAGGCATACAAATTAGAAAAGAAAAAGTAAAACTGTCATTATTTGTAGATGACATGATTCTGTATACTGAAAACCCTAAAGTATCAACCAAAAATCTACTAGACCTGATAAATAAATCCACCAAGGTGGCAGGATATAAAATTAATATTAAGAAATAAGTGGTATTTTTATACACCAATAATTAACTGTCAGAAAGAGAAATTAAGGAAACAACCCTTTCACTATTGCAACAAAAAACACTAATGTACCTAGGAATAAATTTACCAAAGGAGGTATAAGACTGGTACTCAGAAAATTACAAGACATTGAAAAAAGAAATCTAGGAAGATACAAATAGACGCATATATTGTGTTCATGAATAGGAAGAATTAACATGATGAAAATGTCCATACTACCCAAAGTAATCTATAGATTCAATGCAATTCTGATTAAAATACCAATCACATATTTCACAGATCCAGAACCAATATTCCAAAAATTTATATGGAAGCAAAAAAAGAACACGAATCTGCAATCTTGAAAATGAAGAATAAAGTGCAAGGTATCACACTTCCTGATATCAAGTTATACTACAAGGCCATTGTAATCAAAACAGCTTGGTACTGGCATAAGAACAGGCATACAGATCAATGGAACAGAACAGAGAACCCAAAAATAAACCCACACCTTTATGGTCAATTAATATTTGACAAAGAAGGCAAGAGTATACAATGGGTTAAAGACAGTCTCTTTAATAAATTGTGTCGGGAATATTGAACAGGTACATGAAAAAAAATAAAACTAGACTACCAACTTACACCATTCACAAAAACAAACTCAAAATTGATAGAAGACTAAAATATAAGTTACAAAACCATAAAAATCTTAGAAATAAACATAGGCAGGAGACTCTCAGACATCTCTTGTAGCAATATTTTTGCTGATAAATCTCTATAGGCCAGTGAAATAAAGGACAAAATAAACAAATGGGACTATATCAAACTAAAAAGTTTTTGCACAGCAAATGACACCATTAAAAAAATAAAAATAAAAACTCCACTCAATTGGAAAACATATTTGCTGATACATCTGGTAAGAGGTTAATAACTAAAATTTATAAAAAACTTCTAAAACTCAGCACCAGGAAGGTAAACAATCCAGTTAAAAAATGGCCAAACACCTGAATAAACACTTCTCAAAAGAGTACATACAGATGCCAATAGGCATATGAAAAAACTACTCAATGTCACTAGTCATCAGAAAAATGCAAATTAAAACCACAATGAGATATTACCTCACACCTGTCAGAATAGTGCTCATTAACAAAACAACACACAAGTGCTGGTGAGAATGTGAAGGAAAGGAAACCCTCCTGCACTGCTGGTGGGAATGCAGGCTTCTGCAACCACTGTGGAGAACAGTATGGAGTTTTCTCAAAAAATTCAAAGTGGAACTGTCTTATGATCCAGCTATCCCATTTTTGGGAATATATCCTAAGAATCCCAAAACACTTATTATAAAAGAAGATATGCACCCTCATGTTTATTGCAGAATTGTTTATAATAGCTAAGATCTGGAAACGGCTCAAGTGTTTGTCAGTGGGTGAGTGGATAAAAAAGCTGAGGTATATTTGCACAACAGAATACTACGTGGTCGTGAAAAAGAAGGAAATCTTACCTTTTGCGACCACATGAATGGACCTGGAGATCATTATGCTAAGTGAAATAAGCCAGGCAGAAAAAGACAAAAATCATATGCTCTCTCTTATAAATGAAATCTAGTGAATACAATAAACTGAGGAACAAAATAGAAACAGAGGCAGGGTCACAGGGAACAGATGGACAGCTGTTGAAAGGATGGTGGAAGAGGGGACAGGATGAAAGAAAGTGAAGGGATTAGCCAAATTATATATACATAGCACATGGATACAGGCAACAAGGCAGCAATTGCCAGAGGGAAAGGGGGATAGAGGCAGGGCCAGGGGAACAAAGCGGGTGAAATGGGAAGGGAAAGAGACTTTGCTTGGGACATGGGTGGCATGGAGTAGGGGGTTGAGGGTATTATACTGAGTGGGACACTTGAACCTATGTCAACACAAGAAGTTAAAAATTAAAAAGGAAAAGAGCTTTGAAGAAAAGTGGGGAATCTTAAAATTGGAAGGGATTCTTGAGAGGCAGTCTATACAGTGCGTAGAAATACTGAGACGAGCTGTCTAAAATTGAATCTTAGCTCTACCACTTCTAACTGCATGGAAAATTTATTTAAATAAATTTCTGTTTCTTCATCTGTAAACAGGAATAATAATAATACCTACTTTTCAAAGTTGTATTAATAAAGTGCTTAAATTAGTGCCTGACATATATTAAGTGTTCAGTAAATGTTAGAATTTACTAATTCTACCTCCCACTGAGATCTAGAGAAGGTGACTTCACCAACATCCTAGAATTTTGTTATGGCCTTCATTCACCGGCATATTGATAGCAAAACCAAGGCAACTCATATGTTTGAGAGATGTAAGCATGTGCAGCATTAGCTTCTGTACTGGGCTTGAAAAGCATCCAAGAAAGAGAAGTGATTTTAATCGACAAGAATAGCCATCAGGGAACTAGGGGGTCAAATGGTGACCTACTCTGCTTAGAAGGCAGGCCCTAAAGGTGTGTGGACTTTGTGATGCACTCCTCAAAAAGGAGCATTGCTCACCATCTAAACGTTCACCAGGAAATAACAGATTTGGAGAAGGTTGAGTGGCATATGGGGAGGTGTGGAGTTACCATAGGAAAGGAAAATAAGAAACCACCTATTAGCTCACTGTGTACCCGGGTCTAGGCTGAAGTGGCTGGCTCATTTCAAGTGTGTCCCTTTCTTTCTCTCTCCTCTCCCCAGAACTGTTTTTTGCAATGCATTTTATCTCCAAGCAGATGGCTACAGCTGCAATTTCGGCATCTGTTGCTGCTCTTTCACCTTCTAGCTTTGGCAGGAGCATTTAGAGCAGTTGGCAAGATGAATTTGCAAAGTCTGTTAGTACCCAGTAGTATCACTATCTGTCAAAGCTGTTTAAAAAAAAAAAAGTCCCAAGGCAGAGAAAGTGCTGGTGCCGCTGGTTGCAATCCCTGGTGCCTGCCTGATTCAAGATTCTGCTTCTTCTGGCTCTTCTCATGGGACCAGAGGCTGGGAAGGAGGAGCTCAGAAGTGCTTATTTCACCCATCACACACCTTTACGAAGGAGACCCACTTCCTACTGGCAAATATAGAAGCCCAACTGCGAAGGGCAATAGGTCTTAAGAGATGGGAGCTACCTTGAAAACCAAAGGAGTGATTTGAAAAAGCAAAGGTAACATGCTAATCCAGGGGCCCTCAAACTATGGGCTCGCGGGCCGCATACGGCCCCCTGAGGCCATTTATCTGGCCCCTACCGCACTTCCAGAAAGGGCACCTCTTTCATTGGTGGTCAGTGAGAGGAGCATAGTTCCCATTGAAATACTGGTCAGTTTGTTGATTTAAATTTACTTGTTCTTTATTTTAAATATTGTATTTGTTCCTGTTTTGTTTTTTACTTTAAAATAAGATATGTGCAGTGTGCATAGGGATTTGTTCATAGTTTTTTTTTTATAGTCTGGCCCTCCAATGGTCTGAGGGACTGTGAACTGGCCCCCTGTGTAAAAAGTTTGGGGACCCCTGTGCTAATCCCTACCTTCCCCAGGCTTATTCTGAAGGAAGAGCCCCAGCCTGGCTCAAGTCAGTCCTCCCCAGGGTGTGTGCTCCATTCAGAACCCATGCCCCTCTATGAGTGTAGTCTACATGAAAGCTTGCCAGCTACTAGTTGTCACATGCATACATATATGGCTTTTTGCTGGGTTTACTCAATCTTAGGAAAGTCAGTTACAGTGGTTTTCTGTGTTGTACTTACATGCATTATAGAAGCAATATTTGATCCCTGATCCCCACATGATTTGGACTGAGCTCTAGATTACTGTTTAGCACTTGACAGATTCTGTCTCTGCAGCCTGTCATCCATACCAAAGACCAACCAGAGTGAGGATGTATCCATCCCCTTTGTGATGACATCATCCCTACATAAAGGCTTTTACTGCCATGCCCATGTCAAAGGTCAGATATATTGAATACCAAATCAAGCTTAAATTGAGCCCAATTTTATCATGCCCTCAGAAGCTGCAATTTGAATAAAAGGTCTATTGCTGTATAATTACTCCTACTCTCAACCTACATTTTCCCTACCCTATCACTGCCTCCACTGAATCACTACAGGAGAGATTGCAAACCATAAATTACTCTTTCAGCCATCACTAGAAATTGGAAGAAACACAGCAGCCTAAGCTTGGAAGGCCAAAGCTGAGCAAGAGGCCAGTATTTTCCCACTGATCATGTACTTGTATCAACTGACCATCCATAGAAGAAATGATGTGATACATTTTTTAGAAAATCGCTTAGATGAACATACATAAAGAAAATAGAGGGAGACACTATATTTAATTCAAATTACTCAAACATCAGGGCCAAATAGGGCACTGTTCTGCAGACTAGTCCCCACAAGGAACTTAAAGCATGCAGTGCCCAGGAAAAGAAGGGGAGACCTAGTCAAGAAATGGTGGAGAAAGCTAACAGAAATTAAGCTAAATTCAAGTACAGAAGATACAGCATCTTCTTATAGAAAGGGAACTACTTATCAAACAACATGTCTAAATAACAAGAGTCAAATACAGTCTAATTCTGAATAAATAACAAGATAGAAGAGGAGTACTCTGTTCAAAGGAGCAACATGAGCACATATATATACCTCCTTTCTTCAAAGGCTCTATTGAAATGACAAATATATATATATGATATATATATATTTATATTATATATATATAAAGGACAAAACCATAATAGTACTAAAAATGATAAAGAATTCAATCAACAGATCTAAAATGTGGACAAATTTATAGTGACTGGAAATCCCTCCAAAGAAGGGTAGACAGAGGAACTACAGCAGCAAAAACATCTGTCCAACACACCAAAGAAGAATACAGTTCAAACTCAAAGCAGCTAAATACAGTGAGTCAGAGAGGCCACTGGAGCCAACCATCAGGGCCATTAGAGAGCTACGTATCGAACAACTGCTGGGCCAATTAGGCCCTGCCCCATCACCTGCATACAGCTGCTCTGCATACAGAACAGCTGGCAGAACAGCTTTTGCTCCCAGGCTCATGCTTTAATAATGATTCTCAAAGGTAAAGGGTGGACTCCTTAGGAAGGTTGCCTAGTGTGGGTTTGCAGCCATGAGAGGGGGAGAGAGATAGATCCTTTCTTCCTTTAAAAGATAGTGAGTGGCTGGCGAAAGTAATAACAGTAACAATGATAAGAAAGAGAAGAGGAAAGAAGAAACATATAGGATACTAATGGCAATAAATACCAAGCTCTAATTACTGTAGTTCTCCTTTACTCCCCCAAGGATATGTCCCAAGACCCCCAGGGGATGCCTGAAGCTGAAGATAGTCCCAAACCCTACATATACACTATTTTTTCCTATACATACATACCTATGATAAAGAGTAATTTATAAATTAGGCAGAGTAAGAGATTAACAATAAATAATAAAATAGAACAATTATAATAATAATCTGTAATAAAAGATACGTGAGTGTATGCTCTCTCTCAAAATATCCTATTATACTATACTCACCCTTCTTCTACTGATGATATAAGATGATAAAATGCCCAAACTGGTCCTGAATCTGTCACTATCTCTCACTCACAGTAAATGTCTTGATGTCACTTGTTTCAGGGAATCCCTTGAAGAAGTCTTTGTACAGGTTCAACGCCTTCTGGCACAACCAGTGCCATCAATCAGAACACGTTTTCTATTTGTCTGTCTTTCACCCACATATTTAATGCCTTTTCTCTCTTAACTAAGCACTTATCATGCACTGTGATCATAACTTTCACAGTTTTAGGTGCGACGGCAAAACCAGCACAAATTTCTTTTTCCTTCTTCACAATTTCACAGATACAAAACTCGTTCTTACTGTAGATCTTAGCAACCGTAGCATATGATTTTTTTCTTTCCTTATTAAGTCAAGAACTTTCACCTTTTCACTTAAAGGAAGCACTTCACTGCTTTTCTTTGACATAGCTGAATCGCCGGCATCATTACTCTTGTGCTTTGGGGCCATTCTTAAGTAACAAGCACTGTGAGACTTCAACAGTCGATCTGATACCCAAGATGATGCTAAGTGACTAATGGTGGGGAGTATCTACTGCATGGAGACACTGGACAAAGAGGTGATTCCCATCCTCAGAGGGAAGGAGCAGGACTCAAGAGATTTCATCATACTATTCAGAACAGTGCACAATTTAAAACTTAGCAATCATTTATTTCTGAAGTTTTCATTTAATATTTTCAGACCACAGTTCATCTCAGGTAACTGAAACCATGAAAAGTGAAACCGCAGATAAGGAAAGACTCTTATATGTGCTGAGCCTAGTTCTTAGCACATTTAATATAGTAACTCACTTGATCCTTACAAAACTATAAGACAGTTACTGTATATTATCATCTCTACTGTAGAAATAAGGAACTGAATCACAAAGTGGTAAGCAGCCATCTGTGACAACAGAGCAGCTAAAATATAAAGCAAGGTACTCTCACTCCAAAGCAACAATGTCTGTTATGCCCAGGAGTCCTTCCTCCCTCTTCTAAAAATGTAGACATGTAGATAATATGTCAGACTTATTTCACTCAACATTTATTTAAAAGTGTCTTGTTATTACAGGTAGATGCAATTTATTCATTCCATGACTATATAACATTATGTTGTATGAATGTACCACAACTTATTAACCATTGTTCATTTTACAATGCTACTAGAAACACTGTTGAACATGTCTCTTAGTGCACATGTACACATATTTTAGTTGTGCATACATCTAGAAGGTGAAATGCTGAATCATGCATATGTATATTTTCAGTTTAATAAATAATGTCAAACTGTTTTTTAGACTATAACAATCAACATTCCCTCCAGTTTTCCCTTGCTTAGTATTCTCACCAACACTTTGCTTTAGCAGTCTTTTCCATTTTAGCATTACAAGTCTTTATTTTAATTTGTATTCTTAATTTTAGTGAGATTGAACCCGTTGTCTTTCTTTTTATTACAGGTTTTTAAAATGTATATGTGTGTACACACATACATTCTGGAAGGAGCCCTTTGACAGATGTATGTGTTGAAAATAACTTTTCTTGCTCTGGTATTTGCCTTTTCATTCTCATATTGGTGTCTTTTGTTAGAGCTCTAATTTTAATTTTATCAAAATCTTATTTGATAATTTAGCAACATGTAGCAATTACAGAAGCATTTACCCTTTTATCCGACAAACCACTATATTTTTAAAAACAGAAAAAAAATGTACACACATGGTTATACACTGCATCAATATTTGTAATAGTGGAAAACTGAAAACAACATAATCAATAGGGACTGGTTGGAGAAATTATAGCACAGCTACCCAATGAAGTACTATTTAGCTATTGAAAAGAACTGTTGCATATTTCTATATACTATTATAATGCTACGTTTACAAAGGAAAGTACACCTGACCTGTGGTGGTGCAGTGGATAAAGCGTCAACCTGGAACATTGAGGTTGCTGGTTTGAAACTCTGGACTTGACTGGTCAAGGTACATACAGAAAGCGACAACTACAAGTTGATGCTTCCCACTTCTCTGCCCTCTTTCTATCTCTTATTTTCTCTCTCTCTCTCTACTCTCTCTAAAAATAAATAAATAAAATCTAAAAAGTGCGGAGGACCCGGGTTTGATTCCCGGCCAGGGCACACAGGAGAAGCGCCCATTTGCTTCTCCACCCCTCCACCACGCTTTCCTCTCTGTCTCTCTCTTCCCCTCCCGCAGCCAAGGCTCCATTGGAGCAAACATGGCCCGGGCGCTGGGGATGGCTCTGTGGCCTCTGCCTCAGGCGCTAGAGTGGCTCTGGTTGCAACATGGCGATGCCCAGGATGGGCAGAGCATCGCTTCCTGGTGGGCAGAGCATTGCCCCATGGTGGGCATGCCGGGTGGATCCTGGTTGGGTGCATGCGGGAGTCTGTCTGACTGTCTCTCCCTGTTTCCAGCTTCAGAAAAATGAAAAAAAAAAATCTAAAAAAAAGAATTAGCTTTAAAAAAAGAAAAATGGAAAGCACATATATATATATATAGTATGAAGGGAAAGGAGGAATAAAAATATGTATGTATATGTGTATGTGCACTTATTTTTCAACAATTAGCATGATAAACTACAAACTAATAAAAATGATTACAGAGGAACAAAACAAAGGAGAGGGGTCAGGAAAGAAAGCTAGAGCTTATGTTGTATACTTATCCTTGGATCCATGTCTGAAAAGTATAAAACAACTAAAGTACAAAATTAAGATAAAAATGACTGTGTAACTATAAGGAGAGAAATTATTTCAAATGATTTTAAATCACAGAAATTTGATTACATACCCTTAATGGGAGATATATATTAAAGACAAAAAAAAACTTTAAAGAGTTTTTCTAAAAACATTTGTGTCTGTGTGTGGTAGTCATAGTAGTAGTAGTGGCAAGATAAAGAAAAAAAATTAAAAGGGTAATAATATCAGTGTTATCAGGAACCAAGTAAAGTTTTCAAGTAAGAGAAAAAATATATAAATATAAAGCAAAGAAGTAAAATTCTTGTACTCCTAGATCAGTGGTGGGCAAACTCATTAGTCAACAGAGCCAAATATCAACAGTACAATGATTGAAATTTCTTTTGAGAGCCAAATTTTTTAAACTTAAACTATATAGGTAGGTACATTGTTATTAACTTAATTAGGGTACTCCTAAGCTGGCCTTTGCCAGCACGTGGTATTTTGTGGAAGAGCCACACTCAAGGGGCCAAAGAGCCACATGTGGCTCATGAGCCGCAGTTTGCAGACCACTGTCCTAGATATTAATTGAAACTTCTAATGTATTTCCTTTCTAAATATATATATATATATATATCAGTATATATATAGTTATTAGTTCTATCCACTGAAAAGGTACAAAAACAATAACCAAATTAATCAAAATGACTATATGTAGAATAGGAAAATATGGCTGATTGTATTTATAAGGAAGCAAATAAACAATGAGAACCTAGTAGTCAAAGAAGTAAAATTCTTGTACTCCTAGATCAGTGGTCGGCAAACTCATTAGTCAACAGAGCCAAATATCAACAGTACATTTTACTTCTTTGACAACCCAAAAAAGCTTGTTATCCTTCCTCTGACAGGAAGTAGAAGAGGGTAAAGTGGAAATAAATAGTAATAAAAGGATACTACTGATACATGTCAAAGGTCTCAGGAATATATTAAATCTCCATTTTGCAATCTTTAATGAAAGAATGGATCTGGGCAAAATGGATCTATTTTACTAAATCCTTTATGTTAAAAGATAATGGGGAATTTTAATATGAATATATCAGGCTGACAAATGAACTCACTGATCAGTGCTAAAAAATTACAAAGAATAGAAATAAGTATATTATATTTCCCCATGTATAAGACACATCCTTTTCCAAAAAATTTGGGGTCTAAAAACAGTGTGTGTCCTATACAGTGTTGTAGATTTTTACTTTCATTCCTGCTTTTTTGCACTTGTTTTTGCACTCATTGCTGTAGATGTTTTTACTTATAAGGCATGATGAAATTGTGATGATGATCACCAAGAGATGGTAGTTCATTAAGACCATCACAGTGTTTGATCTAACCACACTGTCAGCATAAACAAGGATAACTGTTGTTCTGTCTCTTCCTCCTAGACTCTCTACTTTGTCTCATGATGCTCAGCAGGAGGTAGTCACCCTGATCAATGAAGACAGTGGTAGAAATTTTAAGGGAACATTGATGCGCTAAAACATGCTCTGCACGTTCTTTCAGAGCTTACAGACTCTCAAGCTGTGAGTATTGAATGGCTCTTTGCAGCAAGAGGAGATGACTTTCCAGAGTGTCCACTGAGGGGGAAGACTTTCCTCATGAAGCCATCCTTGAAAGGTTCTTCTCTGCCTCACACTCTGAACCCTGTGGGTCTGTGTCTTCACAGAAGGGGCTAAATGATTGTCATGGATTGACTAGGCATAACTTATAGAAGGGGATAGGGGTGGAGGTACTGTATCTGCTATTGACTTGCACTCATGTATTCATGGTTTGCACTGGAAAGGCTGGTAAACATTTCTCTTAAGAAATCTTGGCCATTATTGGTCATTAGTAACTTTTAGCTAATTGCTACAGGCAGGTTTGGCTATCATAAACAACTTACATTCTCTTCTCTCTCTCTCTCTCTCTCTTTCACACACACACACACACACACACACACACCAGATACAGACCACACATGTCCAATAGTCACAACTTCCTTGAGCACAAGTGATAGTAAAGTCCTGTACAAAAACCCACCCTAAAAGAACCCTTTGAAGGAGCCATGTGACAGGAATTTAGGCTTATAAAGTACTAAAGCATCAACACTCAACCATCAGCAACTCTCCCAAGAGCGCTAGATTCCTTCATTGTTTGACCCTATTCTTCCTAAGAATAAGAAGAAAGACAATGTCTGACCTGAAAGAGATATCAATCTGGGGATAGGAGATGTGAGGCTCTCATAGAAGTTAGCCAACAATTGCAGAGCTTAGTGCTTTGAAAATAATAGCATAAACTTACACATTTACTGTTACAATTATGTGCCAAACTGTATTAAGTTCTCTGTATATGTTATCTTACTGAATCTTTTGAAAATTACTAATCTGTTTTACAGAAGCGTACACTGAGGCACAGAGAGGTCAAGTAATTTGTCCATAGTTTCACAGCCTGTTCCTAATGGCATATAGGTTTGAAGCTAAGTGATGTGGCGCTATAGCCTGAGCTTCTTACATGTCAGCAGTAATACAGAACAACTACAGGCTGAGAAAGAAGCACATGTATAAGTATACACAGATTAGGAACTCAAAAAAAGTTTCCCCAAGCAATTGTAAAAGATAAGAAAGAATTAGTCATTCAGAAAGGGGAGAAAAGGAATTCAAGAGAGAAACATGCGTGGGCAAGACCTAGAGATATGAGCCAGTGTGGAGCATCTAGGAACTTACTGTTGGAACCATTTTCAAATATGCATGGATCTACACACAAAAGGATGCTCCTGTCCTTGGAAATTTAAGTAGGTAGAATCAAAAACAAAATTTAGGATCAAGCAGTCAACATATGTGTTAGAATTTTCAGGCAAGAGAGAGTCCAAACAAGAGATTCTAACAAAGAGAGGCCTCAGGTACAAATCTAAGAAGTCTCTTTGTGTGTGTAATGCTTTGTATGTGTCTTTATATGAAGTACTACTGGGCATGAATTTACTTCTTCATCCAGAATAGCATCCACTGGTTGCCTTTATTTCCTGGAGCATCAGCCTCCAAAACAAAGCAAACATGTACAGTGACATAATAGACATGTGACTGTGTAAAAATAAAACGGCAAGGGAGTGAACACTAAGCTGAAAGAGGCTTTTAACACCCTGAATTAAGCCACAATCAAAGTATCCCAGGTGCTAGAAAGATCAGTCAAGAACAAACTGCCTGTAACCTCACGGATGAGCACAATTCGAATGCAGATCAAAGGCCATGAAAAGACAGGCTCAGCCCGGGGCTGAGAAAGCTGCTTGGCTGCATTCCTTTCAGTATTCACTTGAAACCATGTCTGACTGTGCTCATTTTCATCCTAATCCCTTTTATAAATTACACTTTGGAGATAAATTTTATGTAGTACAAAAATGACCTCAATCATATTAATATTAACCAAAGAGCTGTGCAGCCTAGTGTTCACTTAAGGACCCAAAATATGAAAGAAACTTTTAAGATCCCCATACATTTTGCCTAAAAGAGTACTAAAGGAATGAGCTGATAACCAGACTCAGCCCTTCAGAGTGCCCCAGGATGTCACTTACACTTTTAAATGATAGTGTTTACACCAAATACCTATAGAAATCCTCCTACTCCATTTTTCTAAAAACCTTCTGCTATAAAACAAACAAAAATGTTAAGTGAATCATTAAAAACATATTGTAATAGGAAATATATATATATTTCCAAATCACCTTAAAAGTGTTGAAGTGAAGACTTCCAGACCCTGTTGGGGAGAAAGCTAGAACCCTGGGGTGACAAGTGAATAACTATGGAGCATTAAAATTCTTTAACCCTGAGGACATGTGCCAATATCAGGAAACTGGTCTTCAAACGGGACTTAACTAGACAAAGATTACAGAAGTAAAGGGCAGGCCCAAATAAAGGTGAGAAATATTATAAGAGTCTGTTCCATTTTAAGTTGGACCCCCTTCCCAGGTGGCCATAATTTCTGGATCATTATGAACTAGAACTAAATCCATAGTACCTTCCTCCAAATCTCACCCCAAAGAACTGTAGGGAAGGCTGCATGAGAGCCAGTCAGAGCTCAGAAAGAAAGAAGAGAGAAAGAGAGGAGAGGAGAAAGGGAAAAAAGGAATGAAGGAGGAGGGAAAGGGGAGGAAAAGGAAAGAGAATGGAAGAAAGACAATGAAGGAAAGGAAGAAAATTGAGGGGAAAATATGCACATAGCTTGACAAAATTTTAAATAAAATATCAGCAAACCAAAGACCTCAAAATATATGAATGATGATACATTATGATCAATTCAGGTTTAAACTAGAAATTTTAGTTCAATGTCAGTATAACATTAGAAAATTAATCAACATAAAACACCATGTTAACAGAGAAAGGGAGATAAATCATGATGCTCTCAATAAAAAAAAAAAAGTCCTAAAAGTTTGATATCCAACTATTCCATGTGAAAGTTATTAGCAAATAAGAAAAAAGAAATTTCACCAATCTAAAAATATTTATAAGCAACAAATGTGAAACAAGTACCTAAATTAGCAAGTAGATATAAAACCTCCATAATATGCCTTTGAGAACAGAAAGTAAACAAGAATGACCACTATCCCCAATTTTATTCAATACTGTAGCTGGGAATTCTCAGCCACATGGTAATACAAGAAAAATAAATAAAATATATAAGACTTATAAAGGATATAAGATCATATTTTCAGAGGATACAATCATGTATCTAGGAAATCTAAATTATAGATATGTTCTTCAAAATTAATGAGAGCTGAGCAAGTTTGGTTAATGCAAAGTCAACATGTAAAAATCAATTATATTTCTATTTTCTAACAACATAAAATTTAAATACACTATTTATAATCCAATAAAAATATGTGGTACATATAATACACTTTTTAAAGAATGTGAAATATCTCTACAGGGAAAATTCTGAAACCTAATATTGACATATATGTCAAATATGTCAATTTTCTCTAAATGAATTAATAAATTTCCTCTAATTACAATTAGAAATCCCACCTTACAATAATATTCCGTTAACAACACCACTTTTCTCTCTCTCTCTCCTGCTTTTGTTTCTTGCTCACTCTCTCACTCACACACACATAGTATACATGCATACACACATAAAATAAGAGTTTAAATTATCTATTTAGTCTCCTTTTACTAAGCATTTTGGATAGGCAAGGCACCTCAAAAGAGTCTGTAATATTACGGACAAAGGCTAATGAAAACATACAAAAATACTATAATTTGAAGAAAGGAGGTGATGCTGCAAGAATTTTTTTTGTAAAAAAGCATTGATCAGAGCTATTTTCATTTTTTAAATTTAAGTAAAACTGACACACACAATATTATTTAGTTTCATATGTACAACATAGTGATTTGACATTTGTATACACTGCAAAATGCAAACCATAGTAAATCTAGTAATCATCTGTCACCACTCAAAATTAATACAATATTATTGACTGCATTCTCCACATTGTACACTACATCCCCATGACTTACTTACTTTATAGTTGGAAGTCTGTACCTCTTTCATTCAATTTGCCTCCTTTGCCCCCCTTCCCTCTGGCCACTATCAATCTGTTCTCTATTATCTATGAGTCTGGGCTTTGTTTTAGTTTTTTTAGATTCCACATATACGTGGAATAATGCATTGTTTTTCTTTCTCTGTCTGACGTATTCCACTTAGCATAATGCCTTCAATGGCCACCAAAGTTGTAAGAAGAATTTTTAAAATAATAATACTATCATTAAATCTGCACAGCAATGAGAAAATGCATCCTCCATGAAGCAAGAACAGGGTATTATAGAAGGGAAAACATTTAAAGACAGGAAACAACATATAGCTGTCAAAAATATATTAGTGTAAATAAAAACAAACAAAAATAATGTTGGAGGATAATCTAATTTTTAAAAAAAGATTAAAAATAGGAGAAGCAAGATGCAAAAATTAGAAAAGTTTAGGTCTCATATCTGATTAATAGTTTCTTCAGAAAGAGTCATCACAGAATAATACAAAAAATTTTCAGGAAAAAAATTATATTTACATGGATCTATCCAACAAGATTTAGCTTTGGATTCAAAGGTTCACAGTTTCTGAAACTGAATGAGGCTCAGTTTGTACATGTATATGGTGAGGGCTGACAGCAACGATTGTTTAAAGATGAAATGAGATTATGAGTGATAAGTAACCAACATACTTCAGACACCAAAAAAAGGTCGGTTACATTCCCTCTCCAGACAGAGTCTTTGCCACCATTTTCTATTAAGCTCCCCAGTTCTGTGATTCTTCCAGGTAACAGTTTTTGTAGTAGAATTTTGAGTTTGGACATTATGTTATTTACTTAAAGGCTATTTTTTACAAATATTATTGCATTTGTCCTTCAAATTTATACTTCAGAAGAAAATAGCAATGCCAATTTGAAAATTGATGTTCAGAGATATGAATTTCATGAACTGATTTTCATGAAAGACAACAACGATTCTGCAAAAGCACTCATTGTAACTATTACATTTTTTATTACCAAAAATACTTTTAAGCCCAGAGAAAATCTCTAATATTATAACATCTAAATGACATCTTATTTGCAATTTGGAATTATAATGTCATTAGACTGATAAAGTCCTAACATCATATAAACAAGCAAAAAAGAACCCCAAGATATACCCAAATTAAAAAGAAAAATATATATATTTGAACATGTTTCAGATATATTCAAACTTTAAGAGGAACAAGAATTCTTTATCTGAAATAATGTAATTTCATCTCCAAGGCCTATTTTATACATATTGCTGGAGATGAGCTGCCATATAATTATTATCAGTCTTATAAATAAAAAAAGAATGTTCTGGACATGCATTATCCCCAGAACTCCAGGCCCCCTAAAGCTTGGAAGGAAACACTGACTTGTGACAAGGAACATTCTTCCTCTCTGACGGCTCTGCCTGATCCTGAACCTAATTAGTTTTGTTCAACTCTTATTTCATGACTTTATCTACATTGAGAATAAGTCATCAACAACCTTAAAGGCTGATTATACAACCACAGGACATCCAGGAACAGTAAAGTGTGCCCAGGAGGCTTTATCTTCTTTACCTTTCATATTGAACATTGTTTTTGAGAGCAAATCCTATAAAAAGCTATGTGTCCCCACTGGCATCATCGTGAACAGCTCCACTCTTGCAAGATTCAAAGGATTCTTTCAGAGAGTTTTATAGAGCCAGGATGACCCATCAGGGAAAGTCCCTTTCCTAACCGGCAGTAAAAAGTGAGGACAATCAAAGCTTACACTGAGGCCATAATGGTGATGACGAGGACTGTGTGACTAGCCATGAAACCTGAGGTATAGTGGTGACCTGGAGTGGCTTTTATTGGCCACTCGCAACCTATCCACATCCACTAACGTATCTCATTTATTCAGGCTACTGTAAGGGATGAGGAAAAGAAAGCTGCCTGTTATCCCTATTATTCTCATTTCTATTTTTATCCCTCGTTGAGGCCTTGGTTGCTCCAAGAAAACCTTTTTCCTGGCTGCCAGACAAGATGTTCTGAGTTTTCATCAGCATAAAAAGCCTCTTAAAAATGTCAGGACTTTCTATCAACTTATAAATGAGGATAAACCAACTTTTGTTGAACCTTGAGTAACCATATACTAAACAAGGCACTTTAACTGTTGTTTCATTAAATCTTCCCAATAACCAATGAGAAATGGACCAAAATTATACACAACTCCTCATATTTACAGAAAAAAACAAATATCATTCTTTGTGTTATTTAAATGTTCTCCCCTTGCTCTTAAGCTTCCCAGCTCCAATGATGGTAAAAAAAAAAAATGCAGGGGAGAAAAAAGCTTTATCTTGACAATTCAATGTAGCTCTGTTTTGAGTAATTACTCAGTTGTTCTGCATTTTACCCCATTCTCAAGTGTTTCCCACTTCTCTTCTTCAAAATGGTAGAATGCTTCCGAGAAAAGCCTGCCCATTCTATTGGCCTTCAGAAGAGGGTCC
Source organism: Saccopteryx bilineata (assembly GCF_036850765.1). Taxonomy (NCBI): domain Eukaryota; kingdom Metazoa; phylum Chordata; class Mammalia; order Chiroptera; family Emballonuridae; genus Saccopteryx; species Saccopteryx bilineata. The sequence continues at coordinate 310,778,599 of NC_089490.1, forward strand.
GCTCTTTCTGAAGTTGGTGGTGGCTAACATAGGCTTCTTTCTATGTACACAGGTAAGGGGCAAGGTGAGAGGAGAACTGCTGGTACAGTGTAAGGGATCCCCAACTATTGGAACCAACAGGTGTTGCTCTGGAAGGCTCCAAGGAGAAATTATAGCATTTCTGAGCTAAATGGAATGTTAACAGTAAATCATAAATGTAGGTTTTCCGGCGGGGGGAAGGGTGAATGGTTTAGCAATAAAGACAAGGAAGCGAATTTCAGGTTAAGAGAAGGGCAATATACAGGGGTTAAAGGTAAGAGAGGAGCAGGCACAAGATAGAGCAAATATGTCTGTTTGACTGTGACAAAGGACTGGGCTCCATGGCATGAGGACAAAGAGAACTGCAGGTTAAGAGGTAGCCCTGATTATGAGTATCTTAAAGTCCATACTGAGTTAAGCCAAAGAGTTAACATTAATACAAGATGGTAAAAAGGTAAAAAATGTAATTAAAGTGGAATATAAGGTAAATGTCTATAGATATGACCAAGCACTGTGTCCTAATAACTGTTCTTGTCAACATAAGGAGAGAGCTCAGAGCCTTCAAACTCAAAGTTTAGAAAGAAAAAGTTTGCTGGAAGTAGATAGAAATTATCAGAGGAAGAACATAAATGGTATGAGTGAGCGTGCATGGAGTAACCAAGGAAACCAACTCTGACTGGAGAAGCCCTGAGCAAGTCAGGCTGAAACCATGGTACCATGATTTCTTTGGTGAAATTTGGTTCAGTTTGTGAGAGGACTGACAGTTGGAACTTTTTCTGTAACAGACAATCACTCACTGTTAGAAATAAGCTTTGGGGTTACTTACCAAAGACTCAAGGAAAAATCCCATGCTTCTCTTCTGATGGGGCTAGTTCATTCAGGGCTTGCCATATCTGGGAGGACAAAAACAAGCAACTTTTAAGATTTCTGCCGTTGGAAAGAGTAAGACCCAGTTTAAAACTAAACGAGAAAACTTGAGCAAATAATTAATGACAGATATGCCTTACATTTAAAAAAAGGGCTTGCTTGAGCTTCGGTGTACATTTCTTTTAACTGGTACTTTTAAGTTAACTATAGCTATTATTGACAGAAATGTGTCTTTGTGATTATCTGTGTTTAAAGATACACATAGAACTAAAGTTTGGTAAGCTTATCTTGTATTTGTAAAGAATTTAATTTTGTACAAAAAAAATAAGGCTTGTGGTCAACGGTTTGGTCTCTGTAGTTTACATAATCTTAGCTCTGAATTTAGTGCCTGTGTAGGTCACAGACACTATCGACACTTCAATTTCTATCATCTACAAAATAGAATCATTTCCACATTATTCTATTAACTGTAATGCTAATGAATTGTTTGTCGTGTCTGCTGACTTTGTCACAACTGTTTTCATACGTGCTTTGCCATTTTTAGCTTAGATCATCTTTAGCAAGTTCTTTCCTGTGGGAATTCCATGCAATCTAAGCTGTGGAGGAAACCCCATGGGGCAGTTTTACATTTGTCTCTTTTCACTAAACCAGTTTTTCCTGGAAAATCATTATCAGGATTAAATAAACTAATATTTGTGAAGAACTTAGTAAGTACATGGCTACTCTTAATAAGATAAATACTCAACAAATGAGTATTTGTAGAAAAAATTTATCTTTCTTCAACTCCCACATCTCCAGAAGAAGCTTGGGATTTCATTTCCTCACAGGTCACTTTTTCTACTCGTTACTCAAGGTACCATTGTGTCTGCTTTGTCCCTGGGCCAATGGACAGAATTGTTCAAGGCCCTAAGTCTGTCCCAGCTTTGAGCATAGGCAGGGGACTCACTTCTGAAACACAAGATCTTTGGCCTTGACATCCACCCACTTTCTCTCCCTCCTTTGTAAACCTCTAGCCCCTGAGGCTTGCATCAAAGCTTTTGGGTTCCACCTGCTCTCATGCTCTGGCTTTGTTTCTTCTTAGTTTCTTGTTTATCAGAATTTATCTCTTGTGTTTTTTGGCAGGACTTTCTAACTTGATTACATTGTAACAACTCCATTAGTTGGGAATGTACTGTACACACTTGCCACAAAGGTTCGGTCTACAATGTTGTTAGACTGAACCAGTGGTAAAACTGGCAGAAATCATCAGCAACAATGGTAAAAATACAGTAGCATACATAATATAAAAACATTCATAAGTCAGGGAATACTCAAAACCCTTTGATGAGCAATAGTGTTTAACACCTACACTCAAATGGTAGTCTAATGCTTACCAGTATCGTCATTTCATGCAAGATATCTGATCATGTTTGTATGATTATCTAAAAAACAAATTTACTCATCTTTGTAACATATTCCCATTGTTATTTTAAAATTTGGGGTTTAACTGTATTCTTAGAATAAAATTACATTTATTTGTAGAAATTTCTGGATTTCCATAATTATCTTCATATAGTTTTGAAAATTAGACTATTGGCTTTCTCACTCATGCTATTATAAGTGAACACCTAATACACATGTTACAAATAATATGTGCAAGAGCTTATTCACCCAATCCATTTTTGAAGTAGCCAGAGATTATATTTCAAACTGGTTCAATCATCCCAATGAGCATGCTATCAATTTTTAAAGTTTTAAATAAACTTAGCAGGTTGAATTTTTAATGTAGTTATTTCACATATTCTGGAAAATTGAGTTAATTTTAAGTATAACAAGAATCAGCCCAAACTTTGCCCAAATCCACAGTACTACTGCAACAGAAAGAGAAATATTAAGGAAATAAATTATTCACCTAGTAATTTACTTCTACTCCTGGAAATAACTATATAGATAGCAGGACTCCAGGACTCATAACTAGAGAATCTAGACAATTGTTCCTTCTAGTAAGAGACCAACAGCATGAATTTAACAAGTATAACATACAAATAGAAAAAAAGGTTTGTTTAGGCTCCATAGCTCAAAAATGGTCATTTAATTATTGTACAATCACATGGCAAAAGACATTATCTTATAAAAATAGAATTATAGGCTATTCAACAGTATGGAAGTATTTTAGAAAATAAAATCTAGTAGAATATGACCCTATTTTTCATAAAATGAAATTTACTCGTAAACAATTAATCTGGAGATAGGGCTGAATTCTGGTTTTGTACAACATAAAGTTTATAAAATATGGGGAAAGACCATTTTAGTAAAAGAATACAAAATGATGACTACAAAATTACTTGGGCCTCTGCAGGACAGGGAAGGGACCTGAGCAAGCTTCATTAGCTCCACAGAATTCTGCCCTTGTGTGAAAGTGCCTACCACAGAATGGTAGCAAGTGAACATCGAGGTCAGCAATTTTCAACCTTTTTCACCTCATGGCACAGAGAAACTAATTACTGACTAAAATTCTCCAGCACACCAAAAAATATATTTTTTGCCACTCTGACAAAAAAAATAGGTATAATTTTGATTTATTCACATAGGACAGCTATTGTTGTATTGGCTGTTGTCATTTTTTTTTAATTTGACAGTCTCAGTGAAAAGAGGTCAAAGCCCCTGACTCAATGTCAATGGTCAGGTATTGCATGTTTTAAACATTATTCCAGTACACCAGTTGAAAATTGCTGATCTAGGTAGTAGAAATACCAATAATCTATTTTATGTCTTCTCTACCATTATTTTCTTAACTTTCTACAATAAAACAATAATTATTCATTGAATAGGAAAGGATACCTTTAAGAAAAACTTCAATAAAGTAATCTTCAGAGAAAGATTTACACAGTCTGAGCAAAAGAATGTAAATTTTATATGTCAGGGCTCACCTAGGTCAAATATATATGTATAACAATATTTGGAAGAATCGATTGACTCAATATTCTTTTAAGGCAAAAAACAGTTAAGAATGACTAAATCTATACTCTGTGATGAGAACTACATAAATTTTACTTTATAGTAACTGTAGGAAATGTGAAAATAATCAATAGATACAATGTTTTTCTGATATAAACTGTTCAGTTATTCTTTATTTCACTTTTTCATCACATCCAACACAAAATCGCTAAGTCCTATTTAGTTCTATCTCTATTTTTAAAAAGACCACACTGTTTTTCCCTCTCCCACTACTCTAGTTGGGCCATCATCAGGTTCTACTGTGTTAGCTTGTTGACGAGTCTCTGCTTCCACTTGGACCCACACTCCACCTCAGTCCAGAAAAATAAACCAGATCATATTGCTCCTGCTTTAAAAAGCTTTCACCGTCTCCCTAATGTACTAGGAATTAAATGCAAATGTGGTCCATGTGGCCTCCAGGGCTCCGCACATTTGGTTTTCTGCCTCCTGCACCAACATCGCTTGCAATCCTCCCCTTGCTCACACATTCCCACCACACTTATTTCCTTCTTGCTCCTTAAGCAACAAGTTTCTTGCTCCACTGCTTTTGCATTTACTTTCTCGATCTGGGAAGTTTAATCGCAGTTTCTCAGTTGCCTGACCACTCCTTATGCTAAGGTTTCTGCTAATGTATCATTGCCTCTAAAAGGTCTTCCCCAAACACTCTCCTAAAGCTGCAACTTTGCCACCCCAAACCTCCTTACTTTCTAATGCTGTTCCCAAAATATCAATTGGAGTTCTCTCTCAGAGGAAGAATTACAGTTTTTTTGTACTCTATACACTTTTTATTTACTGCATTTTTCAATTTACTTTTTATTGATTTGAGAGAGAGAGAGAAGAAGAAGAAGAAGAGAGAGAGGACATTATTCTGTTTTCCACTTATTTCTGCATTTCTTTGATTCTTGTATGTGCCCTGACTGGGAATCAAAGCAGCAACGTTGGTGTATTGGAACAATGGTCTAACCAACAGAGCTACTCAGACAGAGCCAATTTTCTAAAATGAACAAGTATTTCTTTTATAAGAGGACTTGGCAATTTAAAAAAAGAAAATCTCTGGACTAGTAAAGAGAATTAACTTCTTCACCACTGTATAAATTCTCCTGTGTTTACCGAAAACAATCCTCTCAAGAGTCCAGAACTTATAGACCTTCTATGCCCTGAGTATGTGTCAATTCACTCATGGCCCTGTTCAAATGTCACTCCATCATGAAGCCTAACCTTGCTCACTCAGGAAGAGATATATGCCCTTCTTCTATGTTCCCATGTCATCCCATAAGTACTGCTAAAGCTCCCATCACACTGTATTATAATTATCTGTTTCCTCCAGCACTCAAAGCTATATGTCATCCATCATTGTATCCCAGTACCGGACACAGTACAGTACTGAGGACATTTAAAGTCTGACTTATGTTTGAATAAATACATATGGAAAAAAAATCCCTTTCATTTTCACAAGAAAGAGTCTTGGTATTATCGGATATTAAAATAAAATAAAATAAAACCTTAGAAACTAGTTCTATTAAGCAGTGTCAGCCTAAGCATTTGCAGGGACAGGAAACTCACCCTTAGGAAGTCAATACATACTTCCTGGGGACAGCTCTGGTCAAGAAAACGTTGTGCCCTTTTCTGATTTCCCAAAGGCTTTTTGTACCTTCATCTCTTTCTTTAATACATGATATCTATCATCTGAAAGACAGTTATCATGACCCCACCCCATGTGAAATATTTCTAGTTACTTATGTAGGCCATGACTGATTGGTTTCCAGATCCTTCAAAATTCTGGTCCTTCTCTATTTAACATAGTTAAGCCTAAGGAGAAGAGAATTATCACCCTCTTGTTTCTGGAGTCTGTTATTATCAATATATTCATAATCTAAGATCAAGATTGCGTCATCATTTTAATAAGCACATCATTTTTTTCATATTTAACCATCAACCAAAACTCTTAAGTTTTTACTAATCTTCATGCTTCCCATCCTATGCTTGGACAGCTGGTTTTAAGCCCTCTGTGTATAAAGCACATCTTTCTTTCATTTTGTCTTGTTAAATTTGGTTCATTTTTCTTGCCTCTAAGACTTTCTGGAATACAAGGCATTGGCTCTACTCCCAGCTTTATGACATCCACAAATGTAATAAACATGCTTTCTACACACTTCCCCAGAAGAAAATATCCACTGCTAGTTGGAGCTAAGGCTAACAGTATGCAAATATCCAAAATATTATGCCATTATATGTTAAGTAAGGGAGCATCAAAGCAACCTGAAGGAAGATGAAAAAAACACACTAAGTTGAGGAAGTGAAGAAAGAGACCACAAGTAGGATGAAGAGGGAAACAGATTAGGAAACAAAGAAGGTATAATATCTGAATGAGTATTGAAGCATAGAAAGTATTACCATAAGCAGACTTGTACAAATAAGACAGTCCAGGCATGAGAAGTGCATTTACAAAGTTCCGTGGAAGCAAATCACATAGTATATGCATTCATTTAAAATTTACCTGCTGTGTTATGTGCTAGGTGCTATATTAGATAAGAGGATACAACGAATGAAAACAGACACAATGTCTGCCCCTAGAATTTATGGATTTATGAGTAAAACAGACAAGCCAACACTCAAACAAATTAAAAATCGCTCAGTTGATACAGAAATATATTTGGATACAAGATTGTTTTCCAGATAAACAAATACCTTGAAGAATTTCAGGTAGTACCAGGGAATAAGTCTGGTAGGTGTAATGAATAAGAAATGTTTTTTTGTGAATATTTGGCTAACAAGCAAATATACATTCTTGAATAAAGTGGTGGCCTAATTAAAGATATGCTTTAAGACAAATAATTTGGCAGCAAATTGCAGAATGGGCAGGTAGTTGGAAAGTCTGGTTGTTAAACTAGGAACAATGTTGAATGAGAGATAATGAGGATCTACATAATGATGGTCATATAACTGGCAATAAAGTGTAAGAATTATTATAGAAGTAAAAGCAGTAATGTATGAACAGTAGTTTTGGGGAGAAGGTAGTAGTCACAAATAAGAGCTAGGTATAAGTCAACTAACTGAGAAAATGGTGGCCATTCCTTTAACACTAAAGATGCCAGAGAACGGACCTAGATTTTAAGGAAAGATGCATGTAGGGTATCTAGGAGACTGTAGTCAGCAGGAAGCTGGAAATGACAGCATAGGGCTGAGGAAAGAGGTGAAGGTGTAAGGCTGCAGGGGGATGGGAGTCGAAGCTTTCAGAGTATATTCTATTAGTGAGAAAACATCACAGAGAAATAACAGAAATAACAGTCAGCATCCTGACTGAGGTCTTGGACAAAGCCTCTAAAAAAGAACCAGAGGTGAAAGCAGCAGCAAAGGTGGTTGAAGACAAAACTCTGAAAAGGCACCCTCACCCTCTACCAACAAGGAAGGGCAGTCTATCAATGAGAAAGAAAAGCAAGCTCAACATTGGGTTCTTGTATTCATTATCCCCCTCTCCATACAATATTTGAGGAACCTGTCATTATAACACAGCCTTATATGACATCTGGTCTCCATCATCTTGGCAGCAGAAATGGCCGTCATCCTGTAGTCAGTCAACAGAGGGCTGTGCGCAGCATCCCAGTCAGTGCACAGAGGCACAATGGGTTTAATCTGAAGCATTCTGGAAATTGTTTATACCACATTGTATTAGGTATTACTTCAACAAACTCATAGGCGTTACTTTTCATTGTTTTTGTATTTTCCACTGAGACCCAGTTTCAGCCTGAAATATAGACTCCTACTCATTCAAAGAAACATCTAATTTAGTCATGCTGGAACACTATATGTATGGTTTCCATCTTAGTATTTTATGAGGTGGAAGTGAAAGAAAGCAGAGCCCTTTCACTCGTTTTTGTTCACGCGTTCGTTCCACTAGATCAAGAAGAGATAAAAAGAACCATAATGTTAACTACACCAAAAAATGTGTTTCTTTGTGTAACTTCAGTCATATGAATTATGAGCGGAAATAGATTGTCCGACATATATACATCTTCTGTTCATGTGTATACACACACACACAGACACACACACACACACACACACACACACACGTGTTAACAGAAAGAGATCATAAGGGATTGCAGTATCGACAAAGAGCCTTACCAAGAAACTCACAGACCAGCAGACCTTTGTGAAGCAGCAGAGTTACCCTAGATTTGGTTTCCATGGCAATAAGTACTGAATGGAGGTCTGCTACCACCTTCCCTGAAGAGAGGGGTAAGAAATCAGTAAAATATTTCAGTTAGTGATTATAAATAGTTATCAAAAGCAGTTACAAGGACTCCCATCAGTGTAAAAAAAATCACTGTTTTATGAAATTGTGGCTTTCTGCACTGATTAAAAAAAGACAAAAGGGGAATTTAGAAAGTCACCAAATAGTATGGTGATTTTGTGCTGGATCCCAACATATCTGCATAAATAACAAATGATCTAGAGCTGACCTCAAGCCAGTGTGCCGAATTTGGACACTTAAACAGTGCTTAGCATGAAGTCATCTATGGATGTGGTCTTTAGAATGTCAACATTCCCTATAAGGAATGACCCAAAGGCTGTAGGGTTTCTATCAATAAATTCTTTAAATGGGAGGCATTTCTGATTTCTTATTATCTAGACCCAAAATTAAACTATTGTGAAGAGCAAACAACAAAAACATCAAGCACTCATAGCTGGTAGACATTTTCCCCAATAACCTGTCAGCCAGCTTTAACTGCTTATCCTTTTCTATTAAGGATATAGTGAAAAAGACTATAAACATAGCTCTAGAACATCTCAGAAATTTATCCTCCCTACTCTACAAAAAACATTTAACTCTAACATAACCACATGGGCAAAGTCAGCCTGCAGTTTTTCAGAGGCTGGAAGCAAGAAAAGTGGTGTTAATTATTTATTATTAACTGTATCATTCATTCAGCCTTGAATGATTCACTGCACACTGGGTCTGCATCAGACATGCTGCTGGGCAGACAATATACAAATATGAAAAAAGACACAGCCTTTTCCTCAGGAGTGCAGAGTCTATCAGGGAGGAAACACTTATAAATCAATGTATAATACAACAAGACAAGTGCCATAGGGTGGTATTAATACTTTATTGGCTTATTTTTGCCTTAGAATAAAGTCAGAACTTAGTCACGTGTCTGTTCTTCAAGGCCCTCTAACAGAACCTTTAGAATCAAGTCTCTCTGCCTGCTCCTGAGACTCATCTCCTCTAGATCCCCTGACTGCCTATGTTCCAGCTATTAATATTATTGCTCTTGCTTTTAGTTTCCCACTTTTTGTTACCTCTGCCTAGAACAACCTTTTCCTGTCCCTTCATCTGATTGCTCCTGGTGATCCTTCAGGTCTCAACTTCTCAGCATCCCTTCTCAGAATTTTTAGGTCCTCCTATCATATGTTCTTATGGCTCAAAATTTTTCCTCTATCATAATTTCAATGGTCTATCATGCTCCGTGAGGGGTGTGATTAATTCTTACAAGTTGCTTCATCTCTCGAGTTATAAGCACTGAGTATGGTACATAATAAGTCTCAAGTATTTATTGAATGAGTGAAATTTCTGGGAGATAGGTGAGCACTGAAGAGCTATTTCTCATAACATGACCTGATCTTCAGCCTGGAGAAAATGCAATTGCTCATACCAAGTTTATTGTGCTGTAGCTATGTAACTAAATAGATTACAGATTAATCTGAAAGCCTTTGTAGAATGCAGAAATTTCTATAGTTAGTTCTGCATGTGGTTCACTCATTTCCCACCCAGTGAAAGGATGCTTAAAACTTCTGATGGCTTAATAAAGACCCACAGTAAATCACACAAAAGTACACTTCAGACATTTGAAATCCAGGGTAATGCACACAGTGGGCTGAAATTTCCATAATTTTTCTAATTATAAGATTTACAAAGCAGATGGGCGTGGTGGATATAACATGAGGTGAGAGACTTTAGCAGAATGTACTTTGTGTATAGAGGTATAGTAGACAGAACACCCAGCTAAGAGTCAGATGAGCAGGTTCTTTTTACCAACTCTGTCACTAATGACTTCTCATTGACTTCTCTGGGTCCCAAATTCCTTTCCTGTAAGATGAGCAGGTCTGACTGAATGACCTCATAGTTATAGTCAGTCCAATCCTTTGATGAGTCTATGCAAAACACACCCAGTTGTATACAAGTGATTAATAGGTCAATTATTTTAGCAAATCAAATCTTCAAGGTCTTTTAATACAATAAATGTGTTCTGAGATTATAGTTAAAATACTATTTTTAGAAAGTCAAAATTTTAATATCTAAATATTCTCTGATATTTACTAGATCTCCCTAAACTAGATCAGATCAGGAAGTTTTGCTGAATTTCATAACTGGAATAGATCCAGGCATCCTACAGAAGTGGGACATGAGGCAAGAGAGTCATGCTCACAAATATGTATCATCTTACTTCTGCAGGTTTAGGGGACAAGAAGAAGAAATGGACAGGACAGGATCGGTTCAAGCAACAACATCAAATGTGAAGGCTTCTACTATTCACCTCCTAACAATAAATATGTTGACCAGCACAAAACCTTACAGTAAAACAGTCAATAACTTTTATTTATTTTTAAGTGACAGCAGGGAAGATAGAAAGAAAGACTTCCACATGCATCCCAACCAGGATCCACCCAGCAACCCCCATCTGGGGCTGATGCTCAAATCAGTTGAGCTATCTTCAGTGCCCAGGGCCCATGCTCAAATCAATCAAGTCACTGGCTGTGAGAGGGGAAGAAGGAGAGAAGGGGGAAAGGGAGGGGGAGAGAGGCAGATGGTTGCTTCTCATGAGTGCCCTGACTGGAGATCAAATTCAGGATTTCCGCATGCAAGGCCAATGCTCTATCCACTGAGTCAACTGGCCAGGGCCCAGTCAATAACTTTTAAAATCATTTACTATTCAAGAAATAAATTTAATAAAAAGAAAGATAATCTTCACCAAAACAAATGATAAAAATATTAACTATATTATCTCCAAAAATAAATACCAATACTGCTAACATATAATAATTCCATAAAAATATCAAAAGTTCTAAATAAAAAGAATAAATCAACTAGTCAGGTAACTGAGACCATTAAATGTTCACTGATAGCATGACCTGTGGTAGCGCAGTGGTTAAAGCGTTGACCTGGAAATGCTGAGGTCGCCGGTTCAAAACCCTGGGCTTGCCTGGTCAAGGCACATATATGGGAGTTGATGCTTCCTGCTCCTCCCCCTTCTCTCTCTGTCTCTCTCTCCTTTCTAAAATGAATAAATAAAATAAAATAAAATGTTCACTGATGAAGTCACTAACTTTTTGTCTCTATTTTTTTTCTATATCACTAGTATAGAACACACAATTGCACTGATTTTTCCCTCCTAGTCTAATTACTCTCCAACATTTAGCTCCAATCAACATAGAAATTGAAAAGTATAAAATAGAAACAGTATTCTAGAGAGATTATTTCCTTCCTTTCTTCCTTTATTTATTCATTCATAAGAACAGCATTATTTGTACATATTGCATAACTAAAATAGTTTTCATTTCCAAGAGAGATCTTATTCTGGTCTTAAAACACAATCTATTGAAGAGATAAAATGATAAAACAAATACAAGAAACAACTAGAAATCACTTCTAAGGATAAGTAAGAATAGGAAAATTCAATATAATCTGTACATTAATGTGCTGAAAAGTAAAACCATCTTTGGGGCAGAGTTAGTCTTGGAGGTTGCCCTGGAAAAAAATGACATTTGAACTAGATCTTAAGTAAGTTGGGTTTGTTTCACCAAAAAGTAAAGAAGTACTCATAAAAGAGGGTTGAGGGGAGGTAAAAGAGGGTAAAGGGGGAGAAATGGGTTGGAAGGAGACTTAACTTGGAGTGGTGAACACACGGTGCGGTATATAAACGATTTATTATGGAAGGGTGCACCTGAAAACCTATGTAATATTATTATTAACCAATGTCAACCCAATAAATTAAATTTTAAAAATAAACAAACCAGGGGGAGGGATGTGTGGTTATCACAAGGAAATACTAGGATACTGTAGTCACCTTGAAGGGACTTCCATTGGACATACCTGGAATAATTTTAGCCCCAAAAAGTAAGTTCACTAATACATTAAAAACAATTTTTAAAAATAAGAATTCATGAGTCTATACAGATAACAATTAGATAAGTAAATAAATAACAAACACTATTTAGATATTATATAATAACTGCTTATAGCTTAATGGTAAGGAATGCTGGTGCTGGAGCTGAAAAATTATAAATTTACAGTCATTGTGGCAAAGACTAGATCAGGCAAGAATCATCAATGGATACTAAGTCAAGGGGAAACTTCCTAAGAAAACAGCTACTTGCCTGTCTCTACACAAAGTGCTCATTAGTTGCAAAGAGGGGCAGGGAATGAACAAAAATATACAGTGTAAAAATCAAGCAATGCTTGACTGGATGATCAAAATTAACATGACCAATGAGGAACAGATGGATATCGTATGTCTCCAGATGTGATACCCTGAGGACACAAATGACCTGTGCAGTATTCCAACCAAGAAACATAACCTTAAACTAACCATGATTAAAGGAAACACCAGACAAACACAATGGGAGTAATGTTCTTTTTTTCTTTTTTTTCTTTTTTTTGTATTTTTCTGAAGCTGGAAATGGGGAGAGACAGTCAGACAGACTCCCGCATGCGCCCAACCGGGATCCACCCACCAGGGGCGATGCTCTGCCCACCAGGGGGCGATGCTCTGCCCCTCCGGGGCGTCGCTCTGCTGCGACCAGAGCCACTCTAGCGCCTGGGGCAGAGGTCAAGGAGCCATCCCCAGCGCCCGGGCCATCTTTGCTCCAATGGAGCCTTGGCTGCGGGAGGGGAAGAGAGAGACAGAGAGGAAGGAGGGGGTGGGGGTGGAGAAGCAAATGGGCGCTTCTCCTGTGTGCCCTGGCCGGGAATCGAACCCGGGTTCCCCGCACGCCAGGCCGACGCTCTACCGCTGAGCCAACCGGCCAGGGCCAGTGATGTTCTTTTTTAAAGAGAGGGGAAGGACTATATATACTGCTCACAAAAATTAGGGGATGTTTCAAAACAAATATGAAGTGATAAAATATCCCCTAATTTTTGTGAGCAGAATATATCAATGTCACAACAGACAAAGAAAAGCTATGGAGTTGTTTCAGATTAAAAGAGGCCTCTAAAGAAACATGACCACTAAATGTAACCTCTGACCCTAGATTGAATCCTTTACTGGAGGGAAAAATTGCTTTGAAGGACATTATTAGATCAGCTGGTAAAACTGAAATAAGAATGGTAAATTAAAATATTCTATCAGAGCAAATATACAGACTTATATATACATGAATATGTAGACAGTAATAAAGGAGGGGCACATGGAGCAGGGTGGAGGGGACTTCTGCAATCTGGTAATGCTCTATTTCTTGACCTTGCTGGTGGTCGCACATATATATATACTGTATACATTTTTCTCATATCTCATGATTTTAAAAATGAGATGAAAATGTATGCATCACACATACACAAAATGGCAGTGATTTATCTATACAAATACTGAGATTTATCTATGTGTGGGCACTACGTGAAGGATAGAAATGGAAAGCAGGTGGGCTTCTGCTGGGAATTCTGAATGAAGAAAAATTGAAAAATTTCCCCATCTCTATAGTATTCACCTTTGGACACAACAGTGCCCACAACAGGCCTCATTAGCCCCACACAATGGTAGCAATGGTAGAAAGACACCAGGAATGTCAAGCTGCTGTTTCCTACCTTGACCCCTACCCCATGAGCACTAACATTTCCCCCCCTACCTTATTTAGAAAATTGCAGTTTAATAAAAAAAATTTAATGCACACTGAATTTTAATCTTGATCTGATCAATAAAATTATGATATAGCTTAGCCAATACTATTATCTCTTCTGTAGATATGTAGGAACAGGTCAGAGTGCTTTGTTGAGGCTCACAGGATAATAAATGGAGGAGGCAGAATTGAAATCCAGATAATATGATTCTAAGTTCTCTTTTCACCATGTTATGCTCCTTACTCCCTGTCAAAAAGGAGATAGAGTTAGAAAAAGTTTTTATCCAAGGATTTTTCAAGATGCTCAAATTTGCTTTTCTTAAAATAATTATCTGCTATTTTGTACTGTATGCCTTACTAAGGATCAGGAAATATGTTAAGCATTGTAGGTTCATTACATTTTTTTCCCATTAATCCAGAGGGTAGGAATTGTCTTCATTTTACAGGTGAGGACACTGCCACTTCCGGAGGCACAAAAACTTTCCCAAGATCACAAAATTAATACATGGGAAGTTGTGGGCTCCATTTCCCCAGACTTCCTAAACAGAAAAAACACATTGATCTATGTCCTAGAATTATGTTAGAATATGTGACTCTTACTATATTCTGAAGAGTTTGAATTCTCATATTCGATTTTCAAATATTTGAAGGACTGTCAAGAAAAAGAGAAATCAGGCTGAGTATTCATTTTCCGGAAGAGAGAAATAAGACTAGCATGAGGACATTCCAAACAGTCAGATTGTGCTTCAGCATAAGAAATAATCTAATAATCACATCTGTTTGAAAAATGAGGACATAATGTTCTATATTTTGTTTGGCGTGGTGATTACAGAGGCACACACTCTTATAAAAATTCATCAAATTGTAACTTCAGATCTAGTTATTTCTGTACATAAAAATTTAACATAAATATTTTCAAATGAAGAAGCTGCTTTGTGAGATAATAAGCTTCCATCAGAGGCTTAATAATAACCTGCTAGAAATAAAGAACTTTCTTGAATTAAGTGAAAAGTGATACTAGATAGTATCTTACTATTTTTACAAATCTAAAACTTTATATTATTTTCATTGGCATGTATAAAAGTGAATAAGAGGTCATTTCCAGATCTCAACTTCTTAGTTTTTTAAATCAGTTATTTTGTATATTCATATTGTCTCTTCAAATATATAATGAGTTTCCAGGTAAGTCACCTTGTGAGTATGTTTCAAGTAGAAAGAGAAAAGCCAGTGATGAGCTTAGAGTGTCACTTGTCAAACGAGAATGTCACCTCACTAGAGGCTTCCAAGAGTAGACTTACCAAATGACTTGCATTGGCCAACAACCTAGTCTTTAATCTCATACACCCATAAATTTAATTTTGCCTATATATCAAGAGCATAGCTTTTCATCACTTTAAATATTTTTTTAATTTAGAAATTTAATGGGGTGACATTGCTCAATAAGAGTACATAGGTCTCAAGTAAACATTTCTATAGCATTAGAATTACTGATTGTATTGTATGCCCATCACCCAAAGCAAAATTATCTTCTGTCACCATATATTTGACCCTCTTTACTCCCCTTACCCCACCCCTACTTTAAATATTTCATGTCAGTCCCTTCTGACCTGAAATGTTTCTGTTGAAAAATCAGCTGACAGTCTTAGGGGAGCTACCTTTAGATAACTAACTGCTTTTCTCCTGCTACTTTTAAGATTCTGTATTTGTCTTTAACCTTTTCCATTTTAATAATGATGTGTCTTGGTATGGACCTCTTTCAGTCCATCTTGTTTGGGACTCTCTGTGCTTCCTGGACTTCTGTGTCTTTTTCCTTCACTAGATTAGGGAAGTTTTCAGTCATTATTCCTTCAAATAGTTTCTCAATCCCTTGCTCTCTCCTCCATCTGGCACTCCTATGATGTGAATGTTGTTACATTTCATGTTGTCTCAAATGTCCATAAACTATCCTCATTCTTTTAAATTCTTTTTCCTTTTTGCTGCCCTGATTGGGTGTTTACTTCTATTTTGTTTTCCAAATTGCTAATTTGATCCTCTGTTTCATCCCATTTACTTTTTATTCTTTCCAGTGTATTTTTTTTATACAGAGACAGAGAGAGAGAGTCAGAGAGAGGGATAGACAGGGACAGACAGACAGGAACGAAGAGAGATGAGAAGCATCAATCATTAGTTTTTCATTGTGACACTTTAGTTGTTCATTGACTGCTTTCTCATATGTGCCTTGACCATGGGGCTACAGCAGACCGAGTAACCCCTTGCTTAAGCCAGTGACCTTGGGTCCAAGCTGGTGAGCTTTTTGCTCAAACCAGATGAGCCCATGCTCAAGCTGGTGACCTCGGGGTATCGAACCTGGGTCCTTCGCATCCCAGTCTGACACCATTTACTGAGCCACTGCCTGGTCAGGCTCCAGTGTATTTTTGATGTCAGATATTGTATTCTTCATTTCTGTGTGGTCCTTTGTTATGCTTTCTATGTCCTTTTTTATGTTGTTGTAGTTCTCATTAAGAATAAACTCATAATAGATTAGAGACTTAAATGTTAGGCTTGAAATCATAAAAATCCTAGAAGAAATACAGTGGTCCTTCATCTATCACGGGGAGGGGGAGGGTTAGGTTCTAGAACCCGCTGCAATAGGCGAAAATCTGCGAAATAGTGACCTTATATTTATTTTATTATTTATATATGTTTTAAGGCTGTATAAACCCTCCCCACATTTATAAACCTTTCCCACACTGTTATGCACCTTTCCCACACTTATTTTGCTTATTTTACTGAAAAATAATTAAAATAATAAATATATTAAAAATACCTGTATACTGCAAAATCCTGCAATATATCAATAGCAAAAAATCAGCAATACAAAATTAGACATATATACAGTTGAAAAATCCATGATACAGTGAAACTGTGAAAAGTGAACCATGATATGGCAAGGGACAACTATACAGGCAATAAAATCTCAGATATCTCTCATAGCAATATATTTCTGATATATCATCTCAGGCAAGGGAAACAAAATCAAAAAAATAAACAAATGGGACTACATCAAACTAAAATATTGTTGCATACCAAAGGAAACCATCAATAAAATTAAAAGACAGCCCAATGAATCAGAAAACATATTCACCAATACATCAGATAAGGGACTAATATCCAAAATTTATAAGGAATTTATAAAACTCACACCAAAAAAAAACAAAAAAAATCTAATTAAGAAATGGGCAAAGGCCCTAAATAGAAACACTTCCACAGAGGACATATAGATGACCAATATGCATATGAAAAGATCCTCAGCGGCCCTGGCCAGTTGCTCAGTGGATAGAGTGTTGGCCCAGTGTATGGACAACCTGAGTTCAATTCCTGGTAAGGACACACATAAGCAGAGACCATCTGCATCTATCCCTCTCCCTCTCCCCCTTCTCTCTTCCCCTTTTGCAAGCAGTGGTTTGATTGGTTCAAGACCCTGGGCACTAAGAATAGTTCAGTTGGTCTAAGTACCAGCCTCAGGCACTGAGGATAGTTTGGTTGGTTTGAGCATTGGACCCAGATAGGGGTTGCTGGGTGGTGGATCCTGGTGGGTGCATGCAGGAGTCTGTCCCTCTATCTCCCCTCCTTTCACTTAAAAAATTAAAAAAAAAATGTTCAACATCACTAATCATCAGAGAAATGCAAATTAAAGCTGTAGAATGGCGATCATCAATAAAGCCACAAACAAGTGTTGGTAAGGATATGAAGGAAAGGGAACTCTCATGCACTATTGGTGAAAATGCAGGTTGGTACAGCCACTGTGGAAAGCATTATGGAGTTACCTCAAAACATTAAAAAATATAACTGCTGTATGACCCAGTGATTCCACTGCTGGGAATATATTTAAAGAAACTCAAAACACTAATTTGAAAGACTTTGTGCACCCTTATGTTCACTGCAGTGTTATTTACAATAGCCAAGATATGGAAGCAGCCCAAGTGCCCATCAGTAGATGAGTGAATTTAAAAAATAAGTAAATAAAAGCTGTGGTATATTTACACAGTGGAATACTACTAAGCCATAAAAAGAAGGAAACTTACCTTTTGTGAAAGCATAAATATACTTGGAAGGTATGATGCTAAGTGAAATAAGCCAGTCAGAGAAAGTCAAGTACCATATAATTTCAGATATACGTGGAATCTAATGAACAAAATGAACTAGCAAAAAAACAAAAAATAAATAAAACAAAAACAAATTTATAAAAACAGAGAGAAGACTGAGCTGTCAGAGGGGAAGGGG
Source organism: Saccopteryx bilineata (assembly GCF_036850765.1). NCBI lineage: Eukaryota > Metazoa > Chordata > Mammalia > Chiroptera > Emballonuridae > Saccopteryx > Saccopteryx bilineata. The sequence goes on from NC_089490.1 coordinate 310,796,557, forward strand.
GTTGGGTGCTGGGTGAAAAAGGTAAAGGAATTAAGCACAGGGAAAAAACCTCATAGACACAGGCAGTGTGGTAATTACAGGAGAGAATGGGAGGCGAGGGAAGTAGAAGAGGATCAAGGGAGGATAAGTGGTGTGGAAGGAGACTTTACTTGGGTGGTGAACAGCACAATGCAGTACACAGATAATGTATTATGAAATGGCACACCTGAAACCTATGAAACTTTATTAACCTATGTCACCTTAATAAATTAAATTTATTTTTAAAAAGCATAGTACAATAACAAAGTATACAAGGCTAAGAACAACCTTCATAATTTTTAAATAACAAATAACATTTCTAAGGATATTAGACCCTTTGGAACTTTCAGACAGAGCTTTGTTTTTATAGTATGCCACAGAGAGAAATAAACTATAGTAAAGGCATTGATTCATAATAACATAGTCAAAATAAAATATGCTATATGACTCAAATATTTAATGACATCTTTGAGCAGCTTAGCCTTCAATCAGGTTATGATTCCTAGGAGCAATCTTGACTTTAATAAAGAATTACATATATATGTCCTGATTCATTATAGATCAATATTGTAGTTTACCTGCCAGAGCATTTTTCTTTCCTTCATTTCCAAGCTTCTGAAATGTGGAAGTCCTAATGCACTAAAAAAGATAAACACAAGTGGAAATGGTACTTATAAAATATTCAATGGAAACTTTGTATGTTCTAGAAAATGTGAATCTGTAGATATAATACAGACCTTGTTTTAAGGGTACTTGAAATTTGATAGTGAAAACTGAATGAATAACATGTAAATACACTGTCATAGTTACGCATAGTTATGGGATCATATCCTACTTGTAATTTAAAAATGAAAAATGGAAATAAAGGATAATGTATTGTAACTACTTTTGAGTTACATCTTTTCTTTTATATGGATATGTGCTCACATTTCGTTTGCTCATTTTTCTTCCTTGTATACTCATTATCATCAGAAGTTTTTGAATATCCATTAACTGTTGTCTATGCCAGATCCTCTGTGTCCCACAATATGTTTGCTTGGGAGCAAGTCAAACTATAACATGGACACAAGGGGTAAACATTTTTGGAAATGGAGAACGTTCTTCATTTTCACATGTCAAAAATAGGGGGAAAATAAAATAAATTAATTTTTACTGAGTCCTTAGTTTATGACAAGCTCCATTTTATACAGTTTAATTTCATTCAATCCTTGTGTAATGTAACATTTCAAATAATTATCCCCACTTTATAGAGACAGGAATTGAGCTAAAAGAGATTACCCAACTACTGGTTGTATAACTATTGAGTAGCAGGGCTGATATTTGAACCCAATCTGTCTGATTTGAATGTCTAATTTCTATCTGTATGCTGATCTTTCCTGCCATCCTGACACTCTTATTATCTTATAAGAGTTGTCATTTGTGACAAGGGAAAACCCCGTGGCTCCTTTCTCTAGCACACTGAAGTTATACATACACAAAACCCGACTAGAATCATCCACAACCATTCATCCCCCAACCACCCAAATTGCTAGATAATGAGATGGAAAAACCCTAAATTGCAATTACACAATATTGAACAAAATTCTAAAATATAATTAGACCACATTGGGTAAAATTCTGTGAACATTCTCAACTGTACCAGAAAACTTTATGAAGTAGAAGAAGAAATAGATCTGAAGGACAGTCTGCTGTCTTTTGAAGAAGCTGCCTGCATGGCCCCTTCTTCATAGAGCTTTGTAAGCAAGGACACCAACCTCATAGGGGGCACATCAAAGCTGGGTCAGTTCAAGAAACAACACATCTGAGAAGCCTCCCAGTGTCTGGAAACATGTCATCCAAGAAATGTGTCTATTCATTCTCCAGATATTACTATACATCTACCCAAAGCTAGCATTCGTTCTGGGTCCTAACCCAAGACAAGGAGAGAAATCCCCTCAAGCATAGATGCAGTAAGCTTTAATTCTCTTTTACTATAGGCAAGCATATTGAACCTAGCAGACTGTCTGCTAGACGATATGGACTGCATGAAATGGACACAAATTCCTGATCTTGTGAAGCTGACATTTTAGAAGGGCAGAAGAGCAGGTGAATAAATAAAAAAGCAAGATGTGTTTTATGTCACATGGAGATTAGGGATTTCACATCTCACTTTCAGCAAATGATAGAACTACTAGATAGAAAATGAGCAAGGCTATAAAATTGAATAGCACAATTAATCAACAGGCTCTAAGGACATATATAGAACACTTCACTCAATACATATTTTTTTCCAAGTACTTATGGAACATTCACCAAGACAGACCATGTCCTCATCCATAAAACAAACCTCAATGAATTTAAAAATATTGAATTCATATAAGGTCTCTGACCTAATAGAATCAAACTAGAAATCAATAGTAGAAAGACATTAGAAAAATCTCTAAATGCTTGCAAATTAAACAACCTATAAGAAATCTCAGAGAAAAAAATTTTAAATGTATAAAACTGAAGAAAAATAAAAATATGTAAGATGCAGCTGAAATACTACTGAATGAGAAACTTATAACACTAAATACTTACATTATTAGAAATGAAGAAAGTTCACAAATCAATAACATAAATTCCTAAGTCAAGAAACTAGGAAAAGAAGAGCAAAGTAAACCCAAACCAAGCAGAAGAAAGAAAGAAAGAAAGAGAGAGAGAGAGAGAGAGAGAGAGAAGGAGGGAGGGAGAGAGGGAGGGAGGGAGGGAGGGAGGGAGGGAGGGAGGGAGGGAGAGAGAGAGGAAGGAAGGAAGGAAGGAAGGAAGGAAGGAAGGAAGGAAGGAAGGAAGGAAGGAAGGAAGGAAGGAAGGAAAGAAGGAAGGAAGGAAGAGGCAGGTATCAGTGAAACCAAAAACGGAAAAAGTATAGAAAATCAGTTATATAAAAAGCAAGTAGATACACATCACCAATTATCCCTATCTGAATGGTTAAAATAGAAAATAGAAACAACACCAAAACTGACAAAATGCAGAAAAACTGGATCACTCACATATTACTGGTGGAAATGACAAATGGTACAACCACTCTGGCAAATACTTTGGCAATTTCTTATAAAGCTAAACGTTCAATTACCACACAACTCAACAATTGCACTCTTGGGATTTATCACTGGGAAAATTATGTTTACATAAAACCTGCACACAAATGCTCACAGTAGTTTTTTTTTGTAATAGTCCAAAATTGGAAACAACTTTGGTCTTTTTTAATAAATGAATGGGTGAACAATCTGTGGTACATTCTACAATGAACAGCATTCAACAATAGAAAGGAATGAACTATGGGATGAGCAATATGGATGAGCCTCCAGGGAACTGGGATGAGTAAAATAAAGCCAGTTACATATTACTATATGATTTTATTTATATAAAATTTTGGAATTCACAAAATGTTCAAAATGATAGTAGATTACTGGTTACTAGGTATTAGAGATTGAGGGCATGGGATACAAAAGAGAAAGATGTCACTATAAGAGGACACAGAAAGGATCTCTGTGGTGACAGAAGTGGTTTGCATCTCAACTGGGGTGCCAGGTTAGGAACCAGCACATGAGATAAAACTGTAGAACTGAAAACATACTCACACACACCACAAATGAATACATGTAAAACCAGGAAAATCTGAGTAAGATTTGTGGATTAAATCAATGTCAATACCCTGGTTGTGATATTGTACTATAATTTATCATTTTTGGGGTGATGTTATCGTTGAAGGGAAATAGATTAAATGTTGTCAGAATCTTTCTGCATTACTTCTGACAACTGCATGTAAGTCAGTAATGATCTAAAAATAAAAAGTTTTTAAGGTAATGTACCTACAAAAAAATGGAGAAATGACATTGAAAATGGAAGAAAAAAAAAGGTAAGTTTGCTTGAATGCTACTGTCTAGTATAAAAACAGCTCCATAGACATCTTTAGCCATGTAGTGTCGTTTATATATCTTGATATTCTTTTTTCTGGTATATGCTCACTTCCCTACACATTAGCCTAAGAATGCTGGGAGTTTCAAAGAAAATAAAAGAGTAGACAGATGGTGTTATTTAAAAAAAAATCATAGACTTAAATATGAAAAACCTGGCAAGAAAAAAATGTCACCAACCAAAATCAGAATTGTGTTTTAGTAAAATTGAAGATTTATTTTGCCTAGCACACAAGAAGGATTACCTAGGAATTATGAAACTGTGCTATGAAAAGTAAACATTTAGTTTGAGGAATCTTACACTTGGCAAAATAATTAAATTAAGAAATGTTATTCTAGTACATAATTCAATAAATCTCTAAACTCAAGACCTGTAGGAGATAAATGTATAAAATTCTAAATGAAATTACAAGTATTTTAATAAATTCATGTAGTTCCAAAATAGATAAAACACATACAATTATGTTTAAAAACAAACACTAATAGAAAACAACATTCCACATATTTTTTAACATGAGATTTATTAAAAACAAAACAAAAATGTCTTATTGCTATCTAAGTGTCATGAACATGAGAATGTTTATCTGCTATAATTTTAGCACTATAAATTGCTTTTAATATTTCAGTTACCATATTTTGAGTTAATGTGAAGCAAATGTGAATGTTTAAGGATAAAAAAGGGTCAGAAATAGAAAGTGTATGAGAAGAAATTTATTCTTCCTTATCCTTGTATGTATGCTTTTTGAGTCTAATGATAAGCAAATAGATTTAAAAATCTCAAACTATTTATCTATGAGTCAAATTCAGAGACCCTTTACATGCAAGTTTCCCTATAGCTAAAAAACTTGCTTCTAAAAAACTTTATACTAAATTATTATTCAGACATATGTCCTAATTTCCTTTGACAGGTACCTTCCTGAAATGTCAATTACTGTTATGCTGAGCTGATAGAGGTATGATTCATAACTACTAATTTTCTATAAGAATGATAACAGCTGTAGTACAAAGTGTGAAAAGACATTAATAGAAAAGAGAAAACATTTTACATGAGCAAGGCTGACACCTGTTTTAAATTCTAAAGAAAGCTGTGAATATACTATCCACTTAGAAATCATGCTTATTCAATTCTCCTTGAAAGGGAACAGCACCAATCTTTGTGAACAGAAGCATGAAGCTCATGAAAGTAAGATATTACTATAACTTAAAAACATGTATTTAAATAAATAAACAAGTTGAACCTATTATTTTTATCTCAATTTTGTGTAAAGGGCAAGAGAAAAGACACAAAAAAATAGAAATTGACTATTTATGGAAAAAAAAAAAAGCCCAATACTAACTAACTAGAGATGTCATCGGGCACTTTCCCTTAAATTTTAGATATACAACCAATCTAACTGATGGATACTGACAAAGTTAAAATGTTTTCAATCCCGTAGATTAGAATGTGGACAAAACCTGCTGCTATTTCCTGTGCAAGTGGATAGCATCCCTGTCCATCCAAACTAAGAACCTGACACTCTCTTCCAACCCCTTCTTTCTTTTATGCTTCACATCTGACCTAGTAACAAAGGTTTAATGACCTACCTCGTTAATAGTCTTTCCTCTCAACCCCACCCTTTTACTCTCAGCCTCTCTTTCCAGGACACTCACTAACAGGTCATCCAGTTTCCTGTCCAGCATCAGTCTGGTCTATTCTCTGGATCTCTATTAGAGTAACTTGATTAACACCACACACCTGAAAATATAACATTGTTGTTACACTCAACCCCCTAGCCTGGCCTTGCACCATTTGGTTTTTTGCCCATGTCACCAGCTTCATTTCTCAACACACCAGCCCATCACTATCTCACACCATTTACATTCTGATCACACCAATCTACATGCTCTCTCTCAAATGTCGCCTCCAGTTTACACTCCTGGGCTTTAATCATGCTATTTTTTTTCTGCCTAGATTTTCCCTCTCTTCACATCATGGTTCTTCAATCCCAATATAAGCTTCAAGAGAGCTGGGAGCTGGTCTTTAAGGGCTGCCTATCCCAAGTCCCCAGGACAGTGCCTGGTTCACAGAAAGCGAGTGGAGAGTTTTCAAAAGGTAGGTCTAATATTGGTGCAAATGAGTTCCATTTATATTCCTTTGTCTAGAACTAAGCCAGCTTCATGGTCACACTGAACTTCCAGGCAGGCTGGGAAATGCAGGAGAGTGTGCACCCAAGAAGGAACAGTCTTAGATAAGCAGCCAGCAGTCTGTCATATAATATCAACAACATCCCCCCCAAAAAAATCCAAATGAGCACAAGTCAAAGAATAAAAGCTACTTATTCTTGAAATGAAAACCTATTAATGTAAGAAGCTGAATGTAAGCCAACTAGGAGATAAATGCAAAAATAAATTGATAATGAACATTAAATTAGAGAGCCATTAGGTGCCTAGATTTTTCAGGAGTGATTGTATCAATCTTTTATAGATGTAATTACAATACTCTTTAAACCATTTCAGAACATTCTTTTTAAGAAGCTACTACAATATTAATACCAAAAGATAGCACACACGAAAATCTATAGGTTGATGTTACTTATGAAACATCATGCAATAATCCTAAATAAAATATCAATAAATAGAATACACAAAACATTTAAAGAATTCGTCACCATTTCTAAGTGGCATTAGCTCAAAGAATGTAAGAATGTTTAAAATTAGAAATTTCTTGATATAAACCACCATAATAAGTCAAAAAAGAAAAATCACATTATTGTCTGCATTGATAAAAAAAAAAACATTGCATACAATCCCAAATCCATTCTTGATAAAAAAATAAAGTAAAAATCTCTTTATACACAAATACTTCCTGCTCTGCTAATCCTTCCATGTGATTATATGATTATATAACCTTAAAAGTTAGGAAACTCTATTGAAAATTTATAATAAATAATAGCATAATTTAGCTAACTTAATATAAAGTTAATATATAAAAATTGTCGCCTGACCTGTGGTGGCACAGTGGATAAAGTGTCGACCTGGAAATGCTGAGGTCTCTGGTTCGAAACCCTGGGCTTCCCTGGTCAAGGCACATATGGGAGTTGATGCTTCCTGCGCCTCCCCCTCCTCTCTCTCTGTCTCTATCTCTCTCTCTCTCTCTTTGTCTCTCCCTCTCCTCTCTAAAATGAATTAAAAAATAATAATAAAATAAATAAATAATTTTTTTAAAAAATTGTCATTCTGTATTCAAAAAAAAGATTCTAAACAGCAGTTAAGAGAAATAAAAATCTAATAAACTTAACAAAAAATGTGCAAGATTATATTATTTGAAGTTGTTATATTATGTAAGGTACCAGAAAGATGTGAATGAATTAAAGATAATAACATTATTATTCTGAAAGGCTCAATATCAAAATAAAATTAATTCACTGGCAAATAATTATAGATCTCATAAAATTTTTAAAAAATCAGTAGATCTTAAAAAATGACGAAACAAGGTGTTTCTATAGTTCATCTGGAACAATAAATATGTAAAAACAAAAGAAGTATTGAATGAGGAATAGCTCTACCTGATAGTAAAGCATATGATCAAGTTACAGTAACTAGAAGAGTATGGCATTAGTGCATAACTAAGCAGACAGATAATAAGTAGGATAGTGAATACAGAAGCAGACACAAATACACACAAAATTTAGTGCGACCATATCTGGTGGTACAACCACTCAATTGGCAGTTCAGTTTATAAAGAATTTCATTTAATATTTCTGCTTTGGCTTAAAAGACTTTACTTGTATTTAAGAAGATCAATCAAGATTCCCTTTGAGCAGCAGAGTGCTATGAAATTGGAACAGCAGGAAGATTCTTCAGAGTTTATAGTTGGTGCATGTTCTGTTGGGTTTCCTCTAAAATGCTCTACTACAGAGTCTAGTGATAAAGTCTTCATTTATATTGACTTCATTGACTTTTTTTACCCTAAAAATTCTGTTACTTAAATATTGAGAATCATATGAATGCTTTATGAAGATTATTTTAAGGTTGTAAAAATATCTAACGGCTATGAAAGAGATAACTGAATACAGGTATATAGCCATATTGTAGAGAAATTGATAAAACTTGCACTTACTTTGTCATAATAGCTAAATAGTAATTATTTAGGTTATTATATAGAAAATGATAAAATTATCTCTTTATTTCATTCCTTACTAACCAAAATTAATTCCAGATGAATTAATGATTTAAATGTAAAAATGCAATGAGAGAACACCAGAGAGAAAATTTTGTTATAATCTCAGAGAATAGATGCTGTCTATCTTCTTCACAGTCACTATCCTAGCAATCCAGCCTTTTAACAAGTATCTGTCAAATTAGAATAAATTGAATTGACTACCAGATCTTAAAGGAGGAAGAGCCACATTCTGTCAAGTGTTCATGAAAGGTATAAATAAAAACCTTCCACCAAAGAAACTGTGGAGAAACATGGCAGTGCATCTAGTAGTAACTGCTTAAATAAATCTGGGAAAGAGACACACTGAGAGTCCCACCTGAGAGAAGTCAAGGGTTTCCCAACAGTGGAATGAGCCCTCAGTCAAAATCCACAGGATAGTGCCTGCCAGCTCCTTCAACAGGGAGCTCCCCGACTCAGCCCATCTGTCATCCTCAGCACCTGCCCAGCTGAGTTATAGCCAAGGTACTTCTCATTCTGGCTCCCTGGCAGGCCTCCAAAAGGGTTGCTTTTGGTGACCCCAATCTGCCAGTAAGTGTAGAGTATGTCACACAGGCAGGCTTGCCCATGACTGTGCAAGGGAGAGCTGGCAATTGTTTTAAGGATGACCTGGAACGAAGCTTCAAATGATGTGGCAAAGCTGTGCACTGCTGAGAAACAGCGGCAGCAGTCAGACCAGCTCAGCAGGAAGACATTAGGGTTGAGGTAGCTTGTTTTGAGCAAAGGAGTCTGTCCAACTGAGGCCAAGGCAGCTTTAATGACAGTGGCTGGCTTTGTCTCAGAGACGCTACATCCAATAAGCAAAGATAAGCTTCAAGTGATTTTAAGAGAGAAAGATCACAGGTTCCAAACTGATCTTTTCCAACCATCCCCCCCAGGCAAAATATTAGCATCAATCAACCTGAAAATAATAAACTGTTCAGAGCAACTGTGGCAGATTTCATATTCACAGCAAAGGTCTTATGCTTGTTTTGAAACTTGAATCTTCTCTAAGAGGAAATTGTTGGAATTGTTGGGAATTTCCCCACAACACCAACAGCCTTTGCTCAATGTTCACCTTTTCTAACACTGGCACCATAGAAAAATCAACCTGCAAGAATTTTATAGGGACCCACTATGAGCCCAATAAAGTATGAGTTCCTGAAGAGGATCTAACAATTTTAAAAGCACAACCTCAATCTTCTGTGAGCTTAGAAAATGTCATCATAAAAATAACTTTATCCTAAGAATACCAAATCACTAATTCAAAAGAAGATATGTACCCCATGTTTATTGCAGCATTGTTTACAATAGCCAAGATCTGGAAACAGCCCAAGTGTCTGTCAGTGGACGAGTGGATTAAAAAGCTTTGGTACATATACACAATGGAATACTACACAGCCATGAAAAAGAAGGAAATCTTACCTTTTGCAATGGCATGAGTGGACCTGGAGTTTATTATGCTAAGTGGAGTAAGCCAGGCAGAGAAAGAAAAATATCATATGATATTTTTCTCACTTATATTTGGAATCTAATGAACAAAGTGAACTAAGGAATGGAATAGAGGCAGAGGTGGGGTCAGAGGGACCAGAGGGAAAGCTGTCAGAGGGAAGGGAGAAGAGGGGATGGGATCAGAGAAGGTGAAGAGATTAGTGAAATTATATATACATAACACAGAGATACAGATAACAGGACAGCAAATCCCAGAGAGAAAGGGGGAGGGAGTTAAGGGGAGAGGGCAAAGGGGTTGTAATGGGGGTCATGGGGGTGGGGGTGAGGGAGTTATAGTGAATGGGACACTTGAATCCATGTTAACACAATAAATTAAAATTAATAAAAAAAATTTTTAAGTAACTTTAAGTCACATTAAATGTTTGGGGAACAATTAAACATGAAAGTGTAGTAATGACCGTAATTCTAGTGAACAGAAGCAGAGAAAGGAGGAACACAAATAGGGAAGTAGGATGTATGTGATCTGGGCCTTGGAGGGAAGGAGGGTGGGAAGAGTAGGCAGAGGGAAAAAGAAGAGCATTGTGATTGGGAGGAACAGAATGAGAGCGGGCTCAATAGTGGAGGAGTGCTGGCATGAAGCAGAAGTCATAGCATCTGGTAGAAACTCATGAAGCTAGGTTTAAAGGATGCTAGTGATTTTATCTCAGATTTTTTTTTAAGTTGTCAGTTCATTGCACCAGGTTAACTCCAAACTATTGCATGTTATTTGAAATAGTTTCTTGAAAATAACAAGCTGGACTATTACTATGAATCAAAGATCAGAACAATGAGGAATCACAGTACTTAGCTAGGCTATCACTTTATTTCACAGATTCAGGAATTTTGTCCTACAAGGTTATAACTAGTTAGTGAGAGCTACCAGGTCTCGAAATAATCTATTTATGGACCTTTTTCTCTAAGCTGCATTTCTTCACATTTTAAGCCTGGGAGTTTTTCCTTCTGGTATTACTAGTTCACAAATGTTGGGCTTCTTAAGAGCAAGAACATCCATCAACTTTATCTAGCACAAAATAATTCTGTGGGTTTTTTTCTGTTTTTTTCTTCTTTTTTTCTTTTCGTTTTTTTTTCTAAAGCTGGAAACGGGGAGAGACAGTCAGACAGACTCCCGCATGCGCCCAACCGGGATCCACCCGGCACGCCCACCAGGGGTGACGCTCTGCCCACCAGGGGCGACGCTCTGCCCACCAGGGGGTGATGCTCTGCCCCTCCGGGGCATCGCTCTGCCACAACCAGAGCCACTCTAGCGCCTGGGGCAGAGGCCAAGGAGCCATCCCCAGCGCCCGGGCCATCTTTGCTCCAATGGAGCCTTGGCTGCGGGAGGGGAAGAGAGAGACAGAGAGGAGGGGGGGGGTGGAGAAGCAAATGGGTGCTTCTCCTGTGTGCCCTGGCCGGAATCGAACCCGGGTCCCCCGCACACCAGGCCGACGCTCTACCACTGAGCCAACCGGCCAGGGCCTAGCACAAAATAATTCTTAAGCACAAACTCTATGCAAGGCATTTGGGCTAATATAATAAATGATATAAAAATGGGAAGGGGGGTAATAACAACCATGTTCTTGCTTGCATCCATAGCACTAAATCCAACTGGGTAGTTTTATTTTATAGCATACATATTTTAAGTGACTTTTATGTGGACTATGGAAATCTAAAGGAAGAGGGAGGAGGCGACAAAAACACATAGAGTTTATTACAATATAGTCTGTTACATGAAACGGCATCAGTGAGCGGCACTGAGAAGCACTGAGGAGGGTTAATTAGTCCAACTTAGGTTTGGAGAAACAGGTGGCCAGACATCAGGGAGTCTGCAGGAAAGAGTTAATATCTGAATTTGGTCTTAAAGAATAAATAGAAACCACCCAAGTGAAGAAAAGCAGATGAAAGAAACAGCAAGCGCAAAGGCATGGAAAAGCAAGACAACACAGTATGTTCAGAGAGCTATAGCAGGTTAGTACTGGTGAAACACTGTTATTCTAGAAGTGGGAAAGGAAAAAATTGTAGAGAAATCCACAGGCCAGACCATAAGGGTCTTTTCATATCAGGTCACAGAACTTGATTTTTACCACAAAAGCTACAGGGTCCCTTAGAAAATTTAAGTAGAACAGTGACATGATTAGATTAGTCACATGGGTGCAGTAATTGAGAGAGACAATACTGGAAGCAAAGAGCCCAGTTGGTATCACATCAGTCAAGAGATAACAATGGAATAACAGGAGAATTTTTTTTAAAAAAAGTTAATTTTAGGAATCTGAAGTTAAGGTTCATAGGATTTGGTATATGAATAACTGGAAATAATTGAAAAAAAAGATAATCAAGGATGATTCCTAGGTTTCTAATTTGTGTAACTGCTACCACCAAGATAGAGAATTCTAGAAAAGGAAGACAAGTTCACTTTGAGGTATACTGAGTTTGAGATGTCTTTGAAACATTCTGCTTGGGGATGCCAAGCCCACAGATAAATTAACAAATTTGAAGTTCATAGAAGAGAACTTGGCAGGAGATATTGCTTAAAAAGTCACCAGTCTATGAGTAGTAGTTAAAGTTTTGAAAGTTGATAAGAATGAAGAAATCTAGAATGAGCCTGACCGGAATGGTGGCACAGTGGATAGAGCATCAGACTGGGATGCAGAGGACCCAGGTTCAAAACCCCGAGGTCATTGGCTTGAGCATGGGCTCATCTCATTTGAGCAAGGCTCACCAGCTTGAGCCCAAGGTCACTGGCTTGAGCAAGGGGGTCATACAATCTGCTGTAGCCCCTCAGTGAAGGCACATATGAGAAAGCAATTAATGAATAATAAGGTGCCACAATGAAGAATTGATGCTTCTAATCTCTCTCCCTTTCTGTCTGTCTGTCCCTATCTGTCCCTCTCTCTATCTCTTGCTCTGTCTCTGTCACAAAAAAAAAAGAAAGAAAGAAAGAAATCTAGAATGAGAAAAAAAGTTGAGCTTGGAATGGAGCCCTAGGAAGCAGAAACATTAAGTTGCAGGGAAGGAAAGAAGAACCAATGAAAAAAATGAAGAAATACTCAGATTTACAGGAACCCATGATCAACAGTTTCAATATAACAGTGAGGTCAGATAAGATAAATAGAGAGGTTCCCATTGGCATAGAAACCTATCAGTGACTATAACAAGATCTATTTCAAAAAAGTGGTGGAAATGGAAGGCAGTTTGTAATGAGTTACAGTGATTGGGAGGTGAGGAAGACTAGGAATCATTAATTTTCAGGTAAAAACAGGAGGAAAATTGGATGGTATCTTGAAGGGGACAGAGTGTCAAAGAAGGATTTATTTTTTAAGATGGTAGTGTTTCTGAGATAGTAAGAAGGATTCAGGAACAGAATCTAAAGATAAAGGAGAGAGTGGGGGAACAGCTGAAAGAACTAGTTCCCAGAAGTAGTAAGAGGAGAGAGAACCAAAGCCACAGGTAAAGTTGTCAAGACTGCTCCTTGGTTATACTTAGAACATTTTTTTAAGTTTGAAAAAAAAAAAAAAAAGATGATAAGGATAGATCTGGATACAGATACTTTTGTCGATAGGGCAAGCAGGCAGAAAGTTTACAAACAAAATGATTTAAATTTCCTTATTGAAATAGGAAGCACGTTCATCTAATAAGGAGCAAGAAGGACAACATGATATAGTGACATTGTAGTTCCTGAGAGTCCCCATTTGCTACAAAGCAGATAAAAAAGGAAGCGTAAATGGAAAGTCAAATGAGATTATTATTGTATAGGAATTGACTGGTATATGTGTATGTGTGTTTTGAAGCTGGCAAATCAGTAGTAAAAGCTAGGTATGTTTAAAACTATAAAATCATAACATTAATATAATACTAATATCTAAAACTGAACCACAGAGTAGAGATAGTGGGAAAAAGAAGAAATTGTTACTAGTTAACTTCAGTACTGGTCATGTAAAAACCAATAGGTTAATCTAAAGAAGAGGTAACTAAAAAGTACTCATCATCTTGAAATGTGTCTGTTTTAACAAAAATTACAACTTTCAAAGAACAAAAAATAAACCACTAATAAGAAGCAAAAAAACACATGAGTTTAAAGTAAAAACAACATGAAACAACACAACACCAAATATCCTCATCCTGTCAATAAATGCAAGTGGACATGACTCACCTAATAAAAAGAAATTATTATCATGTTGTTTTTCTTTAGACCCAGATAGATGGAATGAATACAGAAGACCTAAACAACCGGTCAGGAAGATTTTACTGATATGTAGTGAACTGTGTTTTCCAATAATAGAGAGGACATCTTCAAGAAATTACATGAATTTTACAAAACATTAGGCCACAAAGAAAGATACAGGCTTTTTTTAAAAAATACAAATCATATTTTATGACAAAGGGCAATACAACTAAAAATGAATAGGATCTTTTAAAAGCCCTTCCACTTGAAAATATAAACAAACACACAAAAAATCTCATTCAAATTTTGTGTCAAGAAGGAAATATAAAAATAATTGCAGAATTTCCAGAGGGCAACAATAAGTAAAATACAATATATTATATCTAGAGAATATAGGTAAAGAAAATGCTCAAATAAAAATATATAATGCGATCAATTTATCCATAAAAATGAAAAATGTGGTTTTAACACTCAACTCAAAAAGCGAGGAAAAGTATATCAAAAGAAAGCAGAATAAAAACAATTACTAAAGCTAGAAGCACAAAAACTTGAGAAAAAAATAACAAAAAAAATATAACATTAATAAATAACCTTGTCCCTTGAAAAACATGAATAAAATATTTTTTAATTTATTTTAATTTTTTTTAGCAAGAGTGAGAGAGGTAGGAGGGACAAACAGGAAGGGAGAGAGATGAGAAGCATCAACTCACAATTGCAGCACTTTTTAGTTGTTCATTTATTGCTTCCTCATATGTGCCTAGACTGGGGGGCTCCAGTCGAGCCAGTGACCCCTTGCTCAAGCCAGCGACCTTGGGCTCAAGCCAATGACCTTGGGCTTCAAGCCAGCAACCATAGGATCATGTCTGTGATCCCATACTCAAGCCAGCGACTTTGAGGTTTCAAATATGGGTCCTCAGCATCCCAAGCTGATGCTCCATCCACTGCACCACAGCCTAGTCAAGCTAAGGCATTTTTTTTAATTGATGTAATTATATTGGCACAATTCTTTACAAATATAGGGTGAACAAAAGTAGATTTACAGTTGTGAATACAAGAAACAGTTTATTATTATATTATTATTTATTATTGTATTATTTATTTGTACAGCTGTAAGCCTACTTTTGACCACACTTATATTTGAAAGTGTGGGTACCTAGATGGGTAACTTGAGTCAAAATAAAAAATTGAGGTAGAACGTCCAGATGAACTGATGATCATACAGGTAATTGAGAGGGTTTTCAAAAAGCTTCTCTTTAAACCAGAACCAGCATCTGATGGTTTTCCAGCAGAATACTACCAAACAATTAAAAGCCAGGTAGTCTGGTTGCTATTTAAATTGTTCTGTATCATAGAAAAAGAAGAAATATTATTCAAAGTTTTTATCAAATATAAAATATTCATTGACATAAAAGCCATATGAAGATGATATTTTTAAAAGCTATATATTATTCCTACTTATAAAAATTAACATAAAAGTTATAAGTAAAATGTTAGAAATAAAATATTATGCCATATTGAAATAAAATACATCATGATCAAAGAGAGTTTATTCTGGGAATTCAAGATGACTCCATATGAAGAAATCTTTTAATATAATTAATCACAGCAATAGGTCAAGGGAGAAATTGTATGACTATCTTTAACAATGCCAAAAAAGGCATTTTAAAAACTTCAGTCTTTATTTTTGATCAGACATACACACTCATACGTATACACTTATTCACTAAAATAAGAATCGATTAAAAACACATCATGAGGAAACACTTAAGGCATTCCCATTAATGTAAGAAACAATGCAAAGTTGCTCACCATATCCATTTCTATTTAACATGATACTGGAGGAAATTGGTCAATGAAATTAGGCAAGATAAAGCAATTGGGAGGTAAAACTAAATCTATACTTAGATAATAAGTAAGTATATTAAGAAGACTCAAGAAAATCAATGAAAAAAAACTACTACAAAAATCAGACAATCTGGTAAATTAACAGGATATAAAATTAATATATGGAAAGCAATAGCTTCCAAATAGTATACAAACACTAAAATGTTATGCCATATAAAGGAGTAGAGGGTTCCAGCTTAAAAAGATGAACTACTTAGGCATACTGTCAGTGAGAAATATGCAAAATCCACATAGGGAAAAAGAGTTTTTTATTTTATTTTAGTGAGGGGAGAGGAGGCAGAGACAGACTCCTGCATGTGCCCCAACCAGGATCCACCTGGCAAGCCCACTAGGGGGCAATGCTTTGCTCACCTGGGGCCGCTACTCCATTGCTCAGCAACCAAGTCCTTCTTAGAGCCTGAGGCCAAGGCCATGAAGCCATCCTCAGAGCCTGAGGCCAACTCACTGTAACTGAGCCTGGCTGCAGGAGGGAAAGAGAAGAAAGAAAGAGAAGCGAGAGGGATAATGGAGAAGCAGATGGGTGCTTCTCTTGTATGCCCTGACCAGGAATTGAACCTAGGACTTCCACACATCAGGCTGACACTCTATCACTGAGCCAACCAGCCAGGTCAGGAAAAATTTTAAATAATACTGAAAGATGAAAATATTACAAGTAAATGAAAAAACACTCTCTGCTCTTATATAAAGACTCAAAATTAATGAAGAGGTCAAGCTTTCACATAGAAGCAAAGATATAAATTCAAAATATAAGTGCCTTCTTCTCTTCAGTAAATCAATGCATGAGTTGGAAGGAAGGAAGGAAGGAAGGAAGGAAGGAAGGAAGGAAGGAAGGAAGGAAGGAAGGAAGGAAGGAAGGAAGGAAGGAAGGAAGGAGGGAGGGAGGGAGGGAGGGAGGGAGGGAGGGAGGGAGGGAGGGAGGGAGGGAGGGAGGGAGGAAGGAAGGAACTGATGCCAAAAGTGGTGAGAAGTACGTTCCAGGACAAACTGCAATCATTCCTTGGCTTCAGAACTCAAAGCCAAATGCTCATTTGAAACTATTGCATTCCTCTGTGTGTCATTTGCCTAATGCACTGAAAACTATCCTGCTCTTCATTTCTTCCAAAGTTCTCCATTTATGTTGTTACCTGGGCCATACAGATAGGCCCAGGCTATAGGGGAAATGTGGGGGAAGGGAGAAAGAAATGAAGATCATCACCACCATTGATTGAGAGCATTTGAAGGGCACAAGTTTTCTGTCAAAAGATTTGAAGATGCTGGTAACTCAAACCCAGAAGTCACCAATAAACAATTTAAACCAACAACCTAAATCCTGCAACTAATAAGCCAACTGTCAAAACACTCATCTATAGCTGGTCCAAAAGAGAAAAGACACATTAGAAGAGGCATACAATGAGTCTCACAAATGATCCAGCAGACAAGGGGTTTTATATCATTAGTGCCCTTGCCAACATGCCAGAAGCTCCTGAAATTCTTTCCAGATGGTCTCTGAGTCTATATGTTTCATCCACACATCCTATCAAACAGCTAAAATATACAATATGAATCAAGAGGACCTTTTCAGTCTAAATAAGGTTAAGAGGATTGGTTGACCCATATCCATCAAAAGAGACTGCATTCAGTAAAATTTTGTTAACCCTACAATTTACATTTTAAGGGCCACTGAGCAATTCTTAGGGGTACATGTTTGAAAGTTAAAGAAAGCAAGATTCAGAACTGCATTATTCTACTTTGAAGTTATTACATTTTAGTGGAAGTGTGTGTGTGTGTGTGTGTTCACCTCTAGTACTTGAAGCAAGCCCATATACAACATAGTAATATTCTCAAATCACACAGCAGAGATTCAAGCAAATGTCCCTTATGCTGAAATAGAGCCATCACCGTACTCTAACGTAATATAACAATACACAATACACTCATGCACATGAAATTACAACAAACTGGGTCATTGCAATCATTCACCCAATTCTCAGATGAAACAACCATTATATGAAGAGCTAGGGAAGAGATGAATTGATTCCCCAGTACCCAGTCCATGAGTAGAATATATATATATATTGAACAGAGAACAAAAGTGTCCAGTACTTGGAGAATGGGTTAATATCCAGTTTAGGTGATTTTTTCCCCTCTCTTCTACCTGAAAGGTGGGAGACATAGTAATGAACATTGTGGGACCTCACTATGCACTGTGCCCAGAAATGTTCTAAGTGCCTGCTTTTGGTTTGATTTTGGGAATATGAGCACTGCTTTTGCTCCACTGATTGCCCACAAACTGGTTACCTGTACATTGAGTGACATATGATTTCAAAGGAGAACTCAGTTTCATAACATAAACAGAACAGTTAATTCTGCTTTCCAAAAAAAGAATGGCCTATATCAATGATATGTTAAATGTGACAACAAAAGCACAGGCAACAAAATAAAAAAGTGAAATTTTATCAAACAAAAAGCTTGTGCACAGCCAAGGAAACAACTAAGAGAGTGAAAAGGCAACCTATGGAATGGAAAAGAATATTTGCAAACTAGATAACTAATAAGAGGTGAATATGCAAAATATATAAAGAATTTATACAACATTTTAGCAAGAAAAACTAATTTAAAAAAAAAAAACACAATTTATAAATGGGCAAATGACCTGAATAGACATTTCTCAAAAGAAAATATACTAATGTCCAACAGGTATGTGAAACAGCACTCTACTTCACTAATCATCATGGAAATATAAACCAAAACCACAGTGAAAAACATAAAATAACAAGCATCGGTCAGAATGTAGAGAAAAGAAAACCCTAGTACAATGTTGTGGGTTTAAAAAAAAAATGAAGGTTCCTCAAAAAATTAAAAATAGAATTCCCTTAAAAAAGAGAGGAAAAGCTCATGAACATGGACAACAGTGTGGTGACTGCCGGGGAAGCAGGGAAGGTGGAGAAGAACAGAAGGGGGTGAACAGTGTTGGACAAAGGCTTGGCTTGAGAGAGTGAACACACAATACAGTGTACAGAAGATGTGATGTAGACTCGGGAACCTGGAACCTATATAATTTCGTTAACCAGTGTCACTCCAATAAATTAAATATAAAAAAGACACCAAAAAAATAAAAATAGAACCACCTTATGATCCAGCAATTCTACTTCTAGGTATCTATCCAAAGTAAATAAAATCAGGATCTCAAATCAGATATATCTAACCCTCAAGAACCTCTACCAGGACAACTTTGGCAGATGGATGTTACTCAAATACCTTCATTTGGCAAACAGTCATATGTCCACATTACAGTGGATACATATTCCAGATTTATAGTAACCTCTGTCAGAACAGGAGAGGCTGCTAAGCATGTTATAGCTCATTGTCTGTATGCATTGTTCTATTATTGGATTTCCTAAACTGGCTAAACTGAAAATGCTCCTGCATATGGAGCAAAAGCATTTACTGTATTTTGTCACGCTTACAATCTTTAAAGTTAAGGTATTATTAAAGTGTACCCAGCAAATATTTTAAGGTCAATTAAAAAAAATTAAAAGGGGGGAGTCATATCCTGGAACTCCTACAGGTCTACCATATCATGCTTTTTACTTAGAAAAAAATTTACATTTCTTTTGAATGCTGATGAACAGGAGACACCAAATCTTTTTCACCTGCAAACTACTACCTTCTTTATTAGATCCAGCTAATAACACTGTTTTGTCTTTTTCCAAATAGCTCCAGATATATGGAAAAGATTTATATAGGCGGATGGGGATCCTCAAATCCCTCAGCGAGATCTTCTGAGCATGGCTTTTAAGATACCTAGAGGCAGAAAAAGCCCAATAGAGATCAGGGGAACTATCAGCTTTAGGATACACCCTTAAAGGCTCCAATGCCCCAAAGGGGTCTCATAGGACGCCATCTGGGTCCTGCTTCAATAGTGGAAAGGAAGGTCATTGAGCTAAAGCCTGCCAGACTTACATGCCTCTGCTGTGAGGAAACAGGGACACTGGAAGGTAGGCTTCTCCCTCGCTCCTCTAAGGGAGGGTTCAGTCTCTTCCAGCCCTGCTCCAGCCACCTATGACCTAACCTTGCCCAGAAAGCTGGGGTTTGCCACTGAAGGCTGAAGGTGCCCAGGGCTGTCGGCCCCATCTACAACACTGTGGATGAGCTTAGGGTATTTCTTCCAAGAAGCAGGTAAACTGATCTCATTTCCACAAGGGCCACTTAACTATGTTTTGCCTGAATAGTCAGGTTTTTTATTCTTCCCTCGAAGATCTCTGTTGTGGGTGTTGATATTTCTATTTTCTTCTGCTTTGTTTAATATATAGTGTTTCCTTTATTCCTCCTACCTCAATGCCCCACTCATATTTCAGGCTGGGACCTACTCTTACTCTAGAGCTCTCTTTCCCCCTTTTGCCAATTTCTAGTATGAATCTACCTTTGCCACCCAGCTTAGTGTATCCCAAGGTTCTCTTTACCATGCCACAGTCGCAGAGCTCCAGGGAAAAGCAACCTGGTCTCATCTCTCCAGGCAGAGGAGAACAGAAGCTCCATATCCACACATGCTACAGATGGCTTTTCCAGTCTACCTGAATCATTACCAGCTAGAAGCAGCGGTCATTGGGACTTAGACATGAGCTGCAAAATATAGAATGGTGACAACAATTTCAGTGCCATGCGGACTTTTCCTGGATGTGGACTTTTCCTGGACTCCTGTTTGCTCCCTGTGACAGCTCCTAACAGATTGAACTGTGGTTGGGTTGCATTTTTCAGGGATTTGGCATGGTGATGGGGCCAACTTGGACTTGGTGAACATGTTAAGGACACTACTCTTTTATGGATTCTTGCTGTATTGGCCAAGAGTTTGCTTAAAGGCTTTAACCACTGTAAAAAAAAAAAATAGAAGACTAGATAAAGAAGATGAGGCACATATACACCATGGTATACTATTCAGCTAGAAGAAATGATGACATCTGATCACTTACAACAAAATGGTGGTATCTTGATAACATTATACAGAGTGAAATAAGTAAATCAGAAAAAAAACAAGAACTGCAGGATTCCATACATTGGTGGGACATAAAAACGAGACTAAGAGACATGGACAAGAGTGTGGTGGTTATTGGGGGTGGGGGGAGGCAAGGTGGGAGAGGGGGAGGGGGAGGGGTACAAAGAAAACTAGATAGAAGGTGACGGAGGACAATCTCTCTTTGGGTGATGGGTATGCAACAGAACTAAATGACAAGATAACCTGGACATGTTTTCTTTGAATATATGTACCCTGATTTATTGATGTCACCCCATTAAAATAAAATTTTATTTATTTAAAAAAAAGAGATATATTTACTCCCATGCCCATTTCACAAGTATTCATAACACCAAGATACAAAAAAAACCTAAGTGTCCATCTACAGATGAATAAGAAAAATGTGATTGTGTGTGTGTCCATGTGTGTGTGTGTGTGTGTGTGTTATACACTTGAAATTTGCTAAGAAAGTAGATCTTAAGTATATGGTAATTATGTGAAGTAATGAATGTGTTAATTAGCTTGATTGTGGTGATTGTTTCACAATGAATATGTATATCAAAATCATCAAGTTGTACACCTTAAATATATACAATTTTAATTGTTAATTATACTTCAATAAAGCTGGAAAAATCAGCCCATGTATTATGCCTCTCTTGCTTACTTTCATTTCAGTTTTCTGAAAATGTTTTCTACAAATAGATAAAGATAGAACAAGTTTGGGCACTACAATAAGAATAAAAGAAGGTGGTAGGAACTATAAAATTGGGGTTCAAATACAACCTTCACAAACACGTGATTTTTAAACATTTCTTATTTTTATTCATTAAGGATTTCCTTATCAATAATTCCAATTAATATAGATGCAAATCATCCCACTCTCTCAAACAGGTATGTCCTGATCAAACCAGGAGAGACTGAGAGATGGGAGGTAGCATTGGCAGGATGTGAACAGAACCATAAAAGGTTCTAACCAGGCCCTGACCGGTTGGCTCAGCGGTAGAGCGTCGGCCTGGCATGCGGGAGACCCGGGTTCGATTCCCAGCCAGGGCACATAGGAGAAGCACCCATTTGCTTCTCCACCCCCACCCCCTCCTTCCTCTCTGTCTCTCTCTTCCCCTCCCGCAGCCAAGGCTCCATTGGAGCAAAGATGGCCCGGGCGCTGGGGATGGCTCCTTGGCCTCTGCCCCAGGCACTAGAGAGGCTCTGGTTGCAGCAGAGTGATGCCCCGGAGGGACAGAGCATTGCCCCCTGGTGGGCAGAGCGTCGCCCCTGGTGGGTGTGCCGGGTGGATCCCGGTCGGGTGCATGCGGGAGTCTGTCTGACTGTCTCTCCCCATTTCCAGCTTCAGAAAAATACAAAAAAAAAAAAAAAAAAAGGTTTCTAACCACAACTGAGTCGCCATGTTCTAGGTCCTACTCAGGCCTGTAAAACTCTCATTAACTAAAACACACATGAGACTGAGTTGTATGCCCAAATGCCAGTTTATCAATTTACAATTAGAAATTAGCCAATGCACCAGGACATCCATGATTGCTGTAACTGCTTATGAATTAACTTACCATGTTTACCGTGTACTGACAAGAATTCTTCACCTTAAGGAGAGGAACTTAGTCCTTACCACCTGCTTCTTTTTTTCTCTTTTCTCTTTATGTAGGGTTATTCTTAAAATACAACTGTAGGGACACTAAACACTACACCTAAGTATATAAAAGGGCTGAATAATTGTTGCAGGAGCAGTTTTCAAATCAGAAGTGTTGCAATTGGTTACCTAACTCCCCAAATCTACTAATTTTCTTTTACCAGAAAACAAAGGTTGGTGACAAATACTTCTTTCTTTTTTTAAAATTTTTATTAATTTTAATTTATTGTGTTAACATAAATTCAAGTGTCCCACTCAATATAACACCCTCTCCCCCTGCCCCCATGTCCCCCATTACACCCCCTTTGCCCTCCTCCCCTTAAATCCCTCCCCCTTTTCCTCTGGGATTTGCTGTCCTATTATCTGTATCTGTGTGTTATGTGTTTATAATTTCACTAATCCCTTCACCTTCTCTGATCCCATTCCCTCATCCCCCTTCCCTCTGACTGCTGTCCCACTGGTTCCTGTGACCCTGCTTCTGCCTCTATTCCATTCCCCAGTTCACTTTGTTCATTAGATTCCACATATAAGTGAGATCATATGATATTTTTCTTTCTCTGCCTGGCTTATTTCACTTAGCATAATAATCTCCAGGTCCATCCATGCCATCGCAAAAGGTAAGATTTCCTTCTTTTTCACAGCCACATAGTATTCCGTTGTGCTTATGTACCACAGCTTTTTAATCCACTTGTCTACTGATGGATGGACACTTGGGCTGTTTCCAGATCTTGAATATTGTAAACAATTCTGCAATAAACATGGGGGTGCATATCTTCTTTTGAATCAGTGATTTGGTATTCTTAGGATATATTCCTAAAAGTGGGATAGCTGAGTCAAAAGGCAGTTCCATTTTTAATTTTTTAAGAAAACACCATACTGTTCTCCACAGTGGCTGCACAAGTCTGCATTCCCACCAGCAGTGCAGGAGGGTTCCCTTTTCTCCACATCCTCACCAGCACTTATTATGTTGTTTTGTTAATGAACACCGTTCTGACAGGTGTGAGGTGGTATCTCATTGTGGTTTTATTTTGCATTTCTCTGATGATCAGTGATTTTGAGCATTTTCTCATATGCCTGTTAGCCATCTGTATGTCCTCTTTTGAGAGTGTCTATTCAGGTCTTTGGCCTTTTTAAAATTGGATTGTTTACCTTACTGGTGCTGAGTTTTAGAAGTTCTTTTTAAATTTTTCTTATTAATCCCTTATCAGACGTTTGGTGAATATGTTCTCCCATTGTGTGGGTTGTCCTTTTATTTTGTTAATTTTGTCTTTTGCTGTACAAAAGCTTTTTAGTTTGATATAGTCCCATTTGTATAAAGTGTCCTTTATTACACTTGCCCATGGAGATAAATTGGCAAAAATATTGCTACGAGAGATACTGGAGAGTTATTGCCTATGTTTTATTCAAGATGTTTGTGATTTCATGACTTACATTTAAGTTTTTTATCCATTTTGAGTTTATTTTTGTGAATGGTGTAAGTTGGTGGTCTAGTTTCATTTTTTTTTCAAGTACCTGTCCAATTTCCCCAACACTGTTTATTAAAGAGACTATCTTTACTCCATTGTATGTTCTTACCTCCTTTGTCAAATATCAATTGACCATAAAGGTGTGGGTTCATTTCTGGGTTCTCTATACTGTTCCATTGAGCTGTATGCTTGTCCTTATGCCAGTACCAAGGTGCTTTGAGTACAATGGCCTTGTAGTATAACTTGATATCAGGAAGTGTGATACCTCCCACTGTATTCCTCATTTTCAAGATTGCTCAGGCTATTTGTGTTCTTTTTGGTTCCATATTAATTTTTGGAATATTTGTTCTATATCTTTGAAGTATGTCATTGATATTTGCATAGGAATTGCATTGAATTTATAGATTGCTTTGGGTAATACAGACATTTTAGTGATGTTTATTCTTCCTAGCCATGAACACGGTATATGTTTCCAATTGTTTGTATCTTCCTTGATTTCTTTTATCAATGTTTTATAATTTTCCAAGTACAAGTCCTTTACCTCCTTGGTTAAATTTACTCCTAGGTACTTTATTTTTTTGTTGCAATAGTGAAGGGGATTGTTTCCTTAATTTCTCTTTCTGACAGTTTATTGTTGTGTATAAAAATGCCTCTGATTTCTGAATATTAATTTTATACCCTGCTACTTTGCCAAATTCATTCATCAGGTCTAGTAGTTTTTTGACTAAGACTTAAAGGTTTTCTATGTACAGTATCAAATCATTAGCAAATAATGATAGTTTTACTTCTTTTTTTCCAATTTGGATGCCTTTTATTTCTTCTTTTTATCGACTTCTCTGGCCAGGACTTCCAGAACTATGCTGAATAAGAGTGGTGAAAGGGGGCACTCCTTCCTTGTTCCTGATCTTAAGGAGATTGCTTTTCACTTTTGCCCATTGTATATGATGTTGGCTGTGGGTTTGTTATAGATGGCCTTTATTATGTTGAGGTATGTTCCCTGCATTCCCACTTTGCTGAGAGTTTTGATTATAAATGGGTGCTAGATTTTATCAAAAGCTTTTTCTGCATCTATTGATATTATCATGTGGTTTTTCTCCTTCCTTTTGTTTATGTGATGAATCACATTGATTGTTTTGTAAATATTGTACCAGCCTTGCCTCCCCAGAATAAATCCCATTTGATCATGATGTATTACCATGTATTGCTGGATCCGGTTTGCTACTATTTTGTTGAAAATTTTAGCATCTAAGTTCATCAGGGATATTGGTCTATAGTTTTCTTTGTAGTGTCTTTACCTGGTTTTGAAATAAGGTTAATGCTTGTCTCATAAAAGGAGCTTGGAAATCTTCCTGCCTCTTAAATTTTTTGAAATAGCATGAGAAGTCCTTCTTTGAATGTTTGGTAAAATTTGCTTGTGAAACCATCCAGTCCAGGACTTCTGTTTGCTGGGAGTTTTTTGATAACTGTTTCCATTTCATTTGTTGTAATCGGTCTGTTTAGGTTTTCTGATTCTTCCAGATTGAGTTTTGGAAAATTGTATGTTTCTAAAAATTTATCCATTTCACCTAGGTTGTCCAACTTTTTGGCATATAGATCCTCATAATATTTTCTTACAATCCTTTGTATTTCTGTGGTGTCAGTTGTCACTTCTCCATTTTCATTTCTAACTTTATTTATTTGAGTCCTCTCTTTTTTTTCATTTCTAACTTTATATATTTGAGTCCTCTCTTTTTTTCTTGATGAGTCTGGTTAAAGGTTCATCAATCTTGTTTACCTTTTCAAAAAATCAGCTCTTGGTTTCATTAATATTTGTAATTTTTTTTAACCTCTATGTCATTTATTTCCATTCAGATCTTTATTATTTCCTTTCTTCTACTTCCTCTGGGCTTTATTTGTTGTTCTTTTTCTAGTTCTTTTAGGTGAAGTGTTAAGTTGTTTATTTGAGATTTTCCTTGCTTCTGAAGGTGTGCCTGTAATGTTATTAACTTCCCTCTCAGTACTGCTTTTGCTGTGTCCTATAAATTTTGAGTCATTGTATGTTCATTTCCACTTGTTTCAAGGAAATTATTTATTTCTTCCTTGATTTTGTAGTTAACCCATTTGTTATTTAATAACATGCTATTTAGCCTCCAACTATTTGAATGTTTTTCAGTTTTTCTATTGTAGTTGACTTCTAGTTTTATTCCACTGTTATCAGAGAAGATACTTGATATGATTTCAATCTTCATAAATTTATTGAGACTTGTTTTGTGTCCTAACATGTGGTGTATCCTAGAGAATGTACCATGAACACTTGTAAAAAAAACGTATATTCTGCTGTTTTAGGGTGAAAGGTTTTAAAGATAGCCATTAAATCCAGTTGATTTAGTGTGTCATTTAAGGCTGCTGTTTCTTTGTTAATGTTCTGACTGGAGGGTCTATCCATTGACATTAGGGGGGATTATAATACCCTACTATTATTATAGTATTACTGTATATCTCACCCTTTATGTTCATCAAAATCTGCATTATAGCTCTGGCTGTGGTTGGCTCAGTGGTAGAGCATTGGCCTGGCGTGCAGGAGTCCCAGGTTCAATTCCCGGCCAGGGCACACAGGAGAGGTGCCCATCTGCTTCTCCACCCCTCCCCCTCTCCTTCTTCTCTGTCTCTCTCTTCCCCTCCCGCAGCCAAGGCTCCATTGGAGCAAAGTTGGCCCGGGCGCTGAGGATGGCTCTGTGGCCTCTGCCTCAGGCACTAGAATGGCTCTGGTTGCAACAGAGCAACGCACCAGATGGGCAGAGCATCGCCCCCTGGTGGGCGTGCCAGGTGGATCCCGGTCGGGCGCATGCGGGAGTCTGTCTGACTGTCTCTCCATTTCCTAACTTCAGAAAAATACAAAAAAAAAATCTGCTTTATATATTTACGTGCTCCTATATTAGGTGCATAAATATTTACAATGGTTATATCCTCCTGTTGGATTGTTCCCCTTATCATTATGTAGGGATCTTCTTGTTCCCTTATTATAGCTTTAGTTTTCAGGGCTATTTTGTCAGATATAAGTATTGTTACCCCAGCTTTTTTTTCATTTTCATTTGCATGAAATAGTTTTTTCCATCCCTTCACTTTCAGTCTATGTGTATCTTTTGTTCTGAGACAGGTCCCTTGTAGACTGCATATGAATGGGTTCTGTTTTCTTATCCATGCAGCTACCCTATGTCTTTTGATAGGAGCATTTAATCCATTTACATTTAAGGTTATTATTGATATGTACTTATTTATTACCATTTTATTCTTTAAATCTAGAATCCTCTTTTTCTCTATTTCATTTTTTCCTTTGCTCTTTTTACAGCAGGCCCCTTAACATTTCTTGCAATACTGGTTTGGCTATAATGAATTCCTTGAGTTGTTTGTGTTGTTTGTTTGTTTGTTGTTTTGTCTAGGAAGCTTTCTTTTTCTCCTTCAATTTTAAACAATAGCCTTGCCAAATAAAATAGTCTTGATTGTAGGCTCCTGTTCTGCATTACACTGAATATTTTTTGCCAATCCCTTCTATCCTCAAGTGTTTCTGTTGAGAAGTTGGATGTCATCCTTATGGGGGTTCCTCTGTTGGTAATTGACTGCTTTTCTCTTGCAGCTCTTAGTATTCTTTGTCTCTTAACTTTGGCATTTTAATTATGATATGTTTTGGTGTAGACCTCCTTGGGTTCCTCTTTAATGGAACTCTCTGTGCTTCTTGAACTTGTGTGATGTTTTCCTCATCCATTTAGGGAGATTTTCAGATATAATTTCTTCAAACAGGTTCTCTATCCTTTGTTTTTTCTCTTCTCCTTCAGTAACTTCTATAATGCAGATGCTGTTTCTCTTAATGTTGTCTTAGACTTTCCTCAGTCTTTTTGAACCTCTTTTTGTTTTGCTGCTCTACTTTTGTGCTTATGTTTATCTTGTCTTCTAAATCACTAATTCAATCCTCTGCTTCATTCCTCCTGCTGTTGATTTCTTCTAGTGCCACCTTCACTTATGATTTGTATTTGTCATTTCTAACTGGTTCTTTTCTATGATTTTAATGTGTTTTTTTTTTATTCTTGCTATCTCTTTATTTGTGCTCATTATGTTTCTGTAAGATCCTTGAGCATCCCAAAAATCATTATTTTAAACTCTGCATCTAGTAGTATGGTTAGTTCCATTATATTTAGTTCTTTATTCTTAGTATTTTCTTGCTGATTCATTTAGGCAACATTTCTTTGTCTGCCCATTTGTCTGTGTATTAAGTAGTGCTGTCTGACTTTGAATTTTTTGTGAGTTTTTCTGAGGAAGATGGACTCCAGGCCACCTGTTTTTCTTGTTCTAGGAATGTTTCTTAAAGGTACAATTTTCCCTCCTGCTGTATGTATTTTTTTTAATAAATTTTTATTACTTTTAATGGGTGACATCAATAAATCAGGGTACATATATTCAAAGAAAACATGTCCAGGTTATCTTGTCATTCAATTATCTTGCATACCCATCACCCAAAGAGAGATTGTCCTCCATCACCTTCTATCTAGTTTTTTTGTGCCCCTCCCCTCCCCCTCTCCCTCCTTGCCTCCCCCCCCCTAACAACCACACTCCCATCCATGTCTCTTGTCTCATCCTTATGTTCCACCAATGTATGGAATCCTGCAGTTCCCGGTTTTTTCCAACCCACCCACCTCACTCCGTACAATGTTATCAAGATCCCACCATTTTGTTGTAAATGATTCGATGTCATCATTTCTTATGGCTGAACAGTACACCACGGTGAACATGTGCCACATCCTCTCCATCCAGTCTTCTATTTTTTTTTACACTGATTAAAGCCTTTAAGCAAACTCTTGGCCAATACAGCAAGAATCCATAAAAGAGTAGTGTCCTTAACATGTTCACCAAGTCCAGGTTGGCCCCATTACCATGCCAAATACCTGAAAATGCAACACAACCCTAGTTCAGTCTGTTAGGAGCTGTCACAAGGAACAGGAGTCCAGGAAAAGTCCACATGGCACTGGAATTGTTGTCACAATTCTATACTTTGCAGCTCATGTCCAAGTCCCAGTGACTGCTGCTTCTAGCTGGTAATGATTCAGGTAGACTGGAAAAGCCATCTGCAGCATGTGTGGATATGGAGCTTCTGTTCTCCTCTGCCTGGAGAGATGAGACCAGGTTGCTTTTCTCTGGAGCTCTGCGACTATGACATGGTAAAGAGAACCTTGGGATACACTAAGCTGGGTGGCAAAGGTAGATTCATAATAAAAGTTGGCAAAAGGGAGAAAGAGAGCTCTAAAGTAGAAGTAGGTCCCAGCCTGAAATATGAGTGGGGCATTGAGGTAGGAGGAATAAAGGAAACACTATATATTAAACAAAGCAGCAGAAAATAGAAATATCAACACCCACAACAGAGATCTTCGAGGGAAGAATAAAGAACCTGACTATTCAGGCAAGACATAGTTAAGTAGCCCTTGTGCAAATGAGATCAGTTTACCTGCTTCTTGGAAGAAATACCCTAGGTCCATCCACAGTGTCGTAGATGGGGCCAATGGCCCTGGGCACCTTCAGCCTTCAGTGGCAAACCCCAGCTTTCTGGGCAAGGTTAGGTCATAGGTGGCTGGAGCAGGGCTGGAAGACACTGAACCCTCCCTGAGAGGAGCGAAGGGAAAGCCTACCTTCCTGTGTTCCATTTTCCTCACAGCAAAGGCATGTAAGCCTGGCAGGCTTTAGCTTAATGACCTTCCTTTCCACCATTGAAGCAGGACCCAGATGGCATCCTATGAGACCCCTTTGGGGTGTTGGAGCCTTTAAGGGTGTATTCTAAAAGATGTTAGTTCCCCTGACCTCTATTGGGCTTTTTCTGCCTCTTGGTATCTTAAAAGCCATGCTCAGAAGATCTCGCTAGGGTTTGAGGATCCCCATACGCCTATATAAACCTTTTCCGTATATCTGGAGCTATTTGGAAAAAGACAAAACAGTGTTATTAGCTGGATCAAATAAAAGAAGGTAGAAGTTTGCAGGAGAAAAGGATTTGGCATCTCCTGTTCATCAGCATTCAAAAGAAATTTTAAATTTTTTAAGTAAAAAGCATGATGTGGTAGACCCATATGAGTTCCAGGATATGACTCCCCCTTTTTAAGTTTTTTTAAATTGACCTTAAAATATTTTCTGGGTACACTTTAATAATACCTTGACTATAACAATTGTAATAAATACCCATAATTTAAAGGTTTGACAAAATATAGTAAATGCTTTTGCTACATATGCAGGAGCATTGTCAGTTTAACCTGTTTAGGAAATCCAATAATAGAAAAACGCATACAGACAATGATCTATAACATGCTTAGCAGCCTCTCCTGTTCTGACAAAGGTTACTATAAATCCAGAATAGGTATCCACTGTAATGTGGACATAAGACTGTTTGCCAAATGAAGGTATATGAGTAACATCCATTTGCCAAAATTGTCCTGGTAGGGGTCCTTGAGGGTTAACTCCCAATGAAGGGACAGATTGTAGTATAGGACCCCTTGGACAGGGTTTCCCAATCTGCCATGCTGCTTCCCGAGAAAGTTGGAAATGTTTACACAGGGCTGCAGCGTTCTGGTGATGAATAGTATGAGACTGAATTGCTCAATCTGTCATGGTTGCTCCAAATAATTTTCTTTTGGGTAGCTTGATCAACAAGGGCATTCCCTTGTGCTAAAGCTCCAGGGAGCATGGAGTGAGCTTGAGTATGTCCTATAAAACATGGAGCTCTATGTTGACATATAAGTCTTTGAAATCCCCGATCAAGCATCTGAGTACTGACTAAACCATTAGGACTGACAAGCAACGCTCCCGTATTTTTCAAAACATCTCTACCCCACAAATTAACTGGCCATCCAGGGAGCGCATAAGGCCTGACCTGTGGTGGTGCAGTGAGATAAAGAGTCGACCTGGAAATGCTGAGGTCGCCGGTTCGAAACCCTGGCTTGCCTGGTCAAGGCACATATGGGAGTTGATGCTTCCAGCTCCTCCCCCCTTCTCTCTCTCTGTCTCTCCCCTCTCTCTCTCTCTCTCTCTCCCTCTCCTCTCTAAAATGAATAAATTAAAAAAATATATTAAAAAAAAAAGGCTTAAAAAATCCAAAATGACCTTCTTAATCTTCCCAATGTAGAAAACTAGAACTTTGTTGAGGTGATTTACTCTGCCCTATACCTTGTATTCTGTGGCTGCTGCATGAGTGGGCCAGAAAGGAGGCCAATGTAGCTTAGCAATAACAGATACATCAGCTCCAGTATCTAAAAGTCCTTTAAATTTATGCCCATGTATTGTTAGTTCCATTTCAGGGCGTACCTGATCTATTTTTTTTTAATCCAATTGGCAAAATCAGAGGAGCCAAATCACCTATTTTCTTGGGGCCCCTTTTGCAGGATGTGGCCTGAGAAGCAGAATTAGCATCCTTATACTATTCTTCTAACTGCCTGTATTAGCCGTGAGACACATTCTTTTTTATTATTATTATTATTATTTTAATGGAGGGACATTGATAAAATTGTCTTCCGTCATCTTCTAACAGGTTTTCTTTGTGCCCCTCCCCTCCACCAACCCCTCCCTCCCCTGCATCCCACCCTGTAACCCCAACACTGTTGTCCATGTCTCTGAGTCTCATTTTTATGTCCCACCTATGTATGGAATCATATATTTCTTAGTTTTTTCTGATTTACTTATTTTGCTCAGTATAATGTTATCAAGGTCCATCCATGTTGTTGTAAAGATCCGATGTCATCAGTTCTTATGGCTGAGTAGTATTCCATAGTATATATGTACCAAGACTTTTTAATCCACTCGTCTTCTGATGGACACCTGGGCTGTTTCCAGATCTTTGCTATTGTGAACAATGCTGCCATAAACATGGGGGTGCATTTTTTCTTTTCAAACAGTGCTATGGTGTTCTTGGGGTACATTCCTAAAATTGGGATAGCTGGGTCAAAAGGCAGTTCGATTTTAATTTCTTGAGGAATCTCCATACTATTCTCCACAGTGGCTGCACCAGTCTGCATTCCCACTAGCAGTGCAAGAGGGTTCCCTTTTCTCCACATCCTCGCCAGCACTTATTCTGTGTTGTTTTATTGATGAGTGCCATTCTGACTGGTGTGAGGTGATATCTCATAGTGGTTTTCATTTGCATTTCTCTAATGATGAGTGATGTTGAGCATTTTTTCATATGCCTATTGGCCATCTGTATATCCTCTTTGAAGAAGTGTCTATTCATTTCTTTTGCCCATTTTTTGATTGGAATGTTTGTCTTTCTGGTGTTGAGATTTACAAGTTCTTTGTAAACTTTGGTTATTAACCCCTTATCAGACATACTGTAAAATATATTCTCCCATTGTGTAGTTTGTCTTTTTATTCTGTTCTTATTGTCTTTGGCTGAGCAAAAGCTTTTTAGTTTGATACAGTCCCATTTGTTTATCCTGTCTTTTATTTCTCTTGCCTGTGGAGATAAATCAGCAAATATATCGCTGCGAGAGATGTCGGAGAGATTACTGCCTATGTTTTCTTCTAAGATGCTTATGGTTCTACGGCTTACATTTAAGTCTTTTATCCATTTTGAGTTTATTTTTGTGAATGGAGTAAGTTGGTGGTTTAGTTTCACTTTTTTGCAGGTAGCTGTCCAATTTTCCCAACACCATTTTTTGAAGAGGCTGTCTTTACTCCAATGTATGCTCTTACCTCCTCTGTCAAATATGAATTGTCCATAAAAGAGTGGGTTTATTTCTGGGTTCTCAGTTCTGTTTCATTGGTCTATATGCCTGTTCTTATGCCAGTACCAGGCTTTGAGTACAATGGCCTTATAATATAACTTGATATCCGGAAGTGTGATACCTCCCATTTTATTCTTCCTTTTCAAGATTGCAGAGGCTATTCGTGTTCTCTTTTTGTTCCATATATATTTTTGGAATATGTGTTCTATATCTTTGAAGTATATCATTGGTATTTTAATTGGTATTGCATTGAATTATAAATTGCTTTAGGTAATATAGACATTTTAATGATGTTTATTCTTCCAAACCATGAGCATGGTATATGCCTCCACTTGTTTGTATCTTCCCTGATTTCTTTTATCAATGTTTTATAATTTTCTGAGTACAAGTCTTTAATATCCCTGGTTAAATTTATTCCTAGGTACTTTATTTTTTTAGTTGCAATGGTAAAGGGGATTGCTCCCTTAATTTCTCTTTCTGACAGTTCATTGTTAGTGTATAAAAATGCCTGTGATTTCTGAGTATTAATTTTATATCCTGCCACCTTGCTGAATTCATTTATCAGGTCTAGTAGTTTTTTACTGTGACTTTAGGGTTTTCTATATACAATATTATATCATCTGCAAATAATGATAGTTTTACTTCTTTTTTTCCAATTTGGATGCCTTTTATTTCTTTCTCTTGTCTGATTGCTGTGGCTAGGACTTCCAGAATTACATTAAATAAGAGTGGTGAAAGGGGGCACCCCTGCCTTGTTCCTGATCCTAAGGAGATTGCTTTTAATTTTTTCCCATTGAGAATGATGTTGGCTGTAGGTTTGTCATAGATGGCCTTTATCATGTTGAGGTATGTTCCCTATATTTCCACTTTGCTGAGAGTTTTGATCATGAATGGGTGCTGGATTTTATCAAATGCTTTTTCTGCATCTATTGAAATTATCATGTGGTTTTTCTCCTTTCTTTTGTTTATGTGATGAATCACATTGATTAATTTGCGAATATTGTACCAGCCTTGCCTCCCAAGAATAAATCCCACTTGATCGTGGTGTATGATTTTTTTCCATATATTGCTGGATCCGGTTTGCTAATATTTTGTTGAGAATTTTAGCATCTAAGTTCATCAGGGATATTGGCCTATAGTTTTTTTTTCTTTGTGTTGTCTTTGCCTGGTTTTAGAATCAGAATTATGTTCGCCTCATAAAAGGAGCTTGGAAGTCTTCCTTCCTCTTGAATTTTTTGAAATAGCTTGAGAAGGATAGAAATTAGTTCTTCTTTGAATATTTGGTAGAATTCACTTGTGAAGCCATCAGGCCCAGGACTATTCTTTTTTGGGAGTTTTTTTTGTTTTGTTTTGTTTTTTTGTTTTGTTTTGGGGTTTTTTTGTATTTTTCTGAAGCTGGAAACGGGGAGAGACAGTCAGACAGACTCCCGCATGTGCCCAACCGGGATCCACCCGGCACGCCCACCAGGGGCGACGCTCTGCCCACCAGGGGGTGATGCTCTGCCCCTCCAGGGCGTCGCTCTGTTGTGACCAGAGCCACTCTAGCACCTGGGGCAGAGGCCAAGGAGCCATTCCCAGTGCCCGGGCCATCTTTGCTCCAATGGAGCCTCGTTGCGGGAGGGGAAGAGAGAGATAGAGAGGAAGGAGAGGGGGAGGGGTGGAGAAGCAATGGGTGCTTCTCCTGTGTGCCTTGGCTGGGAATCGAACCCGGGACTTCTGCACGCCAGGCCAATGCTCTACCACTGAGCCAAAAGGCCAGGGCACTTTGTGAGTTTTTTGATGACTGTTTCAATCTCATTTGTTGTAATTGGTCTGTTTAGGTTTTCTGATTCTTCCATATTAATTTTTGGAAGATTATATGTTTCAAGGAATTTGTCTATTTCATCTAGGTTGTCTAGTTTTTTGGCGTACAGTTCTTCATAGTATTTTCTTATAATATTTTGTATTTCTGTTATATCAGTGGTTATTTCTCCACTCTCATTTCTAATTTTATTTATTTGAGTCCTCTCTCTTTTTTTCTTGGTGAGTCTGGTTAAAGGTTCATTGATCTTGTTTACCTTTTTAAAAAACCAGCGTCTAGTTTCATTGACCCTCTGTATTGTTTCTTTAGCCTCTATGTCATTTATTTCTGCTCTGATCTTTATTATTTCCTTCCTTCTACTAGCTCTGGGCTTTACTTGCTGTTCTTTTTCTAGTTCTTTTAGATGTAGGATCAAGTTTTTTATTTGAGCTTTTTCTAGCTTTTTGATGTATGCCTGTAATGCTATAAACTTCCCTCTCAGGACTGCTTTTGCTGTGTCCCATAAATTTTGAGTTGATGTATGCTCATTATCATTTGTTTCTAGAAATTTTTAAATTTCCTTTTTGATCTCATTGTTTACCCATTCGTTATTTAATAATATGCTATTTAGTTTCCAAGTGTTTGAGTATTTTTTAGTTTTTCTGTTGTGGTTGATTTTTAGTTTAATGCCACTGTGATCAGAGAAAGTGCTCGATATGATTTCAATCTTCTTAAATTTGTTGAGACCGCTTTTGTGCCTTAACATGTGGTCTATTCTAGGGAATGTACCGTGAGCACTTGAAAAGAATGTATATTCTGTTGTTTTAGGGTGAAAGGTTCTGAAGATATCTATTAAATCGAGTTGATCTAGTATGTCCTTTAAGTCTGCTGTTTCTTTGTTAATCTTCTTTCTTGAGGATCTATCTAGTGATGTTAGTGGGGTATTGAAATCCCCTACTATTATAGTGTTGCTGTTGATCTCGCCCTTTAAATCCATCGAAGTCTGCTTTATATATTTAGCTGTTCCTATATTAGATGCGTGATATTTATAATGGTTATATCTTCCTGTTGGATTGCTCCCTTTATCGTTATGTAGTGACTTTCTTTATCTCAAACTATAGTCTTTGTTTTAAAGTCCATTTTGTCTGATATAATTATTGCTACCTCAGCTTTTTTTTCATTTCCATTTGCATGAAATATTTTTTTTCCATCCTTTTATCTTCAGTCTATGTGCATCTTTTGATTTAAGGTGTGTCTCTTGTAGACAGCATATGTATGGGTCCTGTTTTCTTATCTACACACCTACCCTATGTCTTTTGATCGGATCATTTAACCATTTACATTTAAGGTTGTTATTGATATGTAATTGTTTATTGCTATTTTATTCTTTAAAACTGTATTCTTCTTTTGCTATATTCTTTTTCTTCTTTGATCTGTTTACAACAGGCCCCTTAGCATTTCTTGCAGCCTTGGTTTGGTTGTAGTGAATTCCTTGAGTTTTTTTTGTCTGGAAAGCTTTTTATTTCTCCTTCAATTTTAAATGATAGCCTTGCTGGATAAAGATGTCTTGGTTGTGGGCTCTTGTTCTTCCTTATTTTGAATATTTCTTGCCATTCCCTTCTGGCCTCAAGTGTTTCTGTTGAGAAGTCAGAAGTCATCCTTATGGGGGCTCCTTTGTAGGTGATAGTCTTTTTTTGTCTAGCAGCTTTTAATATTTTCTCCTTATCACTTAGCTTTGGTATTTTAATTATGATGTGTCTTGGTTTTGGTTTCTTTGGGTTTCTCTTTAATGGAGTTCTCCGTGCTTCTTGAATATGTGAGATGTTTTTCTGCCTTAATTGAGAAAAATTTTCAGCTATGATATTCTTGAACAAAGTCTCTATCCCTTGTTCTTTCTCTTCTTCTTCAGGATCCTCTATGATGTGGATGTTTTTTCTCTTCATGTTGTCACAGAGCTCTCTTAGAGTTTCCTCAGATTTTTTTGAGTCTCTTTTCTTTTTTATGCTCTGCTTCCATGCCTTTATTTATCGTGTCCTCTAACTCGCTGATTTGATTCTCTGCTTCATCCATCCTGCTTTTAATTCCTTCCATTGTGTTCTTTATTTCAGATATTGTATTTGTCATTTCTGACTGATTCTTTTTTATTATTTCAATGTCCTTTTTTATATTTGCTATCTCTTTATTTAGGTGTTTGTAATGACCATCTATTGTTGTTCTAATATCTTTGAGCATCCTAACAATCGTTATTTTAAGCTCTGCATCTAGTAATTTGATTATATCTGATTCATTCAGGTCCTTTTCTGGGGATTTCTCTTGGTTCATTTGTGTTGCATTTCTCTGTCTTCGCATTTTCTCTGTGTAAAGCGAGGTTTTGGCCTCTGGAGTCAACTGGGTATGACCTCTGTTCCCTAGATATGGTCTATCTGCAGGCCCACCACCCCCTCTTCTGCTGCTGCCTAGGGCTTTTGGGTTTGGGCATTGCCAGTGCCTGCCCACTGAGGTTGTTGCTGTGGTTCCCACCTCTCCTTCACGGGGAGTGGCTTTGATCACGTGTTCAGGTGTACAAGCCTTGGTGGCCTTGGCCTTTTTCCCGCCCCATGGGTAGCATTATGCTCGGCCCTGAGGGCAGTGCCGAGCACCTTTGATCAACTGTGGGTCTCTGTCTGTTTCCGGGCTTTTGCCCCACCCTTGCAGGAGGAGTCCGCTCATGGAACGGCTGCTAGCCTTGGCTCCACAGGCCAGGTGGGACTGTGTGCCCACTCTCAGTAGTGGGACTCTGCCTGTTCTGGGTTTTGGCTCCACCCTCCACCCCCCGAGAGGAACTGGCTCCCAAGTCAGGCCACAAGCCTCAGTTCTGCGGGCGGAGCAAGGCTATGCTCCTGTGCCCTTGCTCAAGGGCTGGTCTCCACACCTTCTGGGATTCCCACCCTTCTCTCACAGGCTGGATTGCAGGCTGCAGGCAGTTGGACTTGACTGCTTTTGCATGCCCCCTCCTCCCCAGCCAGGCAAGATTGAACTCACACCTAAACCCAGTGGCAGCCAGCCGGCTTCCGCCCCTGCTGACAGAACTGTGCCTCTGCGTCCTGCTGCCATCCACCTTCTGGCAACCCACAGCCGTGTGGGGTGTGGAGGCTGCAGTTCTGACCCTAAGACTCTCTACTGTAGACCTGAAAGCTCCCTCCTTCTAAGCAACTTTGCTCTGAGTGCCACGGGAGAGCTTGTTTGGCTGGTGTCCTGTTTCCCTTTGCTGGTATTTCTGTTTCCAGGGGAAATATTCACTTCAGATTTGGGGAGGGACTCAGCCCAGGGGTTAGGGTGGCTGTCTCCCAAAATGATTCTTCCTGTGCCTACTCTCTCCTTGTCCCCCGGAGCCCTGGGTGAGTGGTTGTGAGAGAGGTGTTCTGTGCAGTCCCTTTAAGAAGAATCCTGGGTCTGAGAAATCAGTCTCTTTCTTACAAACAGTATCCTGATTTGTTTCCAGCTAAATACTGTCCATACACCTCTTCTAGGCTCTGGGGTTGCAGGCTGGGGCTTTGTTCCTGGGATTCGGGACCCTCCCCTCTCTGTTAAACTCACTTCCTGCCACACGAGTCTCTCCCAGCTGCCATTCGCTCTGGGGAGCTGGGCAGCCCTCTCCACGTTTCCACTTTTCCTACCAGTCTCGGTGTGGTTTCTTCAGTGTTCCTTGGTTGAAGAGTCCTCTTAGTTTAGTCCAAAGTTGGTTTTTCCAGATGATAGTTCTTAAAATTAGTTTCTAATCCCCTTTGGTTCTGGGAGGTGGTTGTTGGTACGTTTGCCTACTCTGGCGCCATCTTGTCTTCTCTGTATGTGAGTATTGACTGCAGTTGGTCCTTTTGTGGGTATGGCTATTCCTTAAGGCTAGCTGGTTCTAAGGGTTAACCTAGATCATGAG
Organism: Saccopteryx bilineata; assembly: GCF_036850765.1. NCBI lineage: Eukaryota > Metazoa > Chordata > Mammalia > Chiroptera > Emballonuridae > Saccopteryx > Saccopteryx bilineata. The sequence goes on from NC_089490.1 coordinate 310,834,762, forward strand.
TAATACACACTGTGCAATGTCTGTCCTGTTGGGCATATTTATTCTCCACAGTGTCTGGTGCCTGCTAGACTCCTTTTTTGGGTGTGCTGCTTCTAGAGTTAGCTGAGTCTAGGGTTGTTGCTGTCTGCCATCTACTACCAATTGTGTTGGTTCTAGATCTTCTTGAGTCAGTGTCAGCCATTGTTTGCAACCCACTGTGGACTACCTGTCTGCAGCTACTTCTCTGTTTCCTATTTGTGTTTGTTTTTTGTACCTGGGTAGTGTGGGAGGGGCCAACCTATGTATAAGGGTCAGCTTCTTCCTGCTTAGAGATAACAACAGCTCTATAAGCCCCAAGCTCTGTAAGATTTTTCACCACTTTCAAGCTGTTCCATCTCTTCTTAAAGCTACCTGGTCTTTCCACATAGTCTTCTGTACAAAGACTGTAGTATAAGCTCAGACTAGCCTCACCCAACCAACTCCTCTACAGGTTGAAAGCTTGTTGGGTTAGGGCAGCTGAGGTTGGGAGTAAAACGTTACTGGGACCCCTACTTCAGGGTTCTCTTGGTCAGGAGCTCAGTACAGGGAATGTGGCTCCTACTCCAGAGCCTAATTCTTCAGCCACTGCTGGATACCCAAATTTTATTTCTCCCCAACAAGGCGAGCAGCAGGTTCAGATCAATTGGGGATGACAGTGCCCTCTGCAGAAGTTCTTACAGCTGGTGAGACCTTGGTCTCAGAGAGGAAAACTGAGGGAGTCCTCTCCTGGGGCTGACTATGCTCACAAGAAAGTGGCTAAGCCCCTTGATCAGATCCATCAGTAGACTCATAGGGCCCCACACTTTAAATGTCCATGCTCTAAACCTCTCTCCTTTCCCCCTGTGGAATCTAGCCCAGCATGGCAGGATATTCAGCACCCAGGCAGGCTTACTGTGAAGCTCCACCCTATCCAATGCACATGAGCCACTGTGCCAGTGCTGATCACAGATATCAGAATTCGCCTCAGCTGGGCCAGGTGTGAAGAGCCCTTCCTTAGGATAGCACTCTAGCAAGGTTTGTTAGATCCTGAACCAATGCTCTCTGAAGCTGGCCACTGGATGCCAGCCCTGGGTCTTCCTAGCAGAAACGTGGCACAAACCAGTGGGAAACACTGCCCAAGACTGGCCCTCAGCAACCTTCTTAGAGCTACAAGCAATCCAGAGGTTGTGGCTGACTCTGATGGGCTCAGGTGCTCATGGAAATACCAAGATACACACCTTGCTGGCTTTTACCCACACTGAGCCTGGGGGAAGGTCTACTTAAAAGGCCAATATTCCCTGAGTCCCATCTCCTGTAGCCTCTGTCTTCTGGCTGCTTGTTTGGCTTGGCCACTAAAAAATCCTTTGATAGAGTCTAAAGCCTGGGGCAATTCATGGACTATGAAGGATGGTGGGTATGGCTCTGTCCCTTGTCCCCAGGTGTCAGTCTATCCAGACTTTTTTCACAGACCTCAGTAGGATGTGACCCCAGGAGTCTAGTGGGTGTGGCTGCCCATAGTGTAGTCTTTGAGACCCACAGGTATAGTCTGCCCACAGTCTGGACAGTTTCTACTGAGTCTCCCATGAGGCAGAATTACCAGTCTTAGACTCAGGAGCATGTGGGGAAAAGCTCCAGCCTCAACACCAGAAAACTGAGTCACTGACATGCCCCCTACTTCCTGGCTCCTTAGAACGACCCTATTTTCATGATTGGGCCAGGAGAGACTCCCAAGAGCAGAGCAGTTGCTTTTCCCCAGGCTGATGCCACTCAGAAGGGACTGCTCCACCCAAGAGAGATGGCAACTGCAATATTGGAGAATGACTCGGCACAGGAGTTCTAGTGGCCGTACCCCATAGTATTTCTCCCTGGGCCTCACACTTCACACTCTCCTCATATAACTCTAGTCCTCTCAGCTATCCCTCCACCAGAGCCCCAGGTAAGTGGCTGTGAATGAGATTTTCTGTACTGGCCCCTTAAGACAGAACCTGCATCTCTCTGAGAGCTCTGTCTCTTTTTTGCAGACAGAAACCCCGGCTCTTTTTACTGCCAAATGGTGTGTGGGCACCTCTTCTAGGCTCTGGGGCTGAGCACCCACACCTCTCAGGATGACCCTCCCTGCAGTAAAGTCCCTGTGGACCCTCAGCCACCACTCGTTCCTGGAAGCAGGGCAGCGCTTTCTGCATCTCCACCCTTCCTACAAGTCTTGAGGTGGCTTCTTCTGTGATGCTTGGTTATACACTCTTCTATGTTTAGTCCAAAGTTGGTTTTTCAAGGATTTTTCTTAAATTAATTTGTAATCCAATTGGTAGTTGGAACAACAGCCTACTTCATTGCCATCTTGGAATCTTTCGCTTCTTACTCTTATCACAGAATCACACTGTGTTAAAGTAGAACAGAGACTAAAGGAATCTTGACTAACTTCCCTACTCATTCATTCATTTAAAAATTTGTTATTGAGCACCTAATTGAGCCAGGCACGAGTGTAGGCACTTTGGATATAGTAATGAGCCAAACTGACTTCCTGTCATGAGCTTACATTCTTTCAGAGAAAGATACAAAATAAACATAACAAGTAAGTGTACCATACAGGTCACTAAAATATGTTTGAGAAAAAGAAAATGTAGAACCAAGTAAAGAGGAGTAGCAAGTGTGTATATTAGGGATAGGAACAATTTTAGATATAGTAGTCAGGGAAGACTTCATTGAGGAAATATCATCTGAACAAAAGCCTGAAGGAGATGAATAAATCAGCCCTGTGGACATCTGTGGGAAGAACATTTCAAGCAGGAGGAACAGATGGTGCAAAGACCCAAAACAGGTATGAATTCTGAATGTTAAAGATACAGTAAGGAGGCTATTGTATATGAAGGGAATAGGAGATGAGTTCAGAGAAATTATGAAAGATCCAGATCAAGTCGAGGACTCTATAGGCCATTAGGAAAACATTGGCTTTTACTATAGCTAAAATGGGACTTTAAGCAGAGATGTACACTGACCCACATTCCTCCCATTTTTTTAAGCCTTTATTCACTTTTAGAGAGGGGCAAGAGAGAAGAAGGTAGGAGAAGAAAGCATCAACTCCCACATGTGCCTTGACCAGACTAGCCCAGGGTTTTTTGAACTGGCGACCTCAGCGATTCCAGGTTGATGCTTTATCCACTGCACCACCACAGGTCAGGCATTCCTCCCATTTTAATAGTATCACTCTGGTTTCTCCACTAAGAATAGATGATAGAAGTGGGATGTGAATTAGGAAACTATTGCAGGAATCCAGAGGAAATGAAAATTGAGACCAGAATGTATCAGGGGAGAGGTGAGTCATGATGAAATTCTGAATCCATATGGCCAATAAAACTAACCAATGGACTGGATGTAAGACGTGAGAGTCAAGGAAGATTTCAAGGTTTATAGCCTGAGCAACTGAGAATGGAGCTGATCTCAATCTCTCTTCTTCAAGAGCTCCATCAGCCCACAAGTGTATGAGGCAATGGAAAAACATGCTCTATTACATAGGAATTGGAAATGTGGGGAATTACAGGATTGGACGGTAGGAAGGAAGATCAGGATATATAGTTCCCATGCTCTTAAGTACATTTACTTCTGAATCATTGGTTATAGGTTTCTTAAACTTGTTCTAGAAAATGTCTATCTTTTGTCTAACAATAACATAATGGTGAATTTTCTGCTTCAGAAGTCACAGGCCCTTATTTTGGAAACAGTAACACTTCAGAGTTAGATGATGCTCTCTCTACAGTCTTGGTGACATTTGCAATTTACGTAGACAATGGTCTGAAATGTGAAGTCACTGATTATATTGTCTCCTCAACCCTGGCAAGGGTCTCACTGGTTATCACAATTGATTAGGAGTTCCTCTTCTCTTGAAGCCCATGAGAAAACCAGAGAACTAGATGGCTACTCATGTCACTGCAGCTTAAGGCCTGTGTAGGGAAAATGGTTGTGATAGGCCTTCTTGTAGGTTTATGCATTGCAAGCCCTTTGTGCAAATAGTACAGGAGCACGTGACAGCACTATTGTAAGGATGGAAATACTCTGGGGGGGGGGGAGATCAAGCCCTGCCAGTGAAAGGTGCGGTTGGGTTGGAGGTTTATTTCCTGTTCCCTTGCCCTCCACCACAGAAAGCAGGTTTTTCCTTTTCCCTTTGTCTTCTTTTGGCTTGCCTGTCTTGGTGAGGCTCCAATAAACTGGAATGGCCTACCATCCTCCAGCTCCACTGTTCCTTTACTGTCTGCCCAAATTCAATGTGAATCCTCATGGCCATGGCAGGGGCCACTGGCCTTACAGCCTGCATTAAGGTTTTCTAGCAATGAGTTTTTGAGGCACTTGTGAACTAACTACTTCCTTCTAGCCACAGCCTCTGTCACAATGGTCATGGCTCAGCCAAGGAGTGCTGTATGTAAACAAAGCCATAAGCAGTGGTCCAATACTCAAAGCAGAACTGCTCTAGTTGAAGTGTAGGTAGGAGAGCAGCAATCCCGTCCCCTTGGCCTCTCTCCTCTACCACCACTTTTCCTACTCTCTCGTTCCACTGGGGTGTCCTCTAAGTGGGCACTAAAGAAACTTTAAGGTTCTGTGGAACACAATTTTTAAACTAATGGACTATGGCTTTCTGCAAGAACAATGATGTATATAAAAACAGTATTCATTTCTTACAATTAGGCCAGGCTTAAGAAACTTATCCTGCACAGTTCTAGATTTTTTCATATTTCTGAGTAACTGTTAAATATACCCAAGCTCTCCATCACAGCAATGCCAGCACTGCCAGACCAGATAAAGTCACTTCAGTGAAAATCCATGTATAATGTCAACATCCTTTTTCATTTCCTCCCAGAACATGCCTCTCAAGAGGCATGTTTCAGCCAACAAAAGTTCAAAGGTTTTCGTTAAAGCTGAACTAGAACTCTCCAAGAAAACCTTTTGTCTTCTGATCTCATTCCTTTTTAGGAAGCTGATCAAATTTTTTCACCATATTTCCCACTATAAAAAATGTATTTTTCTGATGGCTTGCCAAGGCTCAGGACTGTAGAAGTGATACCTTACAGCGAAGGAGTTTAGCCAGGGCTGATATGGTCTAATCTTTCTCCTTAGAAACAGTGCCTGTTTGGACACTCAGTGCCCCAACAGAGCTAGAGATCCCTACCTGGCACCACTCTTCCTGGTAATACTCTTAAAGAGCAGTCAACCTCACCCCCCCCCCAAAAAAAGGCTTTTGTTAGTATTCTCCACTGTTACGTGTGATTAATGGAATGGCATAGCCCCTTTCCAATCTGAGCTGTATTGTGCCAACTGAGCCTTAAGGGGCTTTTCCTGTGCTTGAAAGCGCACCAAGACTCTCCTGAAAATAATCTGTTCAGCTTCTGATTCTCTCTTCTTTCTATAGAGACTCAAAATGAATCCAAATTATTTGCCCCTTTACTGTCTTATTCTCTTTTTGTACCACCTTGTACATTCACAGAACTGTCCTTCCTTTCTCTCATGACTGAGAGGTGGGAGAGGTTCTCATAAATGTCATTTCATGAGACTAGAACGAGTGAAAAGTGGCCGTGGGTTACCAGGACCACCAGCCCAATCTATGCTTAGTTGAGGCTCAGCCAAGGGCCACCCAGCAGCTACATAAAATGAGGAAACTGACCCCCACTTATCACTAGGGAGGTCAAGGTAACAAAGATCATTAGTGACAAAGCTGGCATTCGAACTGATGCCCCTTAAATCCCTATCTAAAGAGTATCAACTTTCTGGTAAAATGTAACAGAGATTTTTCAAAGATCAAAATACTTTATTATTTTTAAAATTTATGTAAAATTAATGAGAAGTGATGTATTTATCAAATGAAGAGGTAGAGGGAAAGGAAGAGGAAGAATAAGGAGGAGAGGAGGAAGAGAAAGAAAAGAAGGAGGAGGAAGAAAAGGAGGAGGAGGAGGAGGAGGAGGAGGAGGAGGAGGAGGAGGAGGAGGAGGAGGGAAGGAAGAAGGAAGAAGAAGGAAGGAGAAGAAACTTTCTCTGGTAAGATTCTTTTTCAGCCAGCTAGTGACTAACTTACAAACTTTATTATGAATTAGCTCAATGACATGTTTCCATACCTAAAATGCATTAGCCATAAAAGTAGGAGGGGACTGGGCTCTCTGACAGGATCTCTCCTAAATAGTAAACTGAACAGGCAAAGGAAGGATGGGCCTGTGTACCTGTACAGCAAGAAGAAAAACAATGTAAAATAGCACATCGATAAGGCTTTTGTAACAGTTTCTCAAAGGTTAAAAGCTGCCTTCAGTGGCATTTTCTGAACTCAGCAGCTATGGCTTTCATGCAAGCAGTCCTCAAGAAAGGACTTGAGAGCAATGGTTATCTGGGGGAGGAAAATGTGGGGGAGAGGGTTGTGGAAGAGTATAAAGAAGGACAAAATATAAGGTGACAGAGGATGATTTGACTTGTGGTAATGAATATACAACATAACCGACTGTTCAAATGATGTGATGTTTACCTGAAATCTATGTACTCTTATTGATCAATGTCACTCCGTTAAATTTAATTTTCTAAATAAAAAGAAAGCCAGCTGACATATATTTTGAAACAAAAATTAAAGCAGAAATGATTTTACTGTCAAAAACAAAAAAAGGATTTGGTTATTATTGCCTGTACTTCAGAGCTAAGGTATCTTGCAGTGCATATAAGTCAGCAAGGCTATTTTTCACCAAGCTGTGAACAATCACTTTCCACAGTAATTGTTCTGTGAATTCCCCTGTCTGCATAGACAATGAGCTCCAGCTTCAACTCTTCAACATAAATATGGCAGCCACTGTTACAACAGAACAGCTCTCGGCCTGAAAGTCAGGAAGGAACTTATATTTAAGGTGTTGTGCTGGTCAAATTCAGGAAAATGACAGCTTGAAGTTATAGCAGAATAAAGTGTGGAGAATCTGAATAGGTACAGGCCTTTTATTAGAGAGCATTTTATAGGTCTCTGTATTTTAATTTATTGCTTAGAATAGAATGGAGGAGGAGGGGCCCGAAGTCAAAGGCAAGTGGAATAAGACTAGGATAGGAGTGGATGCTTTTGTTTTGTTTTTCTTTCCTATGTGTGGTCTGAATCCAAGGAAGAAAAAATATCTCTGGAAAAAAAAAATTATTTGCCTTCATATAATGAAATTACTTGCTTACTTAGTGAGACATGTTTTCTGCAAGGCCAGTGTTAGGCTTGCTTTTAAAACAATAATAATAATATAGGGCCATATTACTGACTTGTCAGCTACTCCACTCTAATCCAGGGCCTTCTCTCTGTCCAAAAGCACCAACCACTCTCTTCCCACTTTTTCCTGTTTCTAGGAGGTTCAATCTTTGAGCCCTTCATTATCTAGAACTTAAATAAGAGACTTAGATATGTACAGAACACCAAAATGTAGGGCTCCTTCCAATACCTCTGGCAGGATGAAGTATCTGCTCCTGTTCACCACTGTATCTCCTGCACCTAGTAGATGCATAACAAAAAATTGTGGAAGGAATAAACAAACCACACCCTCTCTTTTTGTCTACCTTTGTAAAGGAATGGGCACTACCTTCCTGGACTCTGGTTTGTCAATTTCTGACCTTTTCTCTAACCCACCTTGTCCATTTTGAATTCCACACTTGTTCAAAGCGTGACAAACACAGTAGTCATTCCCAGAGTCACCTTAATATTCAAACGGAACTTCAGATCCACCCAGCTGAGGGATTCAGCTGGTTCGCACCGGTTGGGCAGAACCGATACCTAATTTTTTGTTGAGTTTGGTGAACTGGTTGTTAAAATGGCACTTGTAATCATGGTTCTCTCTAAGGTGGGTGCCTGGGCAGCTGCTCAATGTGGAAATCACACATTTACATTCCTTATTCTTTTTTAATGCTCATCTGTGCAACAGCGTATTCTAAGTGTCTGTAATAATGTTCATTCCATCCACGGGTGAAATAATCTGATGGAGTTACGTTTATAATATTTATTTATTCATTTCATAAAACTCATTATACCTTTGATGAAATACTACATTTCAATTCCCTTGCGTTTGCTACCTCAGTAAACAAACATACAGTAAACATAAAGAGAAAAAGTGCCAAACAACCAGGGGGGGACAGGTTGTCATTGGAATACCTTAAATAACAGTTTTATTGTTTTTTGCTAGGTATTATTTAATATTTTTTCATTAATATTTTAAATCTCTTTCTTATAACATAACCTAATTTGTGTACCTTTTTTATTATTCTTATTTAAGTATTAAATGCATGAAATAATAAACTACCTTTCAGTATATCCTTTTGTAATACTTAACACAGTCATTAGGGCAGAGAACCAGTTGTTAAACTATTTGAATCCCAACACTGGATCGAGCTTATATTCTGCCTGGTTCATGAATCCTTAACTGCCACCACCCAAGCTCAAAGTGACCTTCTCCTGTGATCTTAATACACACACTACTCATTTGTCATATATTTGGTCTCATTTTATTGTGTAGATTGTCAGACAAATTTGCCAATTATATTATAAATACATTGCAGGGAAGGACTGAATTTTGTATTTCCCTTGCTTCCTAATCAACTCACAACTGTAGCAGGAAGTCAGTAACTATGTGTTGATATGAATCAATGAGAATGCCTCCTATTTCAGTATTTCTGTTAGACTTTTTAATGGCTGAACTGGGTAACAGGACTCGATAGAGCCTTAAAAACAGAAAGAAAAGACTCCTCCTGTCCATCCTAACAGTTGTGCGGTCTAGTTAAAATGATATTTGTGAAAATATCCCTAGTCAATACATATCAAGAAAAACTCAGGGTCTAAAAGAAATCAGGTTACAAGCCAAGAAAAAAATCATTAACAAATATTAGATATGTGGTTTGTATTTTTACCCAACTATATGACCTATCGGGTATCAGGCAATGATTTATAGAGCAAGGAGTTGTTTCTCCTTGCTCTATGTATTGTCTGGAGAATGCATTTGTATGTCTTTCATCAACAGCTCCTAAAGTAGATCATCATCATAATCATTATCAATAACAGTAACATGAAGCTCCTCATTGTTCCTGGGACGTACTTGGGGGCCGTGAAGAGAAAACACAGCGGACCTGATTCCTGTCTCCTCCAGAGGTCACCAAAGCAGGCATTCTGGTGGGAGCACTTACTACAAGGATGCACAAGTAGCCAAACCTATCTCATGACTCAAACATGGGGCACAGAGCCATGGAGTGGATGGAAATAACACTGACAGGAAATGCGGGTTCTCAGTGAGCATATTCCTACACACCTGAGGGACACCATGCACGTCACTTAGGAGCCCTGGCCTCAGATTCTTAACTTTCAAAATGTAAGAATTTGTGCTAGATGATCACTAAGCTTCCTCCAAGCTCTAAAGTTTAAACAGAGGCAGGTTCTTTGCTAATACCACCCTACAGTCACCCTTAACAAAATACTGTAATGATGAGAGTCCCAAGACAAAGTGGAGGTAGATGAACTGGGGTTCAAATTCTGACTCTACCACTCACTAAATTTAGGCAAATCATTAAGCTCAATGAACCTCGTTCTGCTAAAATGTAGAAGTCCAATGATACTTTTATAGGGACGTTGTGGGTACTTAAAAAATAAGTTACTAGCACATACTTGGTATTCAATAAACATAAACCTTATTGAGATTATTTTTCCTCTCATACTCCCTGCCATGCATGATATATAAAATAACCAACAGTGAACATACAAAAATATGTCAGTAGCCGAGATCAGAAAGAGTCAGACTCCTGGATGTCAGAGGACCCTTCATTCAGAGAACTAATAATCCACCATGATGGCACTTAGGGGCATAAGTGCTGGGACAGTTTGTCACTAGGTTAGGCCCTCCTCATATTCCTTCTGAGATATTCAACACCCACCAAGATTAAGACATGTCTTGCCTTATATCAGTTTTTCATACGACAAGGACCATCAGAAAATTCCTAGTTGTTAGGATATCTTCCTAAGATTCCCCACAATGTTTGAAATTTCACTGTTAGAGATTTGCTTCTTCATTCTAAAAAGCAAAAACAAAAAAAAACAAGTCCTTGCCAGATTAAGATTTCAAATTCTTTAGAGAGTTAGAACAGTGATGAAGCAGATAGGGACACCAGAATGAGAAGATAATCAGGGGAAACTAGTGGACTCTAATGATACACTTTTATTAACCCCAGAGTTCTGACAATTTCTGTACCTGGATGGAGGTGCTGTTTGTAGAAAGCATATCCCATGGGTGATATCTTTGGAAGGTGACCTGGGCCAAAGGACCCTCCCCACATATATCCTCTACTTTCTACCTGACCAGTTCCCGATGTCTAGGCTAGATAGCTGTGAGAACCAGCATCTCCAGCTTCTATAGAAGTGCCCACCTACCCTTCTGCTTCACAGAACTCACGTGGCTTTCTGTGTGCCTGTTCTGGACTCTGTGCCATCTACTGACATGGCAGATCCAGCACCACCTGCCTGGCCTTGCCAAAGACAGTGAGAGGGGTCCAGGAGGATGGTGAGGACAGGAGGCTGACAGCACAGCGGAGAAGCCACACTCATCTGAGGGTTCTGACAGCCACCACTCCTGAGAAAAGGCCGAAAGCTCCTCCGCTGAAGGAGCAGTTTACAACTAATAATTTATACATGGGCTCACTTTCCTTGAATAATTATAGATTATTATCCAGCTAATTACAGTACATGGTATTAAAAGATCTGGAATTCATTACCCCAATCTAGGAAATTACGTTGGCACGTGTTTTGAAAAGAAAATGCTAAAAAAGAAGTCCAGTTCTTGCCAGAGTGATACACTGCAGTGGGTTCATGTTCCCTCTCCAGCTTGAGACAGGCTGACGGGGCTTGTATCCTACAGATGTCCTAAACTGTACGTTTCAGCCCCAAGGGACTTTTCTGTCTGCATTGTCAAATTCAGCAAATGAAAACAGGATTCTCAGTTACATTTGAAATTTAGACAAACAGTAAGTCATTTAGTGCAGGCGTGTCCCAAATGTTGCATGGGACATACTTATATTAAAAAATTATTCACAGTTTATGTGAAATTCAAGTTTAACTCGGTGTCCTGTATTTTATCTGACAACCCTATTCTCAAAGGAAGATTTGAAACAGAAAGTAATGCCAAGGAGAGACCGTAGAAGTACAGGTTCAGTGAACTGTATGCCACTATAAAAAACTGGAGGATCAAGCTTCATACAAGAATATGAATCTTTGACAGGAGAATGGTCAACACTACGAAAGAAACAGCCATGGGAACCCTCAAATATGAGCCTTCACGTCCAGATCAAAATGGCAAAGTGGTGAGCTATCTCACTGCTGTGTGGATCTGATCCTTGTGGAGGGTTCCTGAGTGTCTCCAGCTGCCAAGAGTCTTTACAATAGAGATGTAACCAGAGGAAGAGGCAAAGGTAGTGCGGGCAGCATTCTCTTGACATAGTCTACATCCACACCCACCCCACCAACTGACACATAACTCTTCAGGATGAGACCCTGATCCACTTAAATAAATTAAACATTTCCAATCCCCCGCTATCTTAATGGAAAGACAATGCACAGGCTGATGCTGATACAGAAATACTGAGTGGTGAAGGGATAGAGAGAGGTAAAAAGGGCATTTTCTAATAATAAAGATAAAAGTATCAGTGCCTCATTTTTTACTTTAAATGACTTAAAACTACATGTACAAGAAATAATCACTGCCTGACCAGGCAGTGGCACAGTGGATAGGGCGTCGGACTGGGATGCGGAGGACCCAGGTTCGAGACCCCAAGGTCACCAGCTTGAGTATGGGCTCAACTGGTTTGGGAAAAGCTCACCAGCTTGGACCCAAGGTCGCTGGCTCGAGCAAGGGGTTACTCGATCTGCTGTAGCCCCACGGTCAAGGCACATATGAGAAAGCAATCAATGAACAACTAAAGTGTCGCAATGAAAAACTGATGATTGATGCTTCTCATCTCTCTCCGTTCCTGTCTGTCTGTCCCTATCTATCCCTCTCTCTGACTCTCTCTCTGTCTCTGTAAAAATAATAATAATAATAATAATAATAATCACTAACTAACACATTTGAAGAAAAATAAAGTCTAAATCCAGGCAAAACTGTATGATACTATCTACAAGCCGAGTAAACTTTTAAAGAACACCACCAGTGAAAGCTGTATGTAACCCAGGTAGTTCAAAGATCCCTTCATTCAACAAATACTCATTGAGTGTCTACTATTATACTAGGCACTGTGCCAGGCACTGGATAGCAGCAGTGAACAAGACAGGCAAACGCCCACATTAGAGAGCTTTATATTTAAGGGGTGGGGCTAGGGAGTATGGAGAAGATAGAGGAATAGAAAATAAATATGAAAGGGACAGATAAGATTATTTCAGGCAATATCAAGTGCTGTGGAGGCAATAAAACAGAATAATAGGACACTAGATAAGACTAACTCCAATGTTAATGGCTTCCCTAAAGGTATCTGTAAATTCAAGGTTCAAGGAGGGGGTATCCCAAGTCCTTTAGGTCACCCCTACCACAGATTTGCCGAATTCATTCAGTTTAGAGATTGATTCTCCTAATGGTTCCATCCCTTTTCCACCCTGAGTTTCAGCACAGACATAAAATTCAGCCCTTTTTCATAATTCTTTCTCTCTCTCTCTCTTTCTCTTTCATACTCCCCACCCCTCTACACACACACATACAAATACAAACGCACACAGACAGAGCGTTTGTGTGTAGTTTATTGAAGGTTTGCAAGAGGGACGTAAAGGAAGTTTACTCCACCACAACACAGAAACTTAAACTTGAATACTACACATCCCTGCTCTGAATGGCTCTGGGCACTGTACATATGTTCCTTCTCAGCTCCCTCATTCCAGCACTGTTCTCCGTCTAGCTGACAACAAGCTTGCTAAACCTTTTTTTATTTTCTCCCAAACAGTGTCTCACTTTTTGTTTGTTTAAACTCCAGATTAAACTATCTCCCCAAACAGACAATCTTTTCCTTCAGAGAAATTCTGGTGCCAACTGTTAAGATAATTTTTTTCTGATAATGATATGTAATCATCAGAAATGTACACTTTTCTCTGTTATTCTGGGTGTATGAACTGTAAGAAACCTTTGATTTTGTAATAACAGAAAAGTTAAATGAAGCCAACACTCTTCTATTTTTGAGCAAGAAAGAAATGTATATTTTATTTAGTTAAAGAATCTAAGAATCTTGATTCTAAGTAATGCTAATATATGTAATAGCTTAGAATAGTTTTATTTCACACTGGTCAATAATAGATTAGCTACTTTATATCAGAAAAATACAAGCATAGGTAGCTAAAGTCTGAAAAAATTATAATAAGGTAGAATTGTTTACAAGAGAAATATTTGTCATCAGCAATATGAAAATAAAAACTTTCACATTACTGACCTATGGATGACAACAGGTCTAATAAAGTTAACATGTTAGATGAAGAATTATATGGACATGTTTTTAAAATGTACAGCATAGGCCCTGACCGATTAGTTCAGTTGATTAAGAGCATCATCCTGAAAAAACAAGGTTGTGGGTTTGATCCCTAGTCAGCATATACAGGAACCAACCAAAAAAATAAAATGCACAACTGAGTGGAACAACAAATGCTTCCCTTCCCCCTCTCTCTTTCCTCTCTCTGTCTCTCTAAAAATCAATAAAAAATTAAGCACTGGCCAGATAGTTGGAACATCGTTCTGGAGCATGGAGTTTGCTGGTTCAATTCCCCAGACAGGGCACACACAGTAGCAGCTCAATGTTCCTGTCTCTCTCCCAGCCCCTCTCAATTAGAAAAAGAAAAAAAAAGTCCAGCACAGCTTGACCTGTGGTGACACAGTGGATAAAGCATCAACTTAGAATGCTGAGGTTGCCGGCTGGAAACTCTAGGCTTGCCCGGTCAAGGCACATATGAGAAGCAACTACTATGAGTTAGTGCTTTCCACTTCTTGCCCCACCCTCTTTCTTCCTCTCCTCTCTCTAAAATCAATAAATAAAAATCTTAAAAAATAAAAATGCACATACAGCACATAGAAACCCAGAACAAGACCAATATCTATCTAGTTCATTCTCCTCTCCATTCTATCAATAGGTACTCTCCAAATGGCATTTTTATAAGTTGAAGAAAGCTATCCCTTCAGAAGCCATCAGTACTGCTCTAGCATAAACCATTGACAGTTACAGATAACAAAAGGCATTCTCTATCCATAGCAGCTTGCTCTATATTACCAGTGACAACACTGCAAAGCAGAAACGGGCACATTTGGAAATTCCTTTCAATCAGAAGAATCTAGTCTAACCTTTTCATTCTTCAATTGCCACTTCTCTGTTTGTGCTTTACAGAACCAGGCATCCCCAAACTATGGGCCCGAGGGCAGTATGTGGCCCCCTGAGGCCATTTATCCAGCCCCCCGCCACACTTCCAGAAGGGGCACCTCTTTCATTGGTGGTCAGTGAGAGGAGCACTGTATGTGGCAGCCCTCCAACTGTCTGAGGAACAGTGAACTGGCCCCTTGTGTAAAAAGTTTGGGGACCCCTGCTCCAGACCATGTAGATGCCATAATGACTATGTTTACATCACTGCTTAAAGTTTAGAAAGAGAAAGAGAACACCAAGTTTCTTGCAAATAGGAAAAATGGCAGACAATTGTCAGTCTTCAAGGTCTTTGACTAAAATTTCACAAATGAATTGTAAGGTATGTTTGTACCAAAAAAGCATTCATTTTCTTTGGCTTACAAATGTTCAAATGGTAACATCCACAGGAATTATATCTTCAATGTTTAAATCTGCTGATTCCAAAGGCACCACATGGAGTTAAGTTATGCTACCATTGCAGGTAAACCAACACTCTTCTTAAAGTCAGTTTTCCAGATCTATTTTGTATCCAATAGACTATATGCCTGACACTCAATAGGCTCTCAATAACTGCTTGATGAATTTAATTTAATGTAATACAACCAACATGTGCACCATGGAGAGTACAGAACAGCTATGACAGTAAGCCAACACTCAAGAAATGCAGTTAATTTATTAACAATAATTTGACACCAGCTGTACTTAAAAGTAGATTACATTTTATGCTGTTTCTTGTTCTTATTAAAATATAAAGTGTTACAGTAATATAATACTATAGTAATTAAATATATAGAAATATGTAAATATATAGAGAGATATAGAAATAATTTAGGATATAATATTCAAAGCCATTAAGGCAAGTGAATAAAGCTATGCCCTCTGGGTGGGAACTAATCTAGTGTGTACAGATATGATAGACAGACTCTGCCTTTTCACAGGGCCCAGTTAGTGTATGTATGAAGTTATACATAGATTAAAAGTGCCTTTCTGTGACAACTCTGTAGGTTAACATAAACAAGAAGCTTCTCTAGGAACTCCCTAAAAATGGCTTGATGTGACAATTCTGTAGATTAACATAAAAAAAGGCTCCTTGCGGCCCTGGCCGGTTAGGGGACCCCCTTCCCCGCCCCCGCTCCATGATAGATGAAGGACCACTGTATTTCTTCTAGGATTTTTATGATTTCAAGCCTAACATTTAAGTCTCTAATCTATTATGAGTTTATTCTTAATGAGAACTACAACAACATAAAAAAGGACATAGAGCCCTGGCCGGTTGGCTCAGGGGTAGAGCGTCGGCCTGGAGTGCGGGGGACCCGGGTTCGATTCCCGGCCAGAGCACACAGAAGAAGCGCCCATTTGCTTCTCCACCCCCCCCTTCCTCTCTGTCTCTCTCTTCCCCTCCCACAGCCAAGGCTCCATTGGAGCAAAGATGGCCCGGGCGCTGGGGATGGTTCCTTGGCCTCTGCCCCAGGCACTAGAGTGGCTCTGGTTGCGGCAGAGTGACGTCCCAGAGGGGCAGAGCATCGCCCCCTGGTGGGCAGAGCCTCGCCCCTGGTGGGCATGCCGGGTGGATCCCGGTTGGCGCATACGGGAGTCTGCCTGTCTCTCCCCATTTCCAGCTTCAAAATAAAATAGAAAACAAAAAAAAAGGGGGGGGGCTCCTTGCTAGGAACTCCCAAAAAGTGTCTTGAATTGATAATCCCATAGATTAACACCTGTTAGAAGGCATATGTCAGAAAATGGTGCTAAAAGTGAGGGTATCCCCTGCTACAGTCAGTCGTCCAGACTCCAAAGTTGAACATTGAACATGGACTGTCTCCATGCCGCTCTAACCAAGGACAGCTGAGAAGAATATGCTGATGGGGCCCCCTTAAACTGTACCCAGGCACACCATAAGGATTTGTGAGTAATAAACTGCCTGTGTGATTCTTGCAACTAACTTGTGTGTCAGTCATGTCTTTCCTCCAGTGGCAATTGGTTTCGGCACCAATAAGTAGAATTCCTCATAGCCGCCTCAAGAGTAGTCTCAAAGATGCTGCTAGTGCTGCTGTTAAGCGGGAGTGTCCCACTGCACAGGGAAGTCAAATCCGGGACACCTGATATATGTAGAGCTTGAGCTCTACTGGGACAAGTATTGAAGCAAGTTCAAGCAGGACAGGTCTCTACTCTCTACAATTTCATATTTAAAGATGTGTCAACTAGACTATCTCAAAGAAAGTAGAAAATAGAGGTGATCCAACCAGTATTGGCTAGTTTCATTCATTACCCATGTCTTACCAATGTATCAAAATTAATTCTACCTAAACAAAAGTGGCCAACATTTTTATTGCCCTGGAATTTTTCTGATTTTCATAATTCTTTCTTGCCTTCATAGGATTAGTTTGACCTTTGAAACTATTTTTTAAGTTATTCCCATTCAGGAAATTGTTTTACTAGTCTATACTGATGCTAGAAAATGATCCTACTAGAACCTTGCTATGGTTTGAAAGTTTTTGTCCTCCAAAAATTCATATGTTGAAATTATAACCCCCAATGTGGTGGCATTAGGAAGTGGGGCTTTTAGGAGGTGAGTAGATCATGATTGTGGAATCTTCATAAATGGGATTACTGCCTTTATAAAAGAGGCCCTACAGAGCTCTCTTACCCCTTTCACCATGTGGGCAACAGAAGATGACCATCTATGAAACAGGACACGGGTTCTTATGAGACACCACATTTGTTGGTGCCTTGATCTTGGACTCCCTAGTCTCCAGAACTGTGAGAAATAATTTTATGTTATTTATAAATCACCTAGTCTATAGTACTTTGTTATAGCAGCCAAACAAACTACTACAAACTTTTATCTCCAACCATGCTATTTATAGTTCAACATCTAACCTATTGAATCTGCTTGACTTTATGTCAACCACTCCCACCACTAGAGGCGGTCACTCCCTTGTCTTTGCTCCCCCAAAATTTATGTACTTTCATCCTAGCAGTATGAAATAATATTGTAACTACTCATAGTCAGCCTCTCTAACTGGATAATGAGCTTTCTATGGGTCAATGCAGTATCTTACTCATCCTTTTAGCTTTAGCACCTAATACAATACTTGAAAATGTGCTTTACTTGATTAATAAGTGCCTACTAATTAAATCAATCTCTTTCCTAGCAACTTTTACAAAGATGGAAACTGAAGGATTACATTGGAAAGAAGTAAATAAAACTTTTCAATCTCTATTTACTGTCCATTGCATAAAAGACAATTTCAAGTACCCAATAAATCTGCTCAATTCTTATTTTCAAGTTAAATTTTCTAGTACTCTGCTCAGCACTTGAACTGCTCAGTTTCTGGAAGTAAAGAAAAACTATTAGAATTTATCATGGTAAAATTAATGGTTCAATAATGAGCATTCACTAAGACTGTTCTTAGTTCATCTGAGTTCTAAAATAAACAGTTCTAACAGATGAGAGGAGTTGGAGACATGAAAAGCAAAAAGGCTGACAGATACCTGTCTTTCATCTGACCATTCATCATCTCTATGGCAAAGCTGACAGCCAAAAGAGGAGCTCTTAAAGAGGAATCCCATTAGGACCCCTACCCTCTTCCAAAACCCACAACATTTTAAAAGAAAAGAAAGACTTAGGCAAGAGCTCTCAGGTAGAGGGAACAGAAGAGCAGGACAGTCTGCATTGTTTAAACACACCAGTATTATTTCAACCTACTTCTTAGTGGAGGAGAGAAACTCTTAAGAATCTGAGAATAAGTTACCAGCCAAGAATAGATATTAATTTATCAGTTGGACTTAATATGCTTGGGAGATGAGTTTCTTTGAAGAGATCCTATATTCAAGGAAAAATACAGTAAAAAATGAGTGAAAATTCATCAAGTCATCAAGAGACCAGTAAGAACCTAGTCTTCTTCCAACATGCTACATCCCTGCCTCTTTTTTGCCCATTCAAATCCTACCCACTTGCCCAGTTCTAGTGTGTCACCTCTTCCATCTGAACCTAAAAAAAATTCATTTGATATAATACAAAGATCATTGGTTTTAGATTCAGACAGTTCTGGGTTCTTATCCCAGGTTTCCCACTCCACTTTAAAGCTAGACTTTCTGAATCTGTGTATATCAACCAGCATCAGGGTATTACACACCCTCATACAGTACCAAGTATTCCTTTTATCACATTTAGTGAATGAACTTGATGTTCTTAGGATGCTCCTTTAGCTGCAAATAAGACAAGTTTGTGTCCTTGGGAAACCTACCTCTGAGTCTTAGTTTCCTCATCTGTTAATGGGAATAATTATATCATGGTTGTTTTGCTTGTGTAAATGGTATAGCACATGAAAAATGCCTGGCATATAGTAGCTGCTCAACAAAAACTTGCTAATTTAAAAAAATGAATGATTTATAGATTTCCTGATTAGAAAACTGTGTTCATCCTGGAAGGATCTGTGAAACTTTCTATCTTGGTGATTTTGTTCTCTGTAAGAATCTAAGGCCCTCACAGATTTAATAATCAGAATATTCTCTGGCAATCCTTATCTGCCTACCTCTGAGATTCCCCTGTAGAATACTATGTAGAAGTAAAATGATTAATACAAACCAACTCTGGTCTGTGCTCAAGCATTTATCAGTTCTTCCATAGAAGAATAAAATAGCATTTAGATTGCTAAAGATATTGAAATGCCTTTTTTCTAAGTGGCTACCAATAGTTGGAGAAGCCCCTCTGCATTCACTATAGAGTAAGACAACAAATATAAAAATCTGCTTCATTACTAATGTCTGAGGCTCATACACACCTGAGTCATTGGGTTTCCTCCAGGTCTTCCACTTGTTAGTATCCATATCAGCTTTGTTTCCACTTCAATTATTAAAGAGCAATTTTATAAGAATAAAGTATAGACTGTCCCCAAAGGAAAAAGTTTAATTGCTGGACTTCTAATATTTTTTAACACTTGACTTTGAAATCACTTTAAACTTATATACAAGTTGCAAAAAATGGTAGAGAATTCCAAGATGCTCTTCATCCTGTTTCCTCTAATGTGGTAATCTCACACAACCATTGCACAATTATCAAAACTAGAAATTAACACTGGTACAATATTATTAACTAAACCATGGATTTTATTCAAATTTCATCATTTTTTCACTAATGTCCCATTTCTAGTCTAGGATCCAATCCAAGAACCCATGATACATTTAGTTGTTATCTCTCCTTAGTCTTCTTTAATCTGTGACTGTTCTTTAGTCTATTATGACCTTGACACTCTTGAAGAGTATTAGAACTGGTCAGGTGTTTTGTAGAATGTCTCTCCATTTGGGTTTGTCTGATGATTCCTATAATGAGAATGTTTATCCATATTTGTAAAGAACACCACAGAGGAGATGGGTATTGTTCATCCAAAAATAGAGTACATAATGTCCATCTTGGTTGTTACTGGTGATATTAACTTTGATCACTTTGTTAAAATGGAACATGACTAGATTTCCTACTTTTACAGAAAATTTATTTCTAATTAATAAATATTTTCCATTTTTACTGAGTAAATATTATGCTAAAATCTTTTTCCTATACTGATTTTAGTATTCATCAGTGGATTTTGTCTGCAGCAATTATTAATATGGTAATTTTTTACGTCCCTCATTCTTTCCACATCTATTAATTGGCATTCTTTTTCAGGAAGAATGTCCCTTCATATTTTACTCAATGTTTTTAGGAAATGGCTAACACATTCCAAATTTACTTAATTCCAAATTTATTTATGCTATAGCAAGATAGCTACAATCATATTATTCATCCCTCAAATTTAAGTAAAACTATTTTTAATTAAATTTAATGCAGTGACATTGGTTAATAGAATTATATACATTTCAGAGGTACATCTCTACAATACGTGATCTGTACATTGCATTGGGTGCCCATCACCTAAAGTCAAGCCATCCTCTGTCACCATATATTTGGCCCCCATACCCGCCAATACCCCACACCCCCATTGCTCTGGTAATCACCATACTATTGTCTATGTCTATGAGTCTCAGTTTTATATCACACATATGAGTAAAATTATATAGTTTTTAGCTTTTTCTGACTGACTGATTTTGCTTAGCACAATATTCTCAAGATCCATCCATGTTGTTGCAAATGGCAGTAATTTCATCCTTTCTTATAGCTGAGTAGTATTTCATTATATATATATGTACCACATCTTCTTTATCCTCAATTATTTATGTCAGTATACACTTATGAGTATTTATTTTATTCTTTGAGCTTTAGTTCAATATTATTATTTACCTTGCTGCCCAAATCTTTCCAGTTGTTACCATTGTTAGGTCTTTTAGACCAGCTTTTGTGCTCCTTTTGATATGTCCTCTTTTTCTTAGCACTTACCTTCTGCCACCATAAGATGCTCCAGACTTACCCACTTCTCCAAATACAAGGCCACAATTGTTTTTCTTAACTTATTCAGTTTAGTGAGTAAACTCAATGTTCTCAAATGAATGGTCCTAGAGGAATGACTGCATTAGAGAAACCAACTAAGCCCTTCTGAACCTCGTTGTTCCTTCCAACTTAATCACATAGCACTTTGTATCTATTTCTATCAGTATATACTTCATATTGTATGGAAACAGTTCATTGTTGATATTAACTTCCATCATTTTGTTCAAATGATGATCTAATACAAATAGGAAAACTATAGAAAAAAACAAGAAGGCCAAAAATTTCTTCTTAAATATGAACAAAATAACTCTGTCAAGATTCATCAGGAAAAAGGAGGAGGAAGAGGCGAAGGAGGAGGAGGAAGAGGAGGAGGAGGAGGAGGAGGAGGAGGAGGAGGAGGAGGAGGAGAAAATAAAGAGAAGAAGAAAGGAAACACAAATTATCAATTTGTAAATGAAAGAGAGGCCAGAGCTGAAGATGCTGTTGATCTGGGTCAGCAAACCATGAACCCTGGGTCAAATCAGGCACCACCTGTTTTTGTGCAGCTTGAAAGTTTTGAATGGTCTTTACATTTTTAAATGGTTGAGAAAAATGTCAAAAAAATAACAATATTTTATGATATATAAAAAGTACATAAAATTTAAATTTTAGTCCCCTCAAATGGTTTTACTGAGCCAAGTTCATTTGTTAATATACTATCTACGGCTGCCTTCACATACAACAGCAGAGCTGAGTTCTTATAATAAAGACTACATGGCTAATAAAATCTTCAAGATTTACTACTTGGCCCACTACATAAAAAGTTTGCAACCCTTACTATAAATATTGAAAGGATAATTACAAAATATTACCTAAAACTTTATGCCAATACATTCAACAATTTAGTTGAAATCAACACATCTCTAGAAAAACACAGCTTCTCAAAACTGACACAAGAAGAAATAAAATATGTAAATATCAATTAGACATTAAATTTATAATTTAAAAGTCCTCCCCCCCCAAAAAAAAACAGGTTCAACTGTTTTTTTTTATAATAACTTAATTTCAGGTTGATTGCAGACCTAAATGTGAAGGGTAAGATAAACAACAAAGATAACATCAGAGGATAGTGAGTGTTAGAAAAGAATTTTTAACCAGGACATTAAAAGTACCAATCATAAGAATTATGTTAATAAATTGGACTTTATTCAAGTTATGGTAATTCTGTTCAGCAGAAGATTACTTTAAGAGAATGAAAAGGCAAGCCACAGATGGGAAAAAATATTTGCAACACATATCACTGGCAAAATATTCATCTCTAAAATACAAAAAGAACTTGTACAAATCAAAAGGGGAAAGGCAACACAATTTTTTAAAATGAGCAGAACTGAACAATCACTTCATGAAAGAAGAGAAGCCAATAAGCATATTAAAATTGCTCACCATCATCTATCACAGAAAAGCAAACTGAAACCACAGTGATAAACATCCCTTCTTTGCATTTAACATCTATTCCTTGACCTTCTGGGAGTATCAAGTATTCTTTATAATCAAATTTCCTTTTAAAATAATCTCTTCTCCAAAGGGACCAGAGGAAAAGAGGACAGAGGAAAGGGATTGATAGGATGGGATAAACCTGAAGGGAAGGGGGGAGGGCGCTATTGGAGAGGGGAGTAAAGGAGATGTTGAGGGGAATATGGGGGAGGGGGGATGCATTCAAGGCAACACTAGAATCTATGTTAACACAATAAATTAAAATAAATAAATAAATAAATAAATAAATAAATAAATAAATAAATAAAATCTCTTCTCCATTCTTAGCCATGTAGCTTGAGCAGGATTCAACTCAGCCTTAACTGTAGGGATGTGACTGAGTGCAGCTCATTAACACGTCCCGTTTCCCCCACCATGTTTGGTATGAACACAAAACCCAATGAGAGACAGTGAAACATGTCTCCGCAACTGGAAGGTGCAGTTAGTTTCAAGTAAAGGAAAATTTTTTCTTCAACTAGAAATAACAGAAAAAAAACACTTTTCCTTCTTTTTTCCCTGGAGGACTGAAAGTGACAAACTGAGATTTTGACTCTAGTCAGAAGAGGAGAGCCTAGAACCTCAAGGGAACATGCTGATGGTGAAGGTGGGGAGGGGAGAGGATGAGAGAGAGAAGCAAATTCTCCTCGGCGCCACTATGAAGAAGATAGATCAAACCTCATCTGAAGCTGCATCTATCCCTGATCTTTTCAGATAAGTCAGCCTCCAGATTTCCTGTAGGTCATAGTCATTTTGAGTTTAATTTTCCCTGGCTGCAACATATGGTCCTGATTGACAGTCTTCTTATCATATTTTAGTGCTTGCGAATATACCAGAGAACATCCTCAGTGCTCTGCGTACATATCTAAACTCAAAATACTAAAATAGGTATTATGACCTCCGTTTAACAGAGGAGTAGAACAAGATACAGAGATATTGAGTGGTCAGAAAATTGACACTCAAACACAGAGCTGGCTCTTCCTCCATAAACCCTTTCACTCAGGAAAGCCCTGCCAACCAACAAAACTACATCAGCATTTGAGGCAACTAAACATGGGCTTGGAGAGTTAAGAAATGCATCATTTCTTCCAACATAATGACTAGTAAGAGTTTA
This sequence comes from Saccopteryx bilineata, assembly GCF_036850765.1. Taxonomy (NCBI): domain Eukaryota; kingdom Metazoa; phylum Chordata; class Mammalia; order Chiroptera; family Emballonuridae; genus Saccopteryx; species Saccopteryx bilineata. The sequence continues at coordinate 310,858,185 of NC_089490.1, forward strand.
ATAGCCTTTTATTATTACTTCAAAGTCGACAGCGAAAATTAAGAGTTTATCTTTGGGGTGTGGGGGGGCATTTGGTAGATATTCTGAGGGAGTTCATTGTTTTCTGCCCTTTTAAACCCTTTAAGATAAAGTTAAAAACAATCCAGAGAACGAACCTGACTAAAGTTGTTGTCCTGCTTTATTGGCTCAGGAAGAGGCATGATCTCCTACTCCCTGATCCATTCAATGTAAAGGACACAGAGAGCAGAGACTAAGTCCTAGGTTTCGACTGCCTTCCTCACTGAAGGACAGGGAGGAAGAAGGCCCCTGTGGCTCCAGCACACCAGCAGTGCCTCACTTCATTTGTTAACTTTTATCTGCAGGTCCTTCCAAGCCTCCTCTCGCCCGGCCCCCAAGTGTAGAGTTCCGAGAGTGGGGAGGAAAAACTATGAAAAAGCTGGTTCTATTATGATGAGGCAGAAAAAAGGAATGGTCAATTTTCCTCACCGATTCTGACAGTAGCAGAGGAGGTAGGATCTGATTGGTTAATTAAAATAGGAAGCCTGACAGTTGTTCAAAGTAACAGATTGATATATTGGAATTTAAAAATATATACTTTATTGCTTTTTTAAAAATAACAAAAATAATACTTTTACTGTAGAAAAATTTGAAAATGTATACAAGAAATAGAGAGTAAAAACTGTAAATGCCTATAATATTAGTATTCAGACAGAAGTACTGTTTTCTCTAAACATTTTCATATATGCATGTTTTTCCCTGTTGTTGTTTTTTTATCTAAAGAAAACATGAGAATAACACAGTTTTGCAAGTTCCTTGCATTATGTGGCATCTTTCATATCAATAAATAGTCTTTACAACATGATAATAATGGCTAGGTGTTTTGATTCCTAAATATCTCTGGGTATCAAGGGTCCTCTATAGTTTACCTTAGTTCTTGATAAAGGGGAGTTGCTTATCTATAAACCTTTCTTACTTTATTAATAAATGTGACTATCAGAACTTACACACCAGGGACTTTCTTTATATTTCTTCTCCAGAAAATGGAAATCCATATTTATTGAACACCTATAAGTGTTAAATGTATAGGCATATAGACACAATAAATTCTCAGTAATATTTTGAATGAATGAACCCAGATCTGACTATAAGGCCATTGTTGTAAACATATCATAGGATGCCTGCCTGACTCAGACTAAGTCCCTTTTCTGCAGATAACATACATGATATTCCTTTTGGAATGATATACAAGTGGAGCCACACATCTAAGTGGGCCATCAAATTCTCTCCTGGGACTTTGAAATTTTTAAATTAGAATGTGAGAGATCTAAGTCACTGACTTAGAATGCATTAATTTCAGGACTCTAGAGAGGTCCCCCACATTCTTCTTTCAGTCTTCATCTCATAAAATACCCCAGTAACCTTCCTTCTTTTTGGTTTAAGCTAGCCAGCATCTGTTTTTATTGCAACCAATGAACCTGATGTATTATCCAGGACCTGGACTTTCATATCATCATCAGTGATACTGTAGTTGATGGCAAGGCCTCAGGAAAAGAAAATGAACTCACCACCAAACATTCGCAGCCCTGATATGTAGACCTGCTTCAGAAATAAGGACCAGTTGCTGGTGGCAGACTGCTGATAACAAGCTTACAGATGTCCTGTTACCAGAAATGCCATGAAAACGTGGGCATAAAATTACATAAATTTCAGACCTCTCAGAGGACTGTGTTTTCATTGTTCTCATCCCATATGTTACAAAAGAACATTCTGTGTAGCTCTGGATGTGTGGAAAGCTACAACAGCAGCTAAAGGAATTTTCCTATCAAAAAGCCTAGAAAAAGTTAAAATGCTTCTTAGAAACACTGCAGGTAGAGCTCATACCTTTGGAAACTAATTATGAGAATTAGATATCCTTGAATAAACCTGCAAAAAGTAAAAAAGCCTTGGGTTATTACTTCTTTTTAATGTTTCATTTTTTTCAGTAGCTTCAGGTTCATGGAGAATGCAGTTAAAACCATTGGAAACAGAGGAGGGGAATCATTTAAAAGTAATATTTTAAGAACTGCCTCATCTATCAGATCCATCCATCTTAAGCAGCTTCATCCTTCCAGTCATTTCTTGGATAAACCCTTCCTTATCAGCATCTCCCAAATCTGCCCCACATCACCTGCTCTCCAAATGAAGGCTCTGGTTTCTGCTCTCTGGTTTCTTTCCTCGCTACTCCATCACTCACAGTCATGCCAAATGAATCTTTCAAAGACTGCTAATTTTTCAAGGCTCTCTCCCATTCAGCAGTCTGCCACAGGGAGACTCAGGTGCAGTAGGAAATGCCAGGGTTTTTGGAGTCAAGGATAAAGGCTTAAATCCCTGCTCCACCAACCATAGCTGTTTGAATTTATAAAAGGAATTTAACACCCCTGAGCCTCAGTGTACTCATTTGCAAAAAGGAAATCATGCATGCCTTGAAAATTATTACAGACACATGGTACATAATGTGCAAACTTCCTGGCCGTCAGAAAGCATTCGGTACATGTCCCTTCAGTTTCTGCTCTCTACTAAGATTGAGATCTTACGACCCTAATCAGCACTGGGTCTTCCAGACCCACCAAGGCCCTTTGTAATCTGATGTCATCCTCCATGCTCAACCATGTGTGTCCCCTGAAAGAATTCTTTGCCCCAGTGAGGCTCCCACCCCTTTTGCCCCAGCTTATACCTCTCTTCCTTTGCTTCTGCTTCATGTCCATTTCTGCTTTCCCACCACCCGTTTTCCCGTACTGCAAATCCTTTCAAATGCAGCTCAAATCCCTCCACCCCCAGACTCCTTATTCACAATTTTACCATTTTCAGAAGTTTGCAGTGGGTACAAGTTTCCCAGGCTACAAGCTCAGACATCCAGGAATGTAATTCTTTTTAGTTTTCTGTAGTTAAATGTGATTTCTAACTCAAGCCCCCATTCCAACGAGGGTTAGTAATTTAACTTTAGTAATATTTGGTTTTGGTTTTTCTTGCTCAGATCAATACTTTCTCAGTCATTTCTGGGTTTCAGCTTTCTCTTTTTCCTAGAGTTGCATCTAAATTTCAAGGAGGCTTACATAATGCTCAGGTTGGGGTATGGATGAGGAGACAATTATCACCTTGGCATTATCAACTCTTCCTTTCTTCTGGCACCTTCTAAGATATGTTTCCCCCACCCCACTGACCCATTGTCAGTCATTCCCTACTAATGTCTGCTTTAGGATGTGAGGTCCCATGTGGTATGTAGTTCCACGAACTAACCCGGAATCTTCTGCTGCATCTTGTCTTGTCACAAAGCCTGATCAGGTCTGATGGTTCATACTGTCAGCATCTCTGGGATGGTAGAAAACCAAGAGAGGCTATCTCAGGCTTCCCTGTCTAGACTTCCATCACAGCCATCTCTTCCCTAATACCCTCATGCCCTGGAGGCAAGGAAACTCTGATATGATTGATGGTCCCCCAAGACTCCAAATAGGGAAACAGGACTCAGATTCCCTCTGCTCTCAGACCCTCCAGTCTATATGGTGATTCTATTGTCCTCACCCAAACAGAGCTCAGAACAAGTACAGTACTGTATAGGGCAGTGGTCCCCAACCCCCGGGCCGTGGACTGGTACCAGTCCGTGGGCCATTTGGTACCGGTCTGCAGAGAAAGAATAAATAACTTACATTATTTCCATTTTATTTATATATATTTAAGTCTGAATGATGTTTTATTTTTTAAAAATGACCAGATTCCCTCTGTTACATCCATCTAAGACTCACTCTTGATGCTTGTCTCGGTCATGTGATACATTTATCCGTCCCACCCTAAACGCCAGGTATTTAAAAATATTTTCTGACATTAAACTGGTCCGTGGCCCAAAAATAGTTGGGGACCACTGGTATAGGGTACATTTCCCCTTATCAGACATCCATACCAGTTTTAACACTGTCATTCTTCTTGATTATCCTCTCTTCTCCCAGGAAGAATTTACTTCTCATTTAGAAAAACTGGTTCTGACAGATTCTCAGTATCTCAATTCAAAATTCTATGTCTGAGTTCTTCAGGGCTTTGAGTTTTAAGATGGAAAAATCTATTGTACTTTATCTACAGGCTCTATCGTGAGTTTTAAGTCTGCTACAGAACACAAAAGCTAAGTACTGACCCATCCTTTCCCTGAAGCTATGAGCTCAGCCTGCCCTTGGATGACACCTAAAATAAGTAGATGGGTTACACAGTGCAGAGAACATATCAGGAACAAAAACACAACATAAATGGAAGACTTCAGTGCAGAAAAGAAATGTCTGAAGCAAAAAGGACATTGGTTGATATCAAATATCACCCCTACCACATTGGTCAGGAACCCTTTCTTCCCATTTTCACTTCTGCCCTTTTTTACCTGGCTGATTTCTTTACACCCTTAGGTTCTCTGCTTAGATATCACATACTTTGAAAAGCTTTCTCTTGCTCTACCTATCCCATTCCAATCCCCAAATTAGCTGAAGTGTTCATCCTATGTGTACACAGGCAGAATCCAAGGTGACACCCAGGGACCCTCTCACATGTAAAAATCCCTTTCTTGTGAATATGACAGGACATCACTACTGTGATGATGTCACATTGCACAGCATAGAGGATATTGCCAATGTAAAGTTGCTAATCAGTAGACTTTAATTTCATCAGAAGAGTGACATCCATCCACCTGAGATAATCAGATGAGCCCTTTAAAAGCAGAGTGTTCTCTGGCTGGTAGCAGAAGAGGAAATAAGAATTTTAATTATAAAGGAGTTTTGATGTGCCATTGTTGGCTTAAAGATGGAGGGAGGCACATGAAAAGAACCTTAATAAGGTCCCTAGAGGATAAAAGAGAATTATAGCCAGGAACCAGCAAGAAAATAGGGACCTCAGTCCTACAACCTTAAGGAAATAAATTCTGTCAACAACCAAGATCTCAGAAGAAAACCTCAAGCCCTCGATGAGGCTAACCTAACTGACACCTTGATTTGTTCCACATAAGACCACGAGGAAAAAATATGGCTATGCCGTCTGACCAGGCAGTGGTGCAGTGGATAGGGTGTCAGGCTGGGACACAGAGGACCCAGGTTTGAAACCCTGAGGTCACCGGCTTGAGTTAGCTCATCTGGTTTGAGCGAGGCTCATCAGCTTGAGCCCAAGGTCACTGGCTTGAGCAAGGGGTCACTCAATGTGCTGTAGCCCCCGGTCAAGACACATATGAGAAAACAATCAATGAACAACTACGGCGCTGCAACAAAGAATTGACACTTCTCATCTCTCTTCCTTCCTGTCTGTCTGTCTCTCTCTGTCCCTCTCTCTGTCTCTTTCTGTCTCTGTCAAAAAAAAAAAAAAAAAAGAATATGGCTATGCTATACCCATACCTTTGACCTACAAAAATTATGAGATAACTTTGTGTTCTTTTAAGCCACTAAGTTTGTCACAATTTGTTACACAGCAATATAAATTAATACCTTACCATATGCAATCTCATAGCATCATGTGATTAACTGTTACCAAACTGTATCAAGATTACCTTTAACCTTCTGTTTTCCCCAAAAGACTCTAATGAAAGCAGGCTGTATCTGGTTCACTTAAAGTACTATTATTTGAGTTAAATTAATTATGTGGGTTAAATGAGCAATTATGTGTAAAACACTTAGAATAGTGCCTAGCACATCTGTTTTAGCTATTATTGTTGTTGTTGCCTAAGAGTACCTAAAACTTTGGCTAACACATAGTATAAGATTAACCAATGTTGATTGAGTGACTGAATGACTGAATTCACCTTCAGTGAGCTCTCATTGCATTTATAGCCAATACCACAAAACTTCATTAACACGCACTGGTTTTAGAAAGCAGAAAATAAGCGGAAGGGGTTGCTATTCCAAGCAAAGGGAACATAAAATATGAAATAAGGGTGAGAAAGGCCAAGGCCTAAACAAAATATACTCAGTAAATCAGTTTGACTAGAAAGGTAGGTTCCTATAAGGGAGAAAGGAAACACCGAATTGGGAAGGTATTGGTCATTATCATGGAAGACATTGAATGTTACACTCTAAGTCAGTATTAGATAATAATCCTCAGGATGGATTTGAGAAGGCAGATTTTGGAGAAATAATGGTGTGAGATATTAGAACCTGCACTATAATGGGGTTTGGAAACAGCAACATTGGACAAGAAGGACCTGTTGAAAGTAGCATTTTTACAGAAGAAACAACTGACCTATCCTACCAAGATATGGTCAAATACTTGCTATTAACTCTACAAGCATTTATTGAATACCCTTTGTGAACCAACTTTCAAGAGCTCAGCATTTAATGAGAGAGACTGACTCTAGTCTGTCTGAAAAAAAACTGAAGTCTTTAAAACTAGAGTTCCAGTCGATAGAATGTCCTCCTCTAAAGGCATGGGTTCTTAACAACAAAGATGCCATTTTTTCAGCTTTTAGATTTTTGAAGTACATCAGAATAAAATCTATCTGAATATAACTAACTTTCAAAGAAACCATATCTTTTCAATAGGGGGAATTTCAAATTTAATAAATAACACATTTATGACAGCTGATGGTTAATGATACTTAAACAGCATGAGGGCCAGACCCTGGGAACTGCCCAATGCCACTGTCTGCACAGTTGGGCTGGCATCCCCTCTAGGACAGAATCTACCCAGACCTCAGTTGGCTCCTCCCAGAAATATGAGTTCTCCAAATGAAAGTGACAATTCTGAGAACAGAGCAAGCCTATCTTTTGCTCAGGTGGTCAAGGGTGTATAAGAAGGCACACTGGTGCTCTCTCTTATGTCCCGTGTGGAACCTGAAACAAAAGCACAACTTCTAGCATGTGCCGACTACCTGACTCAATCTAGGAACTCAGCTCCTGCAGTACTGAGACAACCTCCATGAGTATTTCACGTGGAAAGTGTGGGAGATTGCAAGCTGACAAAGTCCTTGCAGTTGATGGCTTATGCCAAAGGGCTAAGCTCTTCCCCACAACCTCTAATTGTTTACGTAGGTAAAGCAGTTTACATGCACTTCCCCACACCTCCATGTTAGCTGTGATGCTGATGGTTTCTACTTGTCGTTGCATCCCACATGTCCCTGGAAGAGAATAAAAGCAGTTTTCTTTTTACCCTTTGTTTTGTGAAGTTAAGATGTTATGCATGGTAGGGATTTTCTGCACTTGGGAGAACTCTTAGTTTGCTTCAGAAATGTGACTTTGTTTCTGAGCTCTTTTTGTTTTGCAAATGGTTTTTCTGTCTGCACTATAAATAAAATGTTTTGGGGGTACAGGCTCACTCTTGCAGACCATCTGTCTTGGCAATGAGACCTCCTGATCCCCACCTTTTTCTCTGTGTTTATTTTCTAATCCTCCACTGTTCCCACTCGAAACCTGCATAATTACGAGTCGCGCTGGCTTGCGACAGGAAAGCATGCCGGTGTTGTCTCTGTCCCAGCCTTGACTCCTGCCCAAAATGCCACCAGCCATCATTTATCCCCACACATATACCTTTAGTCTCTGTGCTTTCCTTACTCCAATTGCAACCCAATACTCCAATCCTCCTACAAGCTCCCTCCTCCTGATCCTCTTCTAAACCCCACAATATTTTCAACCTCTTCACAGAACACAGCCTTCTCCAGCGTACCTTGATTGAAGCCAGGCTTGTCCACAAAAGTGCTGCTGCTTCTCTATGCTACCACCCTTCAGCTGCCTGACGTGGTCACACCCTGGACCTGTGCTCCATTGCACTCCTGAACACCACACTTACCACTTCTGCTCCTAAACTTTTACCTCATTAAGACATCCAGGCAATGGATCCTCCATTTTTTCCCAAACTGTCAGCTTCAATCCTTCCATAATCAGCCTAGATGTGATTCATCATTTAAACCACTCCTTGGCTAATACTCGAAATATTTGCCCTTTATCCTCCTCCCATATCCATCTAGTAACCCCCTACCCTGGTTCAATTCAGTGTTGGTCTTTTCTGCTGAAAAACAAGAGGATCGCTCCAACCATGGAAGGTGCTTAGGCTGCCTGGCAATATGTTTACTTCCATAGTCAGCTCCCTCTTCCAGATCCCAGAATGACTGCATGAGAGTGTGTAGTTATATCTTTCTACTGGTCTGTTTTTTAGTGAGCCTTGAGTTCATTGTGAGTAGAAACTGATTTCTAGTTCTATAACCTCAGAGTCTTTTAAAGCCTAGTTCATAGTTGCTAATTAAAACATTTTGACTGATGAACTGGGAAATTTTTAAAGCCTTTTCCGCTCTGATATTCAGTAACTATGAAGCCTTGTGGGTAGGCATTTCCTTTGTCCAGACTTGAAACTCCTTCTTCCAATCCTGAACTCTGCACGTAGAAAAGTCTCTGCCTGCAGCAGCAATGCTACCACAAATGCTCAGAAGTTGCAGGGACACTCCTGCCAGGGGGAGATTCTGCCCACAGAGTGGCATTGAGAACAGAAGCATATCTTTAAAAAGAGTGTGCTATTTTCCACTGTAGTGGATGCCCCACGAATTCCAAGAATATCAGAACCAAACTGTTTGCACGTGATGCTTCCCAGATATGCTTCTGTCTGGTAAAAGCATTAAAGTTTTCACCAGTCAAGCTGGGAGTATATATTAAATTACTCATTGAAAAATAAGCCGTATAAAGTTTAAAATTTCATTTAGAGAGAAAAATGTAAAATCTGTAGACCTAATATTTCCAATTCAATTCACTAAGATACAGGGTAATATTGTGAAACCAACAAAGAAAACACAACTTAGAGTCAAAAGACCTGGATTTAGGTCCTCCCTGGAACGCTGGACAACCTACTTAATCTTCTTGAACTTTAATATCTCGTTTGTCCAGGGTGGTATTTAAATACTTGCTGGCCAGTATGGCAGAGTCACTGCCTAGTCAGAACCAGCACCGGCTGTCACAGTGAAGCAGGGTCCTGGCAGCTCGCTGCTGCGCCAAGCACTGATCAGTTAGTTATTAAATGATGGAGAGGATTTGGGAGGGAGAGGCCAGAGAAAAGGAATAGGGGCACCTCAGGAGCTTCAAGCACTATTTCTCAAAGATTTGAAAATATTTTGATGTTTTAACAAAAGCATAGGGACTTTGATGCGTACTGGTTGAATATCAACCCTGCTTTGATCGATCCCTCCTAGGCTGCAGCTGTCTCAAATGGGAAATGGGAACTCTGAGAACGCCTTGCCAGGTATCTTGAGAATTGAAGGAAATAATGTATATGAAAGAGAAAGCCTATTCTTGCTTGAAACACAGTAGGTACTGTATTTCTCCATGTATAAGACGCACTGTTTTTCGAAAAATTTGGGGTCTAAAAACTGGGTGCATCTTATACAATGGTTGTAGATTTTTTTACTTGCATTTTCCGCTTTTTTGTGCTTGCTTTTGCACTCATTGTCGAAGACAGGGATTCGTTATCAGATACAGATGAGGACAAGCTAATGGATGGGAGTTTAGACAGTGATAAGGAGTTGTAGAAATTTTATCATGAATAAAACTTTAGTTTAATAACTTTATGTAATTTTTTTTTCAGATTTCAGGCCCCCAAATTAAGGTGCATCTTATACATGGGAGGGTCCTAAATATGGGGAAATATGGTATTTCATAAATGACAGCTGAATGAATGAATGAATGAATGAATGAATGAATGAAAAGAATAATATCTGTTTTGCTTTGCTCACAAAGTTGTTGTTGGTTTGTTCTTTTGGTAGTTGGTAGGTTCAGTTTACATATGAGGCTTGCCTTGGGGTGCCTCGAAACAAGTAGATCTCTGCACTAGACTTTTAAAAGGTCTTAACTGGGTTTGATCATATATTAACCCATATTATTTTTATAACACATTGCTCTCTCAAGACTGCATCCTAGAAAATGGCTTCCACTGTGGGAACAGTTGGTAGAACGTACATTCTCAGGACAGGGGCAAAAGTGAGGAGCCACCAATGGCCCAGGTTCTTTTAGTCTTTCATGCTCTCTGCTTCAATGTGCCCTGAGCAGTCAGCAAGGGGTTTCACTAGCATGGAGGTGGCTTGTTTGGCAGCTATCTGGTTGCATTGGAGGCAGCTACCACAGTAACAAGATAGGCATATGCAAGAAAAAACACAGAGTAAAATGACAATTTCCAAAATAAGTGACACTTCTTTGAACAAAGAGCCCCAGGACCAAAACCACTGATTTATTGAGTCCCAAAGCTGGGGGCCAGGTCATTTAGGGTTTTCATTTGTGTTGTCCTGTAATTTAATATGGATGGTACATAAGCAGACTCATTACAGCATCCTGTTTGGATACAGCACAAGGCAATAATAATGGCCTAGGCCATCCACTCTGAAGGACAGCTTTTCTCATTAGAGACATTTCAGTGTTCAGTAAAGATAGGTTTTGCCTGCAATAAGTTAAGGCCTGTTGGCTCACAAAGGTTTTAGGAAGAAAAATTGAAATATTAGATGTAAAAAAATTTTAAATGTCAACCACAAGTCTGTTGCTATCCCTTAGAAACACAATGCTATTCCTATGAGCTGTCCACAATTATTCACTGAGACTGTCACCACATGAGCACTAGACCTCAAACTGTAGAAAATAAAACAATACCCTCTAGCTCAGGTATCCAAGACTCCAAGTGCCTAGGATCCACCCATATAATATTGCTTAATAAGTAGTTTTGAGAGCCATTTGTTAGAGTCTGGTCAATCTGTTTATTCTCCCAACCTCTGTACCTAGTAACAGGATTGATGACTCTCTCAAGAGCAAGTAACTAGTATCTGACCGCCGAGAGGAAAACTGAGTGAGTGATCCTTAAATTAGTGCCTGCCAGCAGAGTGCCTCCATCCAGGGAGCAGCTCACTGTGCATATACTGTCGCTTACTCTATCTTTCAGGTAAATTAAGGGAGTTTAACACTACAACATCGGAGAGTTGATGTGGATTTGGTGAAGGGAATTAAAAGAGGCTTAGTTAGCATCAAGAAGGACCTGTAGCCACTTAACAAGTGAGTGAGCTGAGACCCAGCGAGGCATCATTTGCCTGAGGCCATATTGCTTGCTGTTAAGTGGTAGGTGAGTTTGACCCCAGTGAGTCCACACTTGTTCCAGAATGCCCAGACTGTCTCCAGCTACACATCTCAGCAAGCAGTTGCAGTCAACAGGTAATTACAACAGAGACTATCTGTTTCTAGGGCCAGTAATACATACAAATAAAACCCTATATTTGCAATTAAATGGTAATATTGCTAAAAAGTAAGATTCTAACAGCTGGGGCTGAGCTTCAGTAGAGCAGGAAACTCAGCAACCTATTTAGAGACAAAAACTGGCCCCTGTGTCACAAAGAACTTCACTTAAGAGAAGAAACCTCTTTCTGCGATGGTCCTGCTGTGGCTGTGAGTTGAATGATGAAAACCCCTGGGGCCCATTGTTTCACAGCAGACAGCTCTGTATCTTCCTTTGAGAAGATAAAGAGGTCTCAGCTGGCAAATAGTCACAGTAACAGAGCAGCTGAACCCAGATCCTCTCCTTGGAGCGTTTAATACAACCTTTGCTTGGGAAGAATGAAAATGTATGCAATCTTTTTTAGGTTTTTTACACATGTTCTCTGTGCCTGGAATACTATTCCCCTAGATATTTTCATGGTTTTTTAATCACTCAATTCCATTCTATACTCAATTATCTCCTCCTAAGAAGAGCCATTTGAGATCATCCTATTTAAAAGAACCCCTGTCCCATTCTACCTCCTTACTCTGCTTTGTTTTTTCTTTGGAACATCTCTACTCTATAACATGTGTGTGTGTGTCTGTCTGTCTGTGTGTGTGTGTCTTTATTGCCTTCTACTGTTGTATAAGCTCTATGTGTGCAGAGACTGTTAGTTTTATTCATAGTCATGTCACCTGTGCCTAGAACAGTGCCCAAAACCTAGCAGACCCTCAACAAAAATTTGTTGAACCAGTAAAAGCAAAGCTGGTAGTATCTGCATCTGTGACTACACAGGTGAGAAAATAATGAGTTCACAAAAACAAAAGAAGAAATGCCTAAAAACAGAAACCACAAACTTGTATACTTATTAATATGACCCTGTCTGTGAAGAAAAATTTTGCTATATTCTGCCACAGACCAGCACGGTTCATAATTCTGGGTCTTGAGTGAGAACAGTGTGGAATTAAGAAAACAGATTCATTAAGGAAAAAAGATGGGATCAGGAGGCCTCCTCAATGCTTATGGCAATATCGCAGTGCCCCATAGCCCCAGTTTGCTTTATTATATAGCCATATACAATCAAGGAAGTCCTTGATACAAAGTTACACATCTGAGGCAAAAACAGGAACTCTCCCAAGGCATAAACAGGAATCCGCCTACCATGCATAAGTGAAATCAACCAACATCTGAACAAACAGAGTAAGAGGAAGGGCATGTAAATTGCTTCCAGCAACTTAAGCAAGCAAGTGAAGTGGGTGCAAATACTCAGCATCATAGCCAATATGGAGGTGGTAGGGGGAGAACTTAGTCTTTTGCTAAGCCTCCAATCTACAAAGGCCTTTTGCATTTACAGTCCACAACAATATTCAGTGTCACCATGTAAACATATTGGAGGAGCTAACCATGCCCCATCCTGTCACCCACTCCTCAGTGAGCAGAATGTCAACATCACACTAAAAAAAGCAGCCAGGATAAGAAAGCCTACTGTGGCTATCTTGGAGAACACAACCTGCTGCAGCAGTTTCTTCTCCTAGTAGTTTCTAAAAGTTAGACTGAAGAAATACCAAGTTCAAAACAAATGAACAGCTGTCGAGTATGTGGAAGAACCACTGGAGGAAGACAACACAGTTCTGTGAAGTCCAGCCTCTGCCACCGACTCCCGAATCCTCAAGCCTGCCCTGAGTGCCAGTCTCACCTTGGGCTACTGCCCTGCTGCCAGGGCTGCCACTGCCTCTTCTCCTCCAAATGCAGTGGGAAAAGCTTCCCTGACACCACCATGCCCACACTTCACACCACACTTAACGCCCACAAGATGTTCTCAAAGTTTTGTTACGACTCTGAGCTCTTTGTATTATCATTCACTCATTCATCACAGAATTTATACAGTCCCAAGCACTTATTCTAGGCACCAGCTACCTAGATTTACCAGAAAGTGATTAAAGATTAAGCTTCACAGCCCCTCACTTACATGTATCCCTGCTACAATCCTGGGAGGGGACCTAACATCATATGGTCCTATGTTTCTGCCAGATCTGTACAAATACTCAGTTAAAATCACTCTCCCTCTCCACTCTCACCTCCCCTCAGGAGATGTTGGAATCACAGTAAGCATTCAAGGGATCTGGCCAAGGGGAAGACAAAGTGGGGCATGTTTAGTTTGGGTTTAGTAGAGTATTATGCAGTCATGGTCACTTTTGTATACAGCTAAGCTACATACATCAGCCTTCCTGAAATAGGAATGGTTTCCAGGAATACTCTTACTTTGCACCATGCCAACTCACCGGCCCCTGTGACACAGAGGTGCTAGACCAGATGTGGTCTAACAACATGCACATATCCTGCAGTGCCCAGCATCAGGAGTGTGTATATGGAGGAGATGCACTCTTTAAACATACTAACCAGAAACCAGTCTGTCCAAAATCAAATATGGAACATTATAAACTGGTGATTTGGTCCTCATCAACAGTCAGTCAAAACAAATATCTTCTCCTGTCCAACATATATCCAATGATAAAATACGGGAAATTAGAAATGTATTATATGCTTATTTTCTTTTTTATAAGAAATTATTTCTTAGAAAGGAATCATGCAAAATAGAAATTCTCAGAAAGCCTGGGCATACAAGGCACAAACCTGGAAGTATACTACAAACAGCAAGTATGTCTACAAATGCTCAGATGATATCAAAATAACAAACTTTGAAGCTGAAAGAAGCTTTCTAAACTTACAAAAATAAAAAACAAATTCGACCAACTAGGAAAGAATGAAGTACAATTCTATTGTCTTAAATAGGATAAACTGTAAAATTATTTCAGTAAGACTATGTAGTGAAAAATTATATGTCTGGCAGCAGTGACAGAAATTTAACTTATGAGAATATCATGTTGTTCTTCTGGAATTTAAGATCTTTATGTTGTCAGCTTTTATAAATGTGCATTTTTGTGATTTGCTTTCTTATTCCAAAAAATATTCATTTAAAACTAATTTTAAGTTAATAATCTTGTAATTCTTTTTTTAAATGGAAGGCCTTAAAATTATATAAACTTTAGGCCCCCACCCCAAAAATTTAGACCTACCTGAGCTGCAGACATAGAAGTGAGGCAAACAGAAATATATACATCTGCCTCCACTGTAATAGAGGAAAACAAACAAACAAGAACAAAACCAACCCACATTATATAGTATATTATTAGATGGTCATTAGTTCTACAGGGTTGTTTCCACCACTGAATCAACAGTTCCATGAAAGCAAGGGTAGTTTCTATTTACAGAGATCCCTCAGACCTAAGCACAGTTTCTGGAACAAAGTAGGTACTTGATAAATACTGGGTGGATGGATGGATGGATGGATGGATGGATGGATGGATGGACAAGTGAATGGTTAAGAGCTTGAGGAAGTCAGTTAACCTATGTACTTCAGTTTCCATACTTGTAATATGGTTAATTTACATGATTACTTTACCCAATTATCTTATGTAACAATAAATTTTGACAATATTAGTACATTTTCTTCTTCTGGGGAAGCTTTGGGTAGAGACACAGACAGTGATTAAACTGTGGGGCCCTGAAAAGACGGCCAGCCTCCCCCACAATTGGAGCACAACTGTCTCCGGAGGAGTTTTTGTTTGGGAACCAGATGGGTGGGAGCAGGGGTATTTGGAGTCATTATGGAGGCACAATTCCTATCATAAGCACAGCCCCTACTACCTTGGAGAGGGGAGGAGGACCCAGCTCCCCTTCCATTGGCTGGTGTGCATCATCCCCAAAGGGGGAGAGTTGGCAGGGCCTTGGAAAGAGATTGCAGCACTGGGAGAGCAGAGTGCTATGCAGAGTCGGGACTTTGGGGCCCAGCCTTGCACACAGTGAGTACACAAAGTGCTAAGAAAGCAGAAAACTGCACAGAGAGCCAGGACTTGTTTAGGATCTGGCTGCACTTACATAGTGCTGGGAGATCACAGTACAGTACAGAGAGCCAGGACTTTCAAAGCCTGTCGCTCCAGGGAAGCTTTGGTCTGGGAGCTATACAGGCAGCTATAGAAGTGTGTAGAAACTTCACAGCGTGGGTCATGACTCCTGTCTCCCCTGCAAGCTAAGTCCAAGATACCCCAGGAAAGCAAAAATGTTACCCACCTCTTTCTACAGGACTTCAGGCATCATTCCCAAAGGGAAGCTGTTAGGATTACCCCTGCCAAATCCCAAAACCCTGTCCCACTGGGCTCAGGTCCACAGGGGGAAAAGGCAAGAGGCTTAGAGCTCAGACATTCAAAGTATGAATTCCTTGGAGCCTATTGTAGTGGTGCAGATGAAGTACTTAGCCCCTCCCTGTGGGATGGGCCACAAGCAGCCCCAGTAAGAGACTCACAATCTTCTCCCATGAGACCTATAGCTCCCGAGCTGAAAAATATTCTGCAGTGGAGACTTCCAGCCACACCCAACCTGAACCTGCTGCTCACCTCTCCAAGGGGAAACAGAAGTGGAGTATCCAACAGTGGCTACGGGATTAAGCTTTGAAGTGGAGGTCACTTTCTCCCACACACTCCAAGAGATTCCTCTAAGTAGGAGTTCCACTAACGTTGGTCTCCCAACCTCAACTGCCCTGCCCTACCAAGCTCATAACTGGTGGAAGGGTCTGTGGGGTGAGGCCAGTCAGGACCCACTCTATAATCTTTCTGTAGGAAGCTCAGGGGAAAAGCAGGCAACCACAAGTGGAAGTGGGTAGCTGACAAGTGCAGACAAGTCTTAAAGAGCTTGGGAGCTTTTACATAGCTGCCCTCAACTATAAGCAGGAAGAAGTCAACCCTTATACTTAGGTTAATCCCTCCCATACTTACTTAGGCACAGCCACAAACACTGAACAGAGTGGTATCCCCAGACAGGGAGCCCATGCTGGTTACAAACAACATGACATTGACCCATACCTGAACCCCACCTAAGAAGACTCAAAACCAGTAGTGGGTTTCAGACCATATCAGTGCTAGACTCAACAAGCCATACAAGTGGCACACCCAAAGGGGGAGCCCAGTAAGCACCAGACCCTACCAGGGATAACTCAACACCAGGGAACAGCCACTGCACAGCATTTTATACACAGTGATCAAGGTTGACCCTTAGAATCAGCCAGCCTAAAGGGCTAGCTTCATCCACAAAAGGGCCAACAGCATACAAGACTCATGTATAACAGAGAGCAAATAATGCACAAGAAACATATCTCGAACAAGGAGCTCAAGTGGCCTGGAGGTTTGAACCCAAGACACCTTCCTCATAAAGTCATCACAACAAGTTTAAGAGTCAGAGCTGAGCTACCTAATACATAGATAAAATGGTAAAAGAAATATGACTCAAATGAAACAACCAGAGAAATCCCCAGATAAAGAAGTAAATGAGATGGAAGCAACCAAATGTGGAGTTTAAAACAATGATTGTAAGGATGCTCAAGAATCTTAGGGTAAGAATAGATTATCTAAATGAGAAGTTAAACAAAGAGATAGTAGGCATTAAAAATAACATAGAAACCATAAAAAAGAACCAGTCAGAAATGACAAATACAATATCTGAAATGAAGACTGCACTAGAAGGAATCAACAGCAGATTAGATGAAGCAGAGGATGAAATAAGCAATTTAGAGGACAAAATAGTAAGCACACAAGCAGAGCAGGGAAAGCAGTGAAGTAAAAAGACTTAAGAAGGCTGAAGAAAGTCTAAGAAACCTCTGGGACAACATCAAGGAAAACAACATCAGCATCATGGGGTAACTGAAGAGAGCAAACAAGAGAAAACTGGTTTGAAAAAAATTATAAACTGAATTTCCCTAACATGGCAAAGGAAAAGGTCACACACATTTAGGAAGCACAAAGAGTCCTAATGAAGATAAATCCAAAGAGGGTCACACTAAGACACAGTATAATGAAAATGCCAAAGTTAAGAAACAAAGAAAGACTACTAAAAGCTTCAAGAGAAAAGGAATTAATTACCTACAAAAGATCCCCCATAAGACTATCATCTGATTTCTCAACAGAAATACTACAGGACAGAAGGGATTGGCAGGAAATATTCAAAGTGATGAAAAATAGGGCCCTAAAATCAAGATGACTCTATCCTACAAAACTATGATTTGATTTGATTTTACTTACTTTTTGTGACAGAGACAGAGAGAGAGAGACATATAGGGACAGACAGACAGGAAGGGAGAGATGAAAAGCATCAATTCTTTGTTGCAGCTCTTTTGTCTCCTTGTTCATTGATTGCTGTCTCATATGTGCCTTGACCATGGGGCAACAGCAGAGCAAGTGACCTCTTGCTCAAGCCAAAGACCTTGGGCTCAAGCCAGCAACCTTGGGCTTCAAGCCAGTGACTACAGGGTCATGTCTATGATCCCACGCTCAAGCTGGTGAGCCAATGCTCAAGCCAGCAATCTCGGGGTTTCAAACCTGGGTCTTCTGGGTCCCAGTCCAACACTCTACCCACTGCACCACCTCCTAGTCAGGCCAAAGCTATCATTTTAAATTGAAGGAGAAATAAAAAGCTTCCCTGACAAAAAAAAAAAAAAAAAGGCTCAAGGAGTTCATTACCACCAAACCAGTATTGCAAGAAATATTAAAGGTCATGCTATAAGAAGAGGAAAGGAAAAAAGAAATCAAAATAAAGAGGATTATAGGTTTAAAAAATAAAGTGTCAATACATAAGTACATATTTATAATAATCATACATGTAAATGTATTAACTGCTCCAATCAAAAGACATAGCATAGCTCAATGGATTTAAAAATCACCCATATATGTGCTGTGTACAAGGGACCCATCTCAGAACAAAAGATACACACAGACTAAAAGTGATGAGATAAAAAAAATATTCTACGTAAATGAAATTTAAAAAGAAACTCTTGGGATAGCAATAATTATATCTGGAAAAATAGTCTTTAAAACAAAGGCCCTTATTTGTAAGAGACAAATAAGGTCACTACATAATAATAAAGGGAACCATCAAACAGGAGGAAACAATAATTGTAAACATTTATTCACCAAGTATAGGCTCATCTAAATATATAAAGCAGATTTTGATGCAACAAATAAAAAATTAAAAACAATTTTTTTTAAACCCTGGCCAGAGAGCTTGGCTGGTTAGAGCATTGTCCTGAAGCAAAGGTTGCCAGTTCGATTCCCAGTCCTGGCACATATAGGAATGGATGTTTCTGTCTCTTTCTCTCTATCTCCCTTCCTCTCTCACTAAAATTAATAAACTTTTTTTAAAAAATTCAAACAGATTTCGATGGACATAAAAGAAGAGATTGATAGCAATACAATAATAGTAGGGGATTTTAATACCCCAACTGAATTCAATGGATAGATCCTCCAGACAGAAAATCAACAATGAAACTGCAACCTTAAATGACACACTAGATCAGCTGGACTTAATTGATATCTTCAGAGCATTTCATGCCAAAGCAGCAGCATATACATTCTTTTGAAATGCACATGGTACATTTTCTAGGATAGACCATATGTTAGGACACAAAGCAAATCTTGATAAATTTCAGTAGGTTGAAATCATATCAAGCATCTTCTCTAACTACAAATGGTATAAAACTAGAAATCAACTACAATTAAAAGAAATTGAAAACAAACACTTGAAGGCTAAATAGCCTGTTATTAAATAACAAATGAATTAACAATGAGATCAAGGAAGAAATCAAAAACTTAAATGAAAATAAACATACAGCAATCCAAAATCTATGGGACACAGTGAAAGCAATCCTGAGAAGGAAGTGCATAGCATTAAAGGCATGCCTAAAAAAGCAAGAAAAATCTCAAATAAACAATCTAACCCTGCACCTAAAAGAACTAGAAAAAAAAACAACAAACAAAGACCAGAGGAAGTAGAAGGAAGGAAATAATAAAGATCAGAGCAGAAATAAATGACTAACAGACTAAAAGAAAAAAAAATACAAAAATCAATGAAACCAAGAGCTGATTCTTTGGAAAGATAAATAATGTTGATGAACCTTTAACCAGACCTGTCAAGGAAAAAAGAGAGAGGACCAAAATAAATTAGAAATTAGAAAGGAAAGAGAAGTAACAACTTATATCACCAAAATACAAACAATTGTAAGAAAGTGCTAAGAACTATATGCCAAAAAATTGTACAACCTGAGGAAAATGGATAAATTCCTAGAAACATGCAACAACCTTCCAAAACTGAATCTGGAAGAATCAGAAAACCTGAGCAGACCAATTACAACTAATAAAATGAAAGCAGTAATCAAAACACTCCCAGCAAACAAAAGTCCTGGACCAGATGGCTTCACAGGTAAATTTTACCAAACATTTAAAGAAGAACTAACACCTCTCTTTCTAAGCTATTCCAAAAAATTTAAAAGGAGAGAAGACTTCCTTTTTACAAGGCAAGCATTATTCTAATTGCAAAACTAGGTAAATACACTACAAAGAAAGAAAACTATAGGCCAATATCCCTGATAAATATAGATGCTAAAATTCTCAACAACATATTAGCAAACCAGATACAGCAATACATTAAAAAGATCATATACCTTGATCAAATAAGACTTATTCTTATTTGAATAAGCAGGGAAGCACTGCTGGTACAATATTTGCAAATCAAATAAACATGATACATAGCATATAAATAAAATTAAGGCTAAAAACCACATGATCATATCAATAAATACAGAAAAAGCATTTGAGAAAATCCAGCACCCATTTATGATCAAAACTCTCAGCAAAGTGGAAAGATAGGGCACATACCTCAACATAATACAGGCCATACATGACAAACCTACAGCCAATATCATGCCCAATGGGCAAAAACTAAAGGAAATCCCCTTAATATCAGAAACAAGTCATGAGTATCCACTCTCATCACTCTTATTCAACATAGTACTGGAAGTCCTAGACATAGCAACCAGACAGGATGAAATAAAAGGCATCCAAGTTGGAAAGAAAAAAGTAAAACTGTCATTATGTGCTGATGACATAGTACTGTACATAGAAAGCCTGAAGTTAGCCCTGGCCAGTTGGCTCGGTGGTAGAGTGTCAACCTGGCATATGGATGTCCTGGGTTAATTCCTGGCCAGGGCACACAGGAGAAGTGACCATCTTCTTCTCCAGCCCTCTCTCTCTCTTGCTTTTCTTTATATCTCTCTTCCTCTCCTGTAGCCATGGCTTAGTTGGAGCAAGTTGGCCCCGAGTACTGAGGATGGCTCCATGGCTTCACCTCAGGCACTAAAATAGCTCAGTTGCCAAGCAACAGAGCAACAGTACCAGATGGGCAGAGCATCACCCAGTAGGAAGGTTGCTGGGTGGATCCTGGTCAGAGCACATGCAGGAATCTGTCTCTCTGACTTCCCACTTCTCACTTAAGAAAAATAAAAAATTTTAAAAAAGAAAAGGAAATCCTGAAGTCTCCACCAAAAACTACTAGATCTAATAAGTAAATTCAGGAAAGTAGCAGAATATAAAATTAATATTTAGAAATCTGTGGCATTTATGACCCTGGCCAGTGGCCCAGTGAATGAATGTCCCAAGTTCAATTCCTGGTCAGGACACACAGAAGAAGCAACCATTTGTTTCTTTCCCTTCCCTCTCTCTCTTCTCTCCCTCTTCCTCCCCTTCAGCCAGTGGCTCAATTGGTTCAGGTGGGCCCTGGGTGCTGAGGGTGGCTCCATTAGAGCACATCAGCCTCAGGTGCTAAAAATAGGTTGCTACTCTAGCATCGGTCTTAGATGGGGTTGCCAAGTGGATCCTAATCAGAGTTCATGGGAAGTCTACCTCACTATCTCCCCTCTTCTCACCCCCCCAAAAAAAAGAAGAAAAGAAAGAAATCAATGGCATTTTTATACTCAAATAATGAACTATCAAAAAGATAAATCAGGGAAGCAACCCCATTTACTATTGCAACAATGACCAAAAAATACTTAGGAATAAATTTAACCAAGGAGACAAAAAAACTTTTACTTAGAAAACTATAAGACATTGAATAAATAAATTGAGAAAGATATAAAGCAGTGGAAGTATATTCCATGTTTATGGATGGGAAGAACTAACATCATTAAAATGTCCATCCTACCCAAAGCAATCTATACATTCAATGTAATTACTATTAAAATGCCAATAGCATACTTCACAGATCTAGAAAAAATATTTCAAAAATTTATATGAAACCAAGAAAGAACACAAATAGCTTTGGCAATTTTGAAAATATAGAACAAGTGAGAGGTATTACACTACCTGACATCCAGCTATACTACAAGGCCATTGTAATCAAAACAGCTTGGTACTGACATAAGAACAGCATACAGATCACTAGAACGAAACAAAGAACCCAGAAATAAACCCATGCCTTTACTGTGGATTGATATTTGACAAAGGAGGCAAGACTATATAATGAGTAAAGACAGTCTCTTTAATAAATGAGGTTGAGAAAATTGGACAGGCATATGCAAAAAAAACGAAATTAGACCACCAACTTACACCATTCGCAAAAATAAACTCAAAAATGGATAGAAGACTTAAATGTAAGTTGTAAAACCATAAAAATCCAGAAGAAAACATAAGTAGTTGACTCTCAGACATCTCTTGGAATAATATTTTTGTCAATAATTTCTTTCAGCAAGTAAAACAGTTGAAAAAATAAACATATGGGGCTACATCTAACTAAAAAGCTTTTGCATAGCAAAAGAAACCATCAACAAAATGAAAAGACAATCCACACAATGGGAGAACATATTCACCAATACATCTGATAAGAGGTTAATAACCAAAATGTATAAAGAATTTATAAAATCAACACCAAAAAGACAATCCAATTTAAGAAATGGGCAAAGGGCCCTGGCCAGTTGGCTCAGTGGTAGAGCGTCGGCCTGGCGTGCAGAAGTCCCAGGTTCGATTCCGGCCAGGGCACACAGGAGAAGCGCCCATCTGCTTCTCCACCCCTCCCCCTCTCCTTCCTCTCTGTCTCTCTCTTCCGCTCCTGCAGCCGAGGCTCCACTGGAGCAAAGATGGCCCGGGCACTGGGGATGGCTCCTCGGCCTCTGCCCCAGGCACTAGAGTGGCTCTGGTCGCAACAGAGCGACGCCCTGGAGGGGCAGAGCATCACCCCCTGGTGGGCAGAGCTTCGCCACCTGGTGGGCGTGCCGGGTGGATCCCAGTCGGGCGCATGCGGGAGTCTGTCTGACTGTCTCTCCCCGTTTCCAGCTTCGGAAAAATACAAAAAAAAAAAAAAAAGAAACGGGCAAAGGACCTAAATGGACACTTCTCCAAAGAGGACATACAGATGGCCAGTAGACCTATGAAAAAATGCTCAAGGTCACTAATCTTCAGAGAACTGCAAATTAAAACCACAGTGAGATGTCACCTCATACCTGCCAGAATAGATATCATCAACAGATAAGTGTTGGTGAGGATGTGGAGAAAGAGAACTCTCGTGTACTACTGTTTAAAATGAAGACTAATATAGCCACTGTGGAAAACAGTATAAAGTTTCCTCAAAAAATTAAAATTGGAATTGCCTTTTGACCCAGCTATCCCACTTCTAGGAATATCTCAAAATACTAATTCAAAAGAAGACATGCACCCCCATGTTCATTGCAGCATTATTTATAATAGCCAAGATCTGGAAACAGCCCAAGTATTCGTCAGTGGATGAGATAATAAAAAAAAAAAGCTGTGGTACATTTACACTATGCAGCCATATAAAAGAAGGAAATCTTACCTTTTGCAGCATCATGGATAAACCTGGAGATTATTATGCTAAGTGAAATAAGCCAGGCAGACAAAGACAAATACTGTATGATCTCACTTATATGTGGACTCTAATGAATACATTAAACTGAGAAACAAAATAAAAACAGAGGCAGGGTCACAGGGAACAGATGGACAGATATCAGAGGGAAAGGGGGTGAGGGACTGGATGAAAGAAGATGACAAGATTAGCCAAAAAACATATATATACATATATACACATTGACACAAACAACAGAGTGGCAATAGCCACAGGGAAAAGGGGTACGTGGAAGGAGGGGGAAGGTGGGCAGAAAGAGACTTTGCTAGGGGTATGGCATGATGCAGTGTGTAGACAGTGTTACAGAGTTGTATACTTGAAATGTGTATGGTTTGGAGAAGAATTTAACCAAATAAATTAATAAATTAAAAAGTAATAATTCTATATAGACATACGAGGAAGCAAGAAAATGTGGACCACGATCAAAAAAAAAATATGAATGGAAACAGACCCTGAGATTATATATATGTTGGAATTTTCATACAATGGCTTTACAATAACTATTATAATAAATATTTTCAATGACTTAAATATGACATTAATCAGAAAATAGAGATTCATAGCAGAGCCTGACCAGGCAGTGGCACAGTAGATAGAGTGTCAGACTGGGACACAGAGGACCCAGGCTCGAGACCCTGAGGTCTCTGGCTTGAGCATGGGCTCATCTGGTTTGAGCAAGGCTCACCAGCTTGAGCCCAAGGTCACTGGCTTGAGCAAGGGGTCACTCAGTCTGCTATAGCCCTCTGGTCAAGGCATATATGAGAAAGCAATCAATGAACAACTAAGGTGCCACAACGAGGAATTGATGTTTCTCATCTCTCTCCCTTCCTGTCTGTCTGTCCTTATCTGTTCCTCTCTCTGACTCTTTCTCTGTCTTTGTCACCAAAAAAAATAATAAATTAAAAAAATAAAAAAGATTTTTAGCAGAAAAAATGGGAAGTATAAAATAAGAATAAAAGAAAAGTCTACAATTCTAAATTACAATACCTGTTATAAAATATTCACTCAATAGTCTAAAAAAATGGATTGGAAATGACAAGAGACTAGGTCAGTAAACTTGAATACAGATCCCTGGAAGTTAACTCAACCTAAAGAACACAGTGGGGGGAAAAACTATTCATAACAAATGTGAGTATTCACACTTCCTGTCTTTTCTTAAAATTTAACATTAATTATTCTTTGCTAAACTAGTCTAATTTTCAGTGTGTAAACCAGACAGGACCTGCTAAGTGTCTTTTTGTATATATTCAAATACTGCCAACTCATAATGATTAGAAAGCTGATTTGCTGAACAAAATAAAATCTCAGCCTATTTAATCACTTTTAATTTTACATTATCAATCACAGTCACACTCAAAAATGATGTCAAATTTTCATCAAATGTGGAATCCTTCTAAAGATTTTCAAAGTATTTGATTTGATTTATGAGGTCATTCTGCATTTTAAAATGAGATGGGAGCTGATATATTGTCATCAAGCTGAACATCTTAATGTGTTTCAATGAAACATGTTGGTGGGTAGAAGTTTTTTAGAAAAAGAAAATATTTCTTTATTCAATAAGCATTCATTAAATATATACTTTATCTTAGAAATTATACTGGGGATGTAGACATGAAGTAGACATGATCCTTAATTATTTTAATAAGTAAATTCCCTAATTTGATGAACCACTAGGAATGAAATAATAATATTCTGCTCCCGTTCATCTTTCAAGGTTGAGGAAGAAGGTAAGTTGCACAAAGTACCACCAATAAAAAGAGTAATATAAATTTCATTAGGAAGAATGCTCTAGATCAGTGGTAGTCAACCTGGTCCCTACCGCCCACTAGTGGGCATTCCAGCTTTCATGGTGGGCGGTAGCGGAGCAACCAAAGCATAAATAAAAAGATAGACTTAACTATAGTAAGTTGTTTTATAAAGATTTATTCTGCCAAACTTAGCGAAAATCTGACATAAAGTACTTGGTAAGTAATTATTATTATATGCTTTAACTTGCTGTAACTCTGCTTTATAAATTTTATAAAGTAAAGTTATTTCCCTACTTTATAAATCACCATTACTGTGGAACTGGTGGGCGTTTAGAAAATTTTACTACTAACAGAGATACAAAAGTGGGCGGTAGGTATAAAAAGGTTGACTACCCCTGCTCTAGATTGAGAAGGAGACTTGTAGTTAATTGTAGGTCAGACAGGGTTTGACCTATGACTTAAGCATAGCTAAATTTTAAAATACTTTTAGATTCGTTTTTGTACCTGATTAGAGATGAGATTTTTAAAAGCAGTAATTGGTTTTACTATGAGGACTAAGAGATTATAAAGTGTTTAACTCAGTTGGTTTCTAAGTGACTCAACCCAGTGTTTTTTCACTTATCTATGCAGATGTTGATTTCTGATTTTCCCTAGAGAAACTGGACATAAAAAGAGAGTTTTATTACTAATAATTCAGTTATATATTAATACAAAATTTCAATAAAGTTTATATAATATAATTGATAAAACAACATCAATAGGCCATAAACATAGTTTTTAGTTACTTCATTAAAGCCTACTGTAGTCCATTATATCTCAGCGATGGAAAATATTTTACTTCACTTCAACTGTACTAATTTGCTCTAAGAAACCTAGATACATAATATTTTAATGCCTCCATTAATAATGTAAAAAAAAATCATCTCATTATATAAACATCTCATCGTCAGAATTCACTCCATATTTATCCACCTAGTCAGCCCTCTGGAACTTTAATTAGAAGGCACACACACAAGCCCTAGCCTACCATTTCTAACTCAGCCACCATCATCAGAACTTGCAACTCTACTGAATAACCCAAACATCTGTAACTTGAAGCCTGGCCTCTCTATGGCATTTTGGCTGTCAGCCTCTCCTCTTGCATCCTGATCAGCCCCTGATTAAGAGAGAAGCCAGAAAGGTGGGTACCCAGTGTGATCAGTCTATAAGGGATATTAAAGCATCAAGGAGTATGCCAGAATTGTGGTATCAGTTTCCATACATGACTACATCACAAGCACAATGTAGTCCAGCTCACATAGAGGAAGGCAGTACCCTCACATGAAAATTTCAAAAAGTGTTGTCCTCAGGTGCCAATCTTCCTGTGTTGACTATTTCCAAAAGATACAAACGCACATTTCATGATGCAACTAGAGCAATCTGAAGCTGGAAGTCTCAGTCAACACTGTGTAACGTCTTTTGCTTCAAATGAGTGATTTACTACTACCTATCTTATAAACATTGCAGTATAACTTTGAAGAAGTTGTCTGGTTCAGAAAATTCCAAACAAAATAAAATTAAGATAAAGTAGGAATAACCAACAAGTTGCCTACATATAAGACAGGGAAAAAATAACTTTCAATATCTTTTGAATAATACTTAGCAAGTATTTCTACTTAAATGATTTTTATCCTAGTGAGTCTGAGTGACTAAAGCTATCTAATCATGAGGGCTACAGAACCCTAGAAATGAAAGATAATCCAAATAATTAAAACATTAGGTTCATTTGATATAATGCATGTAATTTTGGACATAAAGGTAGAGGCATAAAAATTTTATTAGCAAAATATAAATTTGTCCCCTTTCCTTATTTGTGTAGAACAAATTTTTTTAAAATATTGATTTAGAGAATGGCCAAATTGTTAGTCAGCTTATTGAATCCATATGCATCAATACATCTGGTGTCCTGGCTTATTGATTTCCTCTCTCAAGGCTAAAAGAACTGAGATAAAAATAGAGCAGTCAGAAGCATGAAGGTAAAGAGAATCAACTTTTTTTTTAACTGATAAAGTTATTTAGAGAACATAATTATATTCTCAACCAAGTGGCCTTTCTCACATCTAAACCTTGAATTAACCCAGTCACCTGCAGAGATGGACTTGCTTAAAACCAAAAGGTATTTGACACTAAATTCACCTCTTAACCAGAAGAGAGTAGATACTTCTTTTAGTGGAGGATTCAAGGGAGAGAAAGAGAAGAATTTGGTTTTCTAATCTTGGGAGGGAGGGGCAGTGAGTGAGATCAGAAGGTAGCCAGAATTATTAATCTTCAAAGTTATCCCACCTAGAAAAAAGAAGAGGAAGAAATAGTCTTTTCAACCTAACACTCATTGAGGTTCCTTCCTTCCTTCCTTCCTTCCTTCCTTCCTTCTTTCTTTCTTCCTTCTTCCTGCCTTCCTTTCTTTTCTTGACCTTTAATCAAGTGGTCTCAACTTTAGCCAACATTGCAAACACTGGAAGAACTTTAAAAATACGAATGCCTGGATCCCATCCTCCAAAGACTTGGTTAATCTGGGAAGTAGCCTGAGTATTGAACTAATTTTTTTTAATCTTTCTAGAATATACTAATGAGCAGCCTTAGTTGAGAACCTCTGCATTCATCCCATGTTCAAAAAAATGAGTGGGGAGGAGGTCAGCAGTCTACCCATCTCCCTGAAGTCAGTCCCCTAATGCCAACCAGTGCCTCTTTTGGGTTCTTCTGGGACCACTGGGGGCAAGTTTAGCATTCTACTCTCCAAGGGTTCTGAAATGGATGGCTGTGGTTCATTAATTTAATTAACTTCAAAGCTGAAAGATTTACTCTCTATTCCATTTCCTATCCCAAATTTTCCCAGTCATGAAATCTAATACAGCTCATCAGAGGTTCTACAATGCTATTAAATAACAACATAAATACTGTGGTCCATTAATGCCATCAGTAAGTGTCACCAAGTTTGAGAATAAGTCATCTCCAGTTATAAATTTTCCAGGGAGAAATTAATGTTCAAAAACTAATCTTTTTGCAAGTTAAAGTCCAAAATCAAATTCTCTTATCTCTTCAAAGTCCAAAGAATTTCAAATCTATATAATTGCTATAGTATAATCCCTCTGAATTTTTAATTTTGTTCAGTTATAGGTTGGAAGGTTCGTGATCCCTGGGTGGACTCTGGATTTTTCAGTAACTGTTGTCTGTGTTCCTATTCACAGAATGAGTTTAATTTTCTCAAACCCTCCCGAGTTGAATTAAATGGCAAGTCTTGCATATGTCTTACTTTTAAAGAATTAAAAGAGTTAATAGAACACATAAGCCCTAGCCAGGTGGCTCAGTTGGCTAGAACATTGGTCCCATGCACCAGTATTGTGGGTTCCATCCCTCTAGAGCAGGGGTCCCCAAACTACGGCCCGTGGGCCGCATGCGGCCCCCTGAGGCCATTTATCCGGCCTCCGCCGCACTTCCAGAAGGGGCACCTCTTTCATTGGTGGTCAGTGAGAGGAGCATAATTCTCATTGAAATACTGGTCAGTGTGTTGATTTAAATTTACTTGTTCTTTATTTTAAATATTGGATTTGTTCCTGTTTTGTTTTTTTACTTTAAAATAAGATATGTGCAGTGTGCATAGGGATTTGTTCATAGTTTTTTTTATAGTCCGGCCCTCCAATGGTCTGAGGGACAGTGAACTGGCCCCCTGTGTAAAAAGTTTGGGGACCCCTGCTCTAGAGCACATACATGCATGGTAGGTGGAACAAGAGATTCTCCCCTCCCCTTTATTTCTCTCTAAAATCAATCAATAAAAAAAATTTTTTTAAATAGAACACATATTATCATAGCACTGGTCCCATAGTGACAAAATATAGACCTTAAAGCAGTTAATGGCTGCATTTCTATATCCCCAGATCTGAGCATCTAGTGTTACCACAGACCATAGCACCGATTCAGTGCTATGAAGGGAAAACAGCAGATGACATAGATCTCTGAGTTCAGCCTCACAAAGACAACAGACAGTCTCAGCCATTTTTAGGAGGTCCTCATTGGTGCCCTTCAACTCAGTGGGGAGGATTAGCCTCCAAGTGGAAGGTTAATTTTGATATCATGTATATATGATTTCTGAGAGGAAATCCCACCTTGCACTAGCTTCCTCTTGAAAATGGCATTCGGGAGATTCTAGCAAGGAATGACTATTACTGCTGAGTTTAGAGATTTGCAATGCTGACAGCATCAGTCAATGGATCTTAGTTGAGGTGACTTTCTTTGTTTATCTGCAAACCTAAAAACCTCTAGAATTTTCACTTTTCCTGTGAGCATTATGTTTGGATTTGTGGGCAGGTAAAGGTAACCTACAAGGGAAGCATCCAAAGAAGCTATTACTACCCAGGCTAAGGGATAAGGCGAAGGAGCTATAGGAGAGGGAAGCTGTACCTTGTCCAGCAGGGAACCAGTGAATAAATAGCTCAGCCTCTCTCCAATCCTGCTCTCTGGTCCCTGCTGGACCTTCCATTGGCCACACTCCACCAGACCTTAGGGTGAAGCAGCGTGAGAGAGATCTGCCTCTGGAAGAACAGAGCAGGTCCTGGGAGGGCAGGAATGAGTAAAGAAGATCTAGCCAGTTTCATATTCTAGCCCCACAAGTTGCTCCCTATTCCTTTCAGGAAGGCTCATTTGAGTTTTAAACTGTTCGCGCTGCTTCTTAAGGACATCCCTTTCTGTTCTAACACAGGTAGTACGAAACTATGCCTAGAATCTGCCTGTCTTCTTCTCTTTTACTTTCCCTTCTGGCCCAGATGTATGATTTTGGAAAATATTCCTTCAAATTTAGTCTTCTACATTCTTCTAGAGCAAAAAAATATAAAACCGAAATAATCTGGGTCTACAACAATCCCCGCTGTGCAAAACCTCATCAAGTTGCATAGTTTGATTTACATGTTCTGCCACCAGCTCAAGCCAGGCCTGAACTTCATCTATTATCTGCCAGCTCCCATTTAATATTCCCTTTTTTTCTGTGCTTTCTGTTAACATATTAATTCCATTCATTTACTAAGTACGTTCCCTCAAGGGATACGTGATGTCTGTGTCATAGGGGAGCTTTCCAAATCATTCCTCTTTCTGATAGCCTTCTGTAACTTTCCCATACCCCTTGGTATAGCCGTCCCAAAGTGCAAGGATGGTGCCCACTGCTCTTACTATGGAGTCTCTATTTGAAGCTCTGGAAGAGTGTCTGCAATCGTGTTCTAGGTTCTAGCATCTTCTGAAGAGTCATTCCAGTTTTATCCCTAAAACATTGCTTCTCTTTTTGCTTTTATTGGACCCTGGTCACTATCTGATTTAATAACATGCAAAATATTTTCTTCTTTTCTAAGTCCTGTTTAATAGCAACACCCAAGCCTATCTCATTTTCCCTTCCATATCTGCCTCTCTCCATTTTCAAATATCTAAATTTCCATTATATATCATCTAGTTTGGCCTCTACATTGCCATACATCTTCTGGAGAAATCTCTATCACAGCTTAACCATACTTTTTTCCACTATTTTTTCCTTTGCTTCTGTTCTTATTGTAAAACTAAAATACATTTCTCCAACTACTTTTATTCCTCCTTGATTTCCTCAGTTAATGTGATATCTAGCGGAAGCTCTGGGGGCCCCAGGTCACATTGCTTAACCCAGTGGTCCCCAACCCCCAGGCCACGGACTGGTACTGGTCTGTGGGCCATTTGGTACCAGTCCACAGAGAAAGAATAAATTACTTACATTATTTCCATTTTATTTATATTTAAGTCTGAACAATGTTTTATTTTTAAAAAATGACCAGATTCCCTCTGCTACATTCATCTAAGACTCACTCTTGACGCTTGTCTCGGTCACGTGATATATTTATCCATCCCACCCTAAAGGCAGGTTCGTGAAAATATTTTCTGACATTAAACCAGTCCATGGCCCAAAAAAGGTTGGGGACCACTGGCTTAACCCACCAAGCCCATCCGATCTCAGCACGGCTGAAGTGGACAGTTCTGGCATGTTCCCTATGTTTTCCCTGTAGCACTTCCCAATGTTTCTGTGTTTCAGGAGTCTCTCCAAAACCTCAGAAAGCTACTCAGTCATTCATCAGGTGTATTCAAAAGGCTGAGGGGACTTATCTCAGAACCATGGGGAACAGGGATGGTGGATCGATAGCCCATCCTTGCATGCTGCCAGGAGACAATCTTAGTCTATTCTCCTTAGTCCCCAGAGGGCACCATGGTTCATACTGAAAACCAGCTCCATAACACTTTCTGTATTACTTTCATTCCTTCCTTTTCTCACTTGCTCCAGCCCTGCCTTTGTAGAAGCAACCACTTTCCTGTATAAAATCCTTCCCTTGCTTGTGGACAAAGCTGCCATGATCTGAAGTGACCCACCAATATCATTTTCCCACATGGCTCACTTATTAAACCCAGGGCCTAAAACCACGTATAAGGCTTACTAGAAACCAACAACTCATCTTTTAAAGCTAGCCACACAGCAAAATGCAGGTCACTGCCTAATACCAAAGTGGAAAAACCACATGGCTCCACCTATTAACACTCAATGACTAGAGCAGCCAGCCAGGATGAGCTAGTGACTTTTATCCCCTAATTCTATACTCTATCTTCTTCACAGTCTCTGGACCATCTATTGTTAGGGTTTGGAGATCAACAAATTGTCATCTGTTATTCTGTCAAATTCAGAACTGATGGAGACATACACATAGGGATTAAGCAGATAGAGATTGAAATAGATATTATCTTCATAACTAATAAATCTGTTGGCAAAAGTGGCTTAGGTTAGAGCCAAGTGAGCTCCATTAGGTTTTACCCTTGAATTAAATATTTAACCACCATTTATAGTGGAGTCACTTACAAAGTCAAGGCCTTTAAGCTTACCTGTGACTCTGTGGAAAAGGGAAGATCAGATTCCAATCAATAAGTCACTTTCCCTCCTCTTAAAGGAGTGGGTGGGGGGTAAAAAAAGCCCAGGAGTGTCATTGTATGAAATCTGTCCACATGGAAATAGGAGGAACGTTCTCTCCAAACAGCTACATTTCTTGCATATGGATAAACATGGCTAACAGTTCCAGACCCAAACTACCACCTTACTTCCTACAAGAAAGAAGCCAACCAGAAAGAGAACCTTGCTCACCTAGCTCATCTCTGACTAACCCATTCACTTCTGCTTAGAGCTTCACCCTAGAACATGTCAACAGCCATTTGTCAGATTATGGATTACTACCTTTGGCTCAGGTATCCACCCCTGAGCCAACAAGAAAGAAAAGGGAACATATGGCTGAGGTTTCTGGTACCTACGACAGGTATCTAGGGCAAGGTCTGTAGAAGGGTAACCATTAGACCTGCCTGTTGTGGACCGGTAATGGCAAAAAGCCATTATAGATTCGAGGCTTGGCAGGGGGCTAAGTTCTCCCCCTTCCATCTCCATATTTGGCTTTAATGCTGAGTGTTTGCACCCACTCCACTTCCTTCCTTGGGTTGCAGGAAGCAATATATATGCCCTTCCTCTGACTCTTTGTTTTCAGATGTTTGTAAAATTCACTAATGTATACTGTTTTTGCCTTGGGAGAGTTCCTGTCTTAGCCTTTGATGTGCAACTTTGTATCAGGGTCCTTGATTTGCATAGATCCATATAATAAAGCGAACTGGGGCTGTGAGGCACTCAGATACTGCCAGGCAGTTTGAAGAGTCCTCCCGGTCCCATCGGTTTTGTTCTGACAAAATGTGTTTCCTTAATTCCGCACCGTTATTTGGAAGCTGCGCTGGTCCGCGGCACCTGCCCAGATGTCCAAGTGACCTAACTTCTGCAGGAGGTGTAGTCCTATCCCCGTTGCTCCTGACTCCATTCCTAGCCGGCCTAAACTGATCCCCCCCCATATCAAGTGTCAGCCCCTCCCTGGCACCTTTCGCCAGGGCCATTGGTCACTGTGCACTCCTCAGAGGAGGCCTTTTCCTAATGTTCTCAATGCTTCAGGAGTCCATTCTCCTACCAACTCTGAACTGTCACCACAGAGTCAGGTTGGGTCCCTGTCCTTCACCAAAGGCCATGACAACCAACACAGTCATCTCCTCCCTGCCTTCTGAATATCCTACCATAGACCACACTTTGTTCCATCCTACTCAGAATTTGTCAGAGAACCCCCCAAAATATGTCATCCTTCTGGCACAGGAGCTGTCTCCATTCAAATTTACATATAACGTAAACAATTTGGTCAAAAATTATTTTAGGACCCAAGTACATGGCAGCAATATTTTTCAAGGACAAGTATTAAAATCTGGCCCTCTGAATTGGAAAACCAGTGTCTGGCTTCCAGGAAATTTAGTAAAACAGGTCATCAAAAGGGTACCCACGTTGCTTAAGGATAATAAGTTTAAAACCACATTTATACAGCAATTCACTTTATCACAGAAGGCTGCCCAAGTTAGATTATACCAAAGTTGTCCAGTCACAATCAGGTAATAAGACTGGAAGAATAGGGTACAAGGGGGTAAAAAGTTATCAAAGGAGCTTGTCTCTGAGTGTTGACAAACAGTGAAGCCAATCAACATCAAACCTAACATAAGAGCAGCTTAATGATCGCAACATCACTGATTTCACCATGTTTGTTCCAACTCCTGGTACATTTGAAGCTGTCATGTTGACACTGACCTTGTGTTCATAGAATGAGAGGAAAGTCATTCTCTCATTACATGAAACCAGGCCAGGAAGAGAAAACAGGGAAGTAAAGCAGTTCTTATATCTGCCCCTGCCCGTGGCTGCTGGAATGCCTAGTCAGGGAAGACTCATGAATAACATGGGTGAAGAGCGAGGAAGGACAAAAGAAAAGGCAACAAGAGAAATGGAGATAGAAGGTCCAGACATAAAATCAGACAGCTTCTCAGAAGGGCTGCAAGAACATAAAGCTTTCTTTGGATCAGATGCTGTATCTCAGAAATTTTTATTTTTGATCAATGAGTTCCTAAGCCTTTGTGTGTATTTGATAAGCTAGGATTTCTAGGCAGTAATCAAAATATTTACTACCTTCTAGGAAGCCAAACAGGTACAAGTAAAAAAAAAAAAAAAAAAAGTGACTCTGGGATATCAATAAGCAAATCAAAAATCAGATTTAATCAGATTTTCATCCTATAGAACCTGCTCAGGACACCCTCATCTGGCACGTCAGGCTGCTCTCCCACCTCCCGCATTGCCTCAGTGACCCTGAGTGGGTCCCCAATCTTCATTCTTTCACAACTGAGCTGAGGACACATAGATCACTGCCCTCCAGTAAAACAATCAATTAATTAATCATAATCAAGAACTGATGCTCCATTTGGTGCCTCACAATCTAGATCACATATAAAGACGTTTCTTTCCTCAGTGAGACAACTACATATTTGAAGACATTCTTTTTTTTATGATTTTAATTTGTGTTTACATAGATTCAAGTATCCCACAAAATATATCTCCCCCCATGCCCTTATTCCCCCTTGGTCCCCCCATGCCCCCTCCCCCCAATGCCTTACCCCCTTCCCCCCAGGATTTGCTGTCCTGTTCTCTATAATGCTGTGTTATATATATATAATTTCATTAATCTCTTTCCCTTCTCTGATTCCATCTTCTCTTCTACTTTCCCTCTGACCGCCTTCCCTGTGGTCCCTTTGATCCTGCCTCTGCCTCTGTTTCATTGCTCAGTTTACATTGTTCATTGGAATCTTCAAATGATTGAGGTCATATATTTTTCTTTCTCTGCCTGGCTTATTTCACTTAGCATGATAGTTTCCAAATCCATCCATGTTGTCACAAAAGGTAAGATTTCCTTCTTCCTCACAGCCACATAGTATTCCATTGTGTATATGAACCACAGCTTTTTAATCCACTTGTCCACTGATGGACATTTGGGCTGTTTCTAGATCTTGGCTATTGTAAACAAATGAGATTGAAAGAGTTATCAAAAAACTCCCAACAAACAAAAATCCTGGGCCAGATAACTTTACAGATGAATTTTACCAAATATTCAAAGAAGAACTAAATCCTGTCCTTCTCAAGTTATTTCAAGAACTTCAAGAGGAGGGAAGACTTTCAAACTTTTTTTTATGAGGGGAGCATAATACTGATTCCAAAACCAGGCAAAGACAATACAAAGAGAGAAAACTATAGACCAATATCCCTGATAAACATAGATGCTAAAATCCTCAATAAAATATTAGCAAACCCAAATTAAAATGGCAATGAGATACCACCTCACACCTGTTCGATTAGCTGTTATTAGCAAGTCAGGTAATAGCAAATGTTGGAGAGGCTGTGGAGAAAAAGGAACCCTCATCCACTCTTGGTGGGAATGTAAAGTAGTACAACCATTATGGAAGAAAGTATGGTGGTTCCTCAAAAAACTGAAAATAGAACTACCTTATGACCCAGCAATCCCTCTACTGGGTATATATCCCAAAAACTCAGAAACATTGATACGTAAAGACACATGCAGCCCCATGTTTATTGCAGCATTGTTCACAGTGGCCAGGACATGGAAACAACCAAAAAGCCCATCAATAGATGACTGGATAAAGAAGATGTGGCACATATACACTATGGAATACTACTCAGCCATAAGAAATGATGACATTGGAACATTTACAGCAAAATGGTGGGATCTTGATAACATGATACAAAGCGAAATAAGTAAATCAGAAAAAAACAGGAACTGTATTATTCCATACGTAGGTGGGACATAATAGTGAAACTAAGAGACATTGATAAGAGTGTGGTGGTTACGGGGGGGAGGGGGGAAAGGGAGAGGGATAGGGGGTGGGGAGGGGCACAAAGAAAACAAGATAGAAGGTGACAGAGGACAATCTGACTTTGGGTGGTGGGTATGCAACATAATTGAACGACAAGATAACCTGGACTTGTTATCTTTGAATATATGTATCCTGATTTATTGATGTCACCCCATTAAAAAAAATAAAATTATTAAAAAAAAAATATTAGCAAACCCAATCCAGCAATACTTGAAAAAAAATCATATATCATGATCAGGTGGGATTTATTCTAGGGAGACAAGGCTGGTACAATATCTGCAAATCAATCAATGTGATTCAACACATAAACAAAAGAAAAGATAAAAATCACATGATAATATCAATAGATGCAGAAAAGGCATTTGATAAAATCCAGCACCCATTTATGAACAAGACTCTCAGCAAAGTAGGGATACAGAGATCATACCTCAACATGACAAAGGCCATCTATGACAAACCCACAGCCAACATCATAATCAAGGGGAAAAAATTAAAAGAAATCCCCTTAAGATCAGGAAAAAGGCAGGGGTGCCACCTTTCACCACTCTTATTCAACATAGTTATGGAAGTCCTAGCCATAGCAATCAGACAAGAAGAAATAAAAGGCATTCAAATTAGAAAAGAAGAAGTAAAACTATCATTATTTGCTTATGATATGATACTGTACATAGAAAACCCTTAAGTCTCAGTCAAAAAACCACTGGACCTGATAAGTGATTTCAGCAAGGTGGCAGGATATAAAATTAATACACAGAAATCAGTGGCATTTTTATACACCAACAATGAACTGTCTGAAAGAGAAATTAAGAAAATAATCCCTTCACTATTGCAACAAAAAAAAATAAAGTACCTAGGAACAAATTTAACCAAAGAGGTTAAAGACTTGTACTCTGAAAATTATAAAACATTGATAAAGGAAATCAAGGAAGATACAAATAAGTGGAAGCATATACCATGTTCATGGATAGGAAGAATAAACATCATTAAAATGTTTGTATTACCCAAAGTAATCTATAAATTCAATGCAGTTCCTATTAAAATACCAATGACATACGTCAAAGATATAGAACAAATTTTCCAAAAATTTATATGGAACCAAAAAAGAACATGAATAGCCTCAGCAATCCTGAAAAAGAAAAATAAAGTGAGGGGGGGATCACACTTCCTGATATCAGGTTATACTACAAGGCCATCATACTCAAAACAGCTTGGTACTGGCATTAGAACAAGCATACAGATCAATGGAACAGAACAGAGAAACCAGAAATAAACCCATGCCTTATGGACAATTGATATTTGACAAAGGAGGTAAGAGCATACAATGGAGTAAAGAGAGTCTCTTTAACAAATGGTGTTGGTAAAATTGGACAAGTACTTGGAAAAAAATAAAACTGGATCACCAAATTATACCATTCACAAAAATAAACTCAAAATGGATAAAAAACTTAAATGTAAGTCATAAAACCATAAACATCTTGGAAGAAAACATAGGCAGTAAACTCTCCGATATCTCTCGTAGAATATTTCTGCTAATTTATCTCCACAGACAAGTGAAATAAAGGACAGGATGAACAAATGGTACTATATCAAACTAATAAGCTTTTGCACAGCTAAAGACACCATTAACAAAATAAAAAGACAACCCACACAATGGGAGAACATATTTGCCAATATGTCTGATAAGGGGTTAATAACCAAAATTTATAAAGAACTTGTAAAACTCAACACCAGGAAGATAAACAATCGAATCAAAAAATGGGCAAAAGAAATGAATAGACACTTCTTCAAAGAGGACATACAGATGGCCAATTGGCATATGAAAAAATGTTCAACATCACTAATCATTAGAGAAATGCAAATTAAAACCACAATGAGATACCACTTCACACCTGTCAGAATGGTGCTTATTAACATTAACAAGTGCTGGCGAGGGTGTGGAGAAAAAGAAACCCTCCTGCAGTGCTGGTGGGAATGCAGACTGGTGCAGCCACTGTGGAAAACAGTAGGGAGATTCCTCAAAAAATTAAAAATGGAACTGCCCAGCTATTTCACTTTTAGGAATATATTCTATGAATACCAAATCACTGATTCAAAAGAAGAAATGCACCCCCATATTCATTGCAGCATTGGTTACAATATTTAAAAACATTCTTGACCATTCAGTTTGTTTTAAGGAAGGTGAATAGCTTGTTTCTTTTATCTCTTCTATCTGAGGCAACTCCTGATATCTTCAAGTGAACATAAACCATGGAAGTCTCAGTTAAGCACTAGGTGACAAGTGTCACAGCAATCACAAATCCTGTGCAGTTCTAGGTGAGTGAGGGGACTGATGAAGAGGTAAGGATGCAGGGTCAAGTCTGTGAAGATGTTCGTGAGGGTCACAGAGAGGAAAGGTGGGTAATTTATGCTCACCGTTCTCAGCACTGCAACCAGCCCAGTCATGTCATAGCTGGATGGTTCATGTCCCAGAGTAGGGAGTGGTCACCGCACATGTAAACAGCAAAGTGTCTATCCTGCTGACACAGACAGATGGAAGAACGTGGGATCTTTGGAAGTCAGATTTATGCAGGATTCTTTTTTAAATTTTTTCATCGGAAATATGTTATTTTTATAATCAGATTTAAAATGAGGACTAATTTAAAATGCACCGGGATTTGATCCAGAGAACCCAGAAGGAAGCCTGTTCCCTGTCACCTCTTAGCTTTGTAACTTTGGGGAAATCACTTAATCTTTCTAAGCTCCAGTTTCCTCAATTTACAATTACTATTTTAATAATTATTCCCTTATCAACCTTCTGAAGGTTTAATGAGACTCAAATAAGATAATGAGTATTTATTAAAATTAACTAAAAATTACTAAGAACATAAAAAATCACATAACTTTGGATGTGCTCGTGTGTTGGAAACCACTTTTGAGGCTTGGTCTCAGGTGACTTTAAAAAGAAAGGGCAGTGGGCAAGCTCAGGACTGGAAGGAGCATGGTTTTGGAAGCCAGACCGATCTGAGTACAGTCCAGCTCCAGCCCTTACCATCAGTCTGACTCCAGGCAAATGACATTGCCTCTCTGGGCCTCCATAGCTTCATCGATAACACAGGAACAATCTCTTTGTAGGCTGGTGGTGAGTGTTAGGATAAAAATGCATATTATTTGCCTCACCCTTTGGAGGCAGCTATTGATATTCCCTTTTGCTAGTAAGACCAGAAAGTGAAACTCTAAACATATTATTCTTGTATTGAAAGAGTTTATAACTAAAATTTGTCCTAGATCTTCTTGGGTTAACTAAGTTCTCCATCAAGGGTATGTTGGTGGAGGCAAAGGTGGAGCAGTGCCTGTCCCTTCTGCCTGTCACTTTCCCTACCCCCTTCACCCACCCACCCCCACACACACATACATACACACTGGGTTTATGGTTTAAAACTGGCAGAGACCAACTCGATCCATCATGGTGACTAATTTCACCTAACGGTAACACCTAGCCTCATTATCTGATTATTTTAATGCATCAGCATGCTATACAACACATACCAGGCTACCATGATTGGAAACAGCCCATATAAGGACACAAAATGGCAATGGTGCTCTACTGAGAAATCTCCACTCCTTCTCCAGGAAGATCCTGCCCCCCCCCCCATTGAATACCCTACCCTTCAATGAAATGAACCACAATAAAGTAAGCAAATTCTGCTAAAGGTAGGGGCTGCTCTGTCTGCAGAGTGGCCCACTCTCTGTCTCACTGCTTCAACTAATAAACTCACTTTCACTTTGAACTCTATACTAGCTTGCATTTGAATTCTTTTCTGCATGAAGCCACGAACACACAGTAGAGTGCAAAGTCTCAAGTCCCTGAACCCCCAGAATACCTGCATCACAAGTAACCAGTGATGTTATGAAGATCTGCGCTCCAGCATGCAGTTTCTAGAAACCGAGCCACGAGGGGAAGGAGGCAAGACTACAAGAAGCCCATGCCACTCTGAGTGGGGTTGGCTGGGAGAGTGTCAGGGTTTCCTGGGAAGGATTTGGGGATCAGGACTCTCCTTGCACTGTAACTGGAGCACAAGGTGTGGGGAGAACTAAGAAATCTCATGCTTCTTATTATGAAGCCCTACCCACTGAACTGTTTACTGAGCCTGAATCACATTCCAGAGACAAAGACTTAGCCGATTGTTAAATTTCCTGAAGGACAGAAACAATCAATCTTCCTTTGACAGCCTCCTTCTCCACCCTCCCTGCCACAAGAAGTTCCTGCTATAATTTAAATTACATATATAAGAGCACATTTCAACTGCAAAGTACCATGGAAATGTAAAGTGGTTTTATTGCTGTTATTATGACTAATGATCACAGTGTACAAAGGAAAAGGCATTCTTAGAATCACAGAATACTTGGATATCCATCCTAATGAACAAAATGTCATGTACCACCCTGGCTTTTTTCCTAATTTTTAGAGACTTTATAATCTTCTCTGGCATTTTTGTAAACTTAAGAAACTTCACTCTTTTTAAGCTAATTGCTTGGAAAAAAAGCATTACTGCCTCTCTCATATGCAAAATGTAAGTATCTTTCTGTCTAGCCAAGGTACAGTCCTAAATATGAGCCACTAACAGCAAGATCAAGATGAATCCATCTCCATTATCATTTCCACTCTGGTTTTTCAGGCTGCAGTCTCTGTGCTCAAGCTGCTTCATTTACTTAAGTTGGGTCCTCTCCATTCTGTGTACTGCTAACATGTCATGCACAACAATGGTCATCTAATTGCATATTCCCCAAATCCTT
This sequence comes from Saccopteryx bilineata, assembly GCF_036850765.1. Taxonomy (NCBI): domain Eukaryota; kingdom Metazoa; phylum Chordata; class Mammalia; order Chiroptera; family Emballonuridae; genus Saccopteryx; species Saccopteryx bilineata. Next base: position 310,898,507 of record NC_089490.1, read on the forward strand.
CCTACAGCCTCCTTCTACTATACAAAGAAGTTGAATTTTCATTTAAAAAAAAAAAAAGTGTGGGTAGCATCTTCTCTGTTCTTTGAAAAGCCAGAATAATAAAAGACAGTAAATACTTTGGGTGCGTGATAGTTGGTCCACCCATTCGTTCATTCCCTCACCAAATACACACTGAACCCTCCTATGCATAAGGCAGTTGGAAATAAAAAGATGGAGAAGACACAAACCCAATGTAAATGTCCTAATGACTAAACAGAGGGTACAGCCATCTCGTTTCTCAGGATATGTGTTTGATCTTTTAACTGTTGGTATATTCCATAAGACACAGTGTCAATCTCAAAGAGATTGGTGAATCTCAAATCAAGAAGTAGACTGGAGATGGTCAAGATCATTTTATCGGGCTGCCAAACCCTGGTCCATGCAATGAAATCCACATGGAGTCAGGGTAGACTGGTTGAAATAATCAGTTAACACAAATCTGAAGATGGCAGACACAAAAGGAGCAAATATGAGAATCACAGTTCATTAGCAAATCTTGAGACTAAGGCAACAGGAATTGGCATGAGGCCTTGCTCATAGCTGCCCTCTCTGCCTAAAACAGCCCACCTCTCCAACCCAAGTCCACCGTACTCCTAGTCATGCTATGAAACAAGTTTCAGCATCACCTTCACCAGGAAGTTTATCCTCATTGTCATCTCTTCCAGATGAAGTTTGATGACATTTCTTATAATACCAGCTGCTTTGTTATACCACTGCATTACAAATGTTGGTATGTAATTATCTATCTGCATGTCTTTCTTCCCCACCACACTGTGAGCTACTTGAGAGCATAGATTTTTGTCTTATTTATAATTTAGCACAGTGCCTATTACATTTAGCACTCACATTATTTGTGGGAAGAAAGGAAGGAAGGAAGGAAGGAAGGAAGGAAGGGAGGGAGGGAGGGAGGGGGGGAGGGAGGGGGGAGGGAGGGAGGGAGGAAGGAAGGGAGGAAGAAAGGGAGGGAGGGAGGGAGGAAGGAAGGGAAGTAGAAAGGGAGGGAGGGAAGGAGGGAGGGAGGGAAGGAGGAAGGGAGGGAGGGAGGGAGGGAGGGAGGGAGGGAGGGAGGGAGGGAGGGAGGGAGGGAGGGAGGGAAGTGGAGGTGGAGGGGAGGGGAGAGAGAAAGAAGGACTGGGGTTAGTACATTCTTCAGAAGCCTGGGTGCTTGCCCCTTACAGGAATGCCTCCACTAACACAGGAACTTTGCGAAAGAAAACATGCAGTAAATCTCTCTCTCCTTTAGGTCAAGGGCAGAAAGTCAGCAACGTCAGCTGCATTTTTCCAGTGTCTGTCTCAGCTAGAAAACAAGCCATCCAAAGCTTGTACGTTCTCCTTGTCTTTTTGTGTTTTGGAGGGATTTGGCTATGGGGCTCTTAACGGGATCAAGCCGAATCACACAATTTCATCCTGTCAGAATGCATTGAAAATCTTTCTTGGGTGATTTATCATGGAAATGCACATGGCAGGGAAGGGAACGGGGAATTAGAGGAAGCAGAGAACGCCACTCAGCCTGCAGCAGTGGGCTGGCTGGCATGATGCCCGTGGCCGCCACAGCAGCTGGTGGAAAGGCTGCCTTGACACAGAGATGGATAGGCTCCTGTGAGAAGGCCACCTCCTGAAAATAGATAGTCCCTGTCAGGACAGTCCCACTCCAAGCAGTGTGTTAACAGAACTGCTGAAACCAGCAAACCCCAGCCAGTGAGTACAGTAGGGTAGAGAGGGCCGGATTAATTTTCAGCTGCTGGCAACTCCTAATAGATTAGCTAAAATATGGAGTAGCTTAGATTTGCTCCCAAAAGTTCATAGCAGCACCGTTACTAATTTAAAACCAGGGCATCCACAGCTGACGAAAATCACTGCTAGAGAGAGACATGGGTAGAACATAAGCAACCAGAAATTTGAGGCTATCTCCTGTGTCCTCAACATACCCATAGACATTTTGACTCCTCTCTCTTGCCCCCCCCCCCACAACACAGGGGCTTATCTCAGGATAACTCTCATTCTGTGTAAATGACTTTGCTTTGTTTTTATGGTGGTGTATGTGTCATTGTGGCAAGCTGGAACCTCTGGTTAAAAGCAACAGTACAAAGCCATTGCCACTTGTTAATGTTGCTCCAATATAAAGGTGCCAGGTTGCATGCACTACAGGGCCCTCGAGGGCAGAGACTCTGCTGTTCCAGGGCTGAGAACCTGCTCTTTGCTGGGCAGAAAGCTGAAACCCAGAAATACAAAGATGGAATGCAAAAGGCACCCTGCCCCCAGGTCCTTGGCATCTAGCTGGGGAGAGAGAGAGACCAGACTGAGATTGGAAGTTAGCTGAAAGAAAGACCACTGCACTGAAGTATGGTGATTGAAAGAAGCAAGCCCAGAGCATTCTAGGACAGAGAGGAGAACCCTGGCAGGCCCTGATCCCAGAATGGCTGTGGAAAGAAATGAGGCCTCAGCTCACAGGCCAATGCATGGGCTACCCAAAGGCCTCTCCTCAGAAATTCACTGTGTAGCCATAATTTTTATGAATGGAGCAACATTTTAAACCATGCAACTTTCTTATTTTATTTTTTTTAGGTGAGAGGAGGGGAGATAGCAAGGCAGATTCCCATATGCACTCCAACCGGATCTACCTAGTAACCCCCATCTGGGGCCAATGCTCAAATCAACTGAGCCACTTTTAGTGCCTGAGGGATGAGCTATCCTCAGCACCCGGGGTCACACTTAAACCAATTGAGCCACTGGCTGTGGGAGGGGAAGAGGGAGAGAAGAGGAAGAAGCAGATGGTTACTTCTCCTGTGTGCCCTGACCCAGAATCAAACCTGGAAAGTCCATACTCCAGGCCAATGGTCTATCCACTGAGCCACCAGCCAGGGCCCAACTTTACTTTTTCTATTTCTTATTTGTTCACAACAAATATCTTTTCCAATATGTAGATTCTGTGTGAGGCAACTGTGGGGAGTTTGAAAGGGGAGGGGAGCCAGAAGCAAGCAGGAGTGAGGAGGGCTGGTTTTCAATCCATCAAGGTAAGAATATAGTGCTCTTTTAAAAAGAACTTATTTTTTTATAATAATAAGAAGAAGAAGAAAAAGAAAGTACATATGGCTACAACCCAAAAAACTCTATAGGGCTTGAAGTTGGCCTTCCAGGTTTTAGGCCAAACAAACAAATAAATAATACAAAGAATTATCAAAAATCATTAAAATTCTGCCATTTGTGGAAATATGGATGAATCTTAAGGACATTACGCTAAGTGAAATGTCAGAAAGAGAAAAACAAATGCCATATATAATCTCATTTATATGTGGAATCAACAAAAAGGGAAAAAAAGAACTGCTAGGTACAGAGCACAGACTGCAGGGTGCTAGGGGTGGGCAGTTACGGGAGGCAAAGGTGTAAAGGTGATAGAAAGGGATAAGCACCCAGTTATAAAATGAGTTAGTCATGGGGACATAATGTAGTCAACAATACCAGATTATATATTTGAAAATTCCACTTTATAACCATGTGTGGTGATAGATAAAACTAAATTTACTGTGGTGAACAGTTCGTAGTATATAAATTCATCAAATCAATATGTTGTACACCTAAACTAATATAATGTTATATGTCAATTATATCTTAAAAAAAAAAAAAAAAGTAGAAACTTTCCAAAATTTAGAAAGAGTCAAGATCTCTTTTATTTGACTATTTAATGTATATACTTATACCATCTTATACTAATAAATAAACAAAATATTTTTTTAATTCATTGAAATTTAGAAACTCACTTTTTTGGTGAATAATACTGTTTTTAGTGTCTTAGGGCAGCTGTAACAAAGTACCACAAAGTGGGTGACTTAAAACAACAGGTGTCAGCAGGTTGGTTCCTTTTTTGGAGGTTCTTAAGAGGAATCTGTTCTTGTCTCCGGGCATCTGGCAGTTGCTGGCATCCCTGCTGATCCCTAGCTTCTGTCCCGATGCGTCACTCTAATCTCTGCCTCTACCCTCACATGGCTTTCTGCCCTGTGTGTCTGCGTCCCTGCATCCAAATTTCCCGCTTCTGGTAAGGACACCAGCCATTACACTAAGGCCTACCCTAATCCAGTATGACCTCACCTTACTTATTACATCTTTAAAGACTCTGTTTATAAATAAGGTTATAGTTACAGGGTCTGGGGGTTAAACTTCAACATGTTTTTAGAGCACACAATCAACCCACAACAAATACTTGCTAACCTTGCTCACTTTTCAACCATTAACTGTTTACTAAAAGATCAGTTATTCATCTCCTGAAATTCAATCCGAGCACACGTTGCTATCTCCCCCTTTTATCTTCTTTTTTTATCCTGAGTTATTGATTATCTCCCAAAACCATGGAGGAATTATGCGTTTGGCAATAAACAAAAAGGAAAAGATTTCTCTTCTGACCTGTTAGCTGAAGGGCTGTGTGAGCTCCTGTTCCCCACTCCAACGTGGGTGTGGGTGTGTGTATCCGAGTGTGCTGCGCTTGAGCATAATATATATGTCTGCAGTGGCTCTATTGTGGCTGCTCTATTTGCACTCTCATTTTTCATCTTTCTGTAGAGACTTGGTACTCTAGAACATTGCACATTCTGAACAAAATGTCCTTTTCTTATTCAGCACCACATTCTGGTAGATAAGAGGTGAATGAAATGCTAAAAGTAATATATAATTTGCTTCTAACAAATGGCAGAGGAGTAATGGGGTGATAATGTTTTTATAAAGGAAAGATGAATTACAGTGGAAACCAAACATAGCAAAAACCAAATTTTAATCTTTCATAACATAAAATGTCATTAATACATCTGGGTGTTTTTTGCTTTTTCTTAATAGTAGCTTGAAATAACAAAGGTTGGGGAACTTATATCTGTACTAAAGTCGTCCCAGAATTTGATTTATAGTCAGTGATCCTTCATTTGGCAGCAGCATAGAAGAAATCAGCAGTAGTGAGAAGTCTGGCAGATTTTGCCCTTGAGGTGAAGATATTAAACAAAAATGAAAACTAATCTATCTTCAGATAGAAATGTGGTACTTAAAGTTGAGTGGTTGAGAGACAATTTTGTAAAATGTTTCTCGTTAAAAATGGTTTTATTAGAGCAATTAAAAATGTAGAATATGGTGCCATATTTCAAAAGTTGTGTAAGAGATCTATTCTAATCTTCCTTGCTTGCCGGAGCTAGATAAATCTATGTATAGCCGTTCCTGGTTATGTGCCTCACTCATTATCTCTATATATAGATCTGTAGATAGAATATTCACTGTGAACACAGGTCACACTGTATTCACAGGAGGATTGCATCTTAAAACCTTGAAACTATAACATGCCTTGAATAGGATTTGGCCCTGGGAAGTGAGAAATCAGAGGTATTATATATCTACCTATCTATAGATTTATATATATACATATATATACACATTCATTCAACAAATATTTACTGAGTATCTACATGCAAACACTTTTGTCCATTGCTGTGGGCCTACAACAACAACAAAAAGAAAAAGTCTCTGTTCTCTAAGATCTTATAATAAGGGGAGAAGCGTATAACAATTCAACTTTTGGCATTGTGGGTAACTATACTGTATTTATATAAGAAAAAGAATTCTTCTGATATAATATAAGCAGCTTCTGCAGAAGTAAAAAAAGCTATGGTGTTCTTGGGGTATATTCCTAAAAGTGGAATAGCTGGGTCAAAAGGCAGTTCAATTTTTAATTTTTTGAGGACTCTCTATACTGTTTTTCCAAGTGGCTGCACCAGTCTGCATTCCCACCAGCAGTGCAGGAGGGTTCCCTTTTCTCCACATCCTCGCCAGCACTTACTCTGTGTTGTTTTGTTAATGAACGCCATTCTGACAGGTGTGAGGTGGTATCTCATGGTGGTTTTAATTTGCATTTTTCTAATGATTAGTAATGTTGAATTGAGTATTTTTTCATCTGCCTATTGGCCATCTGTCAAAAGGAGAAATGCACCCCCATGTTTATGGCAGCATTGTTCACAATACCAAAGATATGGAAACAGCCCAAGTGTCCATCAATGGACAAGTGGATTAAAAAGTTGTGATACATATAGTATACAATGGAATACTATGGAGCCATGATAAAGAAGGAAATATTACCTTTTGCGACAACATGGACGGACCTGGAAACTATTATGTTAAGTGAAATAAGCCAGGCAGAGAAAGAAAAATATCATATGACCTTACTCATTTGAGGAATCCAATGAACAATGTGAACTGAGGAACGGAATTGAGACAGAGGAGAGATCAAAGGGACCAGAGGAAAAGAGAACAGAGGGAAAGGGGATGATAGGATGGGATAGGTCTGAAGGGAAGTGGGAGGGCGCTATGAGGAGGGGGACAAGGGAGATGTTGAGGGAAATTTGGAGAAGGAGGGATGCATTCGGGGCAACACTAGAATCTATATAAACACAATAAATTAAAATCAATTAAAAAAAGAAGTAATAAATGCAAACTTTGAAACAGACTATTGATCTCTTAGAAACTGACAGCATCCTATAGAGGGGAAAAAGAGCATGGGGTTTAAATCATAGCACGGTATGTGAAGCAGGAGCCAGGGATATCTAGGGGGGAAAGGACCAAAACCAGGAGCTTAGGGCATTGAAATTAGTGAGAAGAAAAAGGAACCCTTCCCAGGGGTTCCAAACGTAGGGTCTGTAGGTTCTCCAGTTATTTGGGAGAGAATTCAAAGACTCCATGGACTTCAAAGGGGAAAATTACATCTTTATTTTCATATGTATATCTCAAATTAAAATGTCCTTTAATTACAAAACTTAAGCAACAATTCATAGTAGTTTGGGTAATAACTATGTTTTTGCCTCCAAAAGAAATCAGAAATATTTCATATCCCATCAGAGTGTTGCAGATAACTTAAAGTGATGTTTATGTTCATGATAACTGTTTTGCAATTAAGGTAGTTACTAGACTAATGACTAGATAGCACTACTATTTAATGCATAAAGAAGCATGTATATTAATATATTACACATTTGATTTTTAGTATTTTGATACCTTTTGTCTCAGCCCATTCAGAGTGCTATAACAAATATAACATAGCCTGGGTGGCTTATAAACAACAGACATTTATGTCTCACAGTTCTTGAGACTGGAAAGTCCAAGACCAAGAAGCCAAAAGATCTAGTGTCTGGTGAGAAACTGCTTCCTGGTTCATAGCAAAAGGAGAAATAATATCTCCATGAATTTAGGCAAGACAAAAATCACAAAGAAAATGATTGCTATTTCATTATGACAAATGTAACACTTTTTGTTAAGCAAAAGACACTATTTAAAAAATAAATAAATAAGCTAGGAAAGGAAAAGATGCAACAAATGTAGCTGACAAAGGATTCGTATCCTGAATTTATAATAAACATACATTTCACTAAGAAAAGTGGACAAAAGTCTGTGTAGTCCTGTTACAAAAGAAAAAACTGATCATAGACATATGAAAATGTTGTCAACATTGTCAGTAATCAGGAAAATACATGCTTTAACTGCAATAAAAAGTAATTTTAGCCTGACCTGTAGTGGCGCAGTGGATAAAGTGTTGACCTGGAAATGCTGAGGTTGCCGGTTCAAAACCCTGGGCTTGCCTGGTCAAGGCACATATGGGAGTTGATGCTTCCAGCTCCTCCCCCTTCTTTCTCTCTGTCTCTCTCTCTCACTCTCTCTCTCCTCTCTAAAAATGAATAAATATTGAATAAAATAAAATAAAAATTAAAAAATTAAAAATAAAAAAAAAGTAATTTTACATCATCAGATGTGCATAAATTTAACTTTGATGGTACCAATTTTTGGTGAAGATAAGGACAAAGGGAACCTTTATGCGTTAGTGGACAGAACTATAACTGAATCTGATCTAGTTCCTTTACAAAATAATTTAACGTTACCTTTCAATCTGGAAAGACTATGAACTGCAGTTCCACTTTTAGGTATACAGTGGATCCCTGAACAACACAGGTGTCTAAGAGTGCCCTGCACAGTTGAAAACTTGTGTATAACTTTTAATTCAGTAATCATTCCTTCACATCTGCGAATTCAACCAACCTTGGATGAAAATTTTTTTTTCTACCCATGTTTGGAAAACCACATTAGAAATGTGAAAATACTGTTTACAATTCACAGTTGGTTGAATCAGAGGCTGAAAAGCACATTAATACCAAGGGCCAATTGTCTTTATTGAAAAAATATATATTTACATGTAAGTGAATATGCAGTTCAAATCCTGTTGTTCAAAAGTCAACTGCATATCATAGCAATACTTGCACGTATAAACTAGAAGACAGAGCATTTATAGGAATAAAGAACAACCAAATAAAAACAATTGTATATCACCAAGGAAATGGAAAAAATTGTGGCAAATTAATACTACAGAATATTCTACAGTAGTGAAGTAAATGGACTACAGTTACATACATCAACATGGATGAATGTCAAAGCAGAATAGTGAGGGGAAGAGAGTCACAGAAAAATACATACAGTATGATATCAGCCATCGAAATAGAAAGCTATAATAAATATACAAAGTGTCATGGAAGTTCTGAGGAAGAACTTCCGCCTATGGGAATCAGGAAAAACATCACAAGGAATAACATTTGAACTGGACTTTGAGCAACAGAAACAGTTTCTAGAAAGAGACAGAGAGGATCAAATATATGTGAATGCAGTGCAGGATGAGAAACAGTCTGAGCAATGGTACAGAGGTTCCATTCTCCAGGAAACAATGTAACTGAAAAATACAGTGTGTCATGGGAAATTATAAGAGCAGATGTAAGGGTAGAACAGAGACAGACTGGGGCTAGGGAACCAAAGGTCTTTGTTTTCTATATTTAAGGGATCCCTGTTCTTTTCTCCCCCCTTAAACAGCACTCTGTCCTGTGAGCCAGACTCTCTCACCTTCTCCCAAGTCCCCCATCTGCTCCTTTCCCACACCACTCCTATTCCCATCACTTGAAAGTAACAGCAGAGATGCCACATTATAATGAACAGCACCACTTCCAAATGAATGTGGAAGAACACAAATAACCTGGATAGAAAAAGCCTGCCCTGGCTCAAAGCATTCAGCAAACCCCTAAAACTTTGAATCAATCCACTAAGAGAAGGACCCTGTGTGTACTTAGGTGTATGTACCTTGAGCAAGGATTCTCACATGCATACCTACTTTGGGATACAGCTCAATAAACAAACACTGTGTTTTTCATCTCTATTCACTCCACACATATTTACTGAGCACTTAAAGCCAACAGGAGTAGGGTCTTCATGAAGCCCTGCAGCCAGTCTTACTCCTCCATCCCAAAGGTAGTTTTCAGTGGTAATAGCCAAGTGTTAGACACAATCCAGAAGTGATTAGCTACTTATTTTCATTTTTCAGAGCAGCCTTTCAGTGTTCACTCAAGCACTAATGCTTTTTAAAACCAAAGGAGCACTGTAGTGAGTAAAATAGTCTTTATTGTGTTGAAAATAGTTTGTTGTTCAAAGTGATGTTTGAGATGTACACACACACACACACACAAACACACCAAAAAAAAAATCATTGACATAATATCAACTGGTACTTTTTAAAAAAATAACTTTCCCTTTATTCTTTCCCTACATTTAAAAAGAAGAACAGAGAAAATATATTTTGCATAATGTGACTTGAAAGAAAAACTCTACTTATTTCCAGGAAGCTGGTGGGGGAGGCTTGGTTTTCCTTTCTATCTCTATTTTCCATCTAGAAGATTTTTATAGCAAGGTGAACTCCTCTAAACATGAATATGGAGGCTGCTCTTTGTAAGAAAGATGATGTTCTTGACCTATGATCAAAAAGAGTGATGATGAATTTTAACTAATCCAACCATGTGCTTTAAAATGTTTTCTCTTATTTCAAAGGTGCACACAGCTGAGTCTTACCTCAACAAAGCCCCAGTTGACTCAAGGCCCAGAAATGGCGTAGGGAACTCAGAATCTGACCAATAAGTGGAACTTAAGGGGGCAGATATGACCAATGGAGTACAACCACAGTAATTGTGGAGCTGGTTGAGAGCTACAACCAGAGGCCAAGCTCAGAGCTCAGCAGACAGATCTAGTTAGTCAGGGTACCAAACTGACGCTGGAAGAGGAAGAAGCAGAACCAGTGTACAAAGCACAGGACATTTTTGTTATGTCCAGAGATTTACCAAGAACATCTTTTATTTTATGGCTTGAGAGTTTGGAATTCTGGTCCGAAAGCATTCTACCTCCCCTGTCTTTAAAGGGATGGACCCAAAGCTGAAATGTATCAGAAAAACAAGACTAACAATTTATAAAGCAGTGAGCTGAGAAACAGAGTGAAATAGACCTTGTAGAACAGAGTGCCTAAATACAACGTGCACCCTTGGATCCATTAGTGTAGTGCTCTAGACACTTACACCAAGCAGGCTTCTGTGGAACACAATTCATCAACAATTATTAGGGTTATTTTAAAAATTAAATTACACAGTGAGATCATGAGGGCTGTTTTGTTTATATGTGGCAGAAACTCAACCAAAAATAGTTAAGGCAAATAAAGTATAAGGATGTGTGCATCATGGAACTTGAGCCAGGAATATTTGGACCTGAATAAGAACTCAAAGCAGGAATACATGAACCACCAGGATTCCTCTCATTCCCTAGTATCTGCTTCTCTCAACACCCCTGCTACATTCTCTCCTCTCAGTGGGGACCAACAATCTTAGAGTTGTAGGTCTTAAAGCTCCAGCCTTCAGAGACTTATTGCTTTCTCTGATCTCAGTGGAGAAGGAACTTTGTGGCCCAGATCCAGCCAGATTCTCAAACGTAAGCCAGTCCACTGTGTCCAAGATGGCAGGCTACTTTGGCCCTAGTTGGATCAGATGTCCAACTCCGTCATAGTCAATGGTGGTCAAAGGAATAAAGTCATGAAAAAAATATGGCCCTTCAGGTAGAAACCAAAAAGATAAAGTTGGGGGCTGCCATTTCCAGAAGCAGCAGATGCTAAGAATATAAACAGTAAGTATCCACCAAACAAAGTACATTAGCCATGTATTACACATATTACAGTTACTGGGTTAATAGCACAATGTTTTATTAGGGCCAGAATAAAGACTCAGCTCTCCCTAACTATAAGCATCATGTTCTTTATATAACCTTCTATAAGAATCACTGCATCTCCTTCTCCCAGACGAAAAGGAAGCTGCTACACTCCTCAGTTTCTAAGTCTCTCCCCAGAACTCTCAGGCAGGTGAGGATATGTGGTTCATGCCATACATGCTAAGGTTACCCTAGTTGGGAGGCAGGGTAATCAAGAAGGAAGAACCAGCTCTCCTGACAGATTTAGTTAGTTCACATTCCAATTACCTGTGCACTAGCTGTGTTACTGTGGCACATTGCTGAACCTCTCTGAGTCAGTTTCCCCACCTGCAAAATGTGGAAAATAATACAGACTTTGCAAGGTTGTAGAAAGTTTAGATATCATATACATATGGAGCACTATGCCTGATACATGGTCACTATTGAATTATTCATTTGAATGGCTCCCTCACAACCTCAAAGAGCTAAATCACCGTTGGCCCTGGGAATGTCTTCAGGCCATGCTCCGTTTCACACTAACCTATTTCCTTCTGAAAAGCTCCCTTCCCTACCCTGTACACCCAGAAGACACCATTAATATAGATTCCAATTAGCCTGTACTATAAAGAAAGAGGATGGGGTGAGAGAGGACAGTTTTTATTCTGGCTTTCCCCTTAGGTTTTCTTACTTTATCTGAAATGATGCCACAAAATTCCCAAAATCCAAAGATGACTTTAAAATCTGAACTAAGAAACACAATACAGCAGTACTAATACCCTGAAATGTGTATGTATGTGTGCATGTGTGTATATAGATAGATATAGATATAGATATAGATACAGATATATAAATATATATAAAATTTCATATAAACAGATAATATATATTATAGATATCATTATATTTTTGTTTAATATTTAAAATACATATTCATAATATTATAGTTTATCATTGAATTTTTATTTCAAAATTTGAAATGTACTCAGGTATTTTTTTAATGAAATATTCAGGAAAACGAGAGCTGAGTCATCTCCAAAGCAAAGTTGCCACCAGGATTCAAAGAATTAATCCATTTAGTTTACAAGTGAGGAAATGAGCTCAGAGAGGGGAAGTGACTTGTCTCAGGTCCCCCAGTCCAAATGTCAGGGTATATTTGGAGGTATTCCCAGCCCAGTCCCTTCCCCACCCACTCCCTAGCATCAGTAACTAGAGGGAGGAAGGCAGGACCCCCAGAGGCTCCAGAGAAGAACTGAGAGAGAGCTGCACAGAGACAGGGGCAAGGACGATGCCACAGGAAGATCCCGAATCTCCCAACATGCTCTCTGGCACAGGGAAGGAAAGCAAATGGTCTCCTGACCACTTGCCCTGGCCAAGTTTAAGTGACTTGAGAATTATCCATTATGTTGTAATGTCTATTAACATAAATAATAAAACAATAGCTTGCATTAAGGTCCTTCGAAAGTAATAAAAGAACTTATGCCGCCAGCATGTGATAAAAAATGATTCTTCTATTCCTGTCTCATCCCCTGCTTTGATTCACCTCATCCAGGAACATCCAAATGCCTGTGACATCCTTGCACACCCCTCTCCTCACTTCTATGCACTTATTCCTGCTCACCCTGCTGGCTGGAATTTCCTTTTGCTCTTTCCTTGATGTATTCATCCTTTAAGATATACAGCTCAGGCACCACTGTTAGCCTAATCCAGAGGGACTCGAAACACTGAAGACACGAACAAAATCCGTCGATTCCACACCAGAGCTTTATCGTCTACCTTGGCCAAGCAGCGGCAACTCCGACAGATATCTGAGGGAGAGCGCGCCGGCCCTTTGTCCTACCTAGTTTTTTATAGTTTTGCAAGTGGGACGTACAGAAGCAAAAATTGCAATTAGGTGCCCTTTACCACTATTGGTTATAGTCATATGTCCTTTAACATGATAGGACCATGTTCAATTTGCAAGCCATACATCATTTTGGAGAAAACAAAATTTACAAGTCAACACAATGGTAGAAAGATGTCTCTTTACATATTAAAAGGCATTCCTATATTCTCTAATGTTTACCCGCCATCTCTCTGTCCAGAGTCACACACATTAATCACATGCATTCACATAGAAGAGGTAGTTTCCATGGGGACAAATACCCACAAATGGCTCATTACTATAAGAAAAGGTTTATTTTGGCTTTTCTCTTCCTGCACCTGGCTAGCCATTCACCCCTTTCCCCACAGGTGTGGTGGAATGTCAAGGAATCCATGTTTTCCTTCCCTTTTGCATTTACAATACAATGCCAAGGGCCATCCTGGTTTTAGGCCAATCACACAGTACAGAGACTATTCTCAAAATTTCTCTGCACACCTTAACCCAAATTAATAAAATGTTCTTCAAGCCTCTTAAAATATTAATATTAATTCTGCAGCTTTTGGTACTTTACAACACCTATGGCTGAAGTGGTGCAGCGGCTCCTCACCACCTCCTCCAGGAATCTTTTCCTTATTCATCCTTGTATCCTGACCCATCATAGGCCTCAGTGAAGGTGTAGTGAGTGCTTAATGTTGGATGGAAGAGTGGCTTCTCTGCAACTCAATACCAGAGTTCCCCCTTTTCCAACCCTAACCTATTGCAGCCTTCTCAACAACATCTCCTCTATCAGCACTTAAGAGCATGCAAATCAGGCCATGTCTGTCATAGGCCATCACTGAAGCTATGAAATTTTCTACTAGAAAATGTAGGCTTCCTGGCGCTGGCCAGTTGGCTCAGTGGTAGAGCACTGGCCCAGCATGTGGATGTCCCGATTTGATTGCCAGTCAGAGCACACATGAGAAGCGATCATCTGCTTCTCCACCTTCCCCCTTTCCCTTATCTCTCTCTTGCTCTCCATCGGCCCCAGGAGCTGATGATGGCTCCATGAAGCCTCCACCTCAGGCTCTAAAAATAGATTGATTGTGAGGATGGCTCCAGATGGGCAGAGCATTGCCCTGAATAGAGGGTGCCAGGTGGACCCCAGTCGGGGCGCATGCAGGAGTCTGTCTCTCTATCTCTCCTCCTCTCACTTGGAAAAGACGAAAAAAAATGTAGACTTTCTTTTCTAACAGAGAAAAAAAGAAGTAGAAATAGGAAAACGTAGCAATGGAGGAGATAGGATGATGTGGGCAGAGAAATGACAAAGCAGTACTTGGGGCGGGAAGCAGCCTAGATAATGTAAACACATGTCTGGCCTATTCCAAAAGACAGTTTCTTTTCTTGTCATTTTTAGCATCCTGCCCCTTAGCCTAGGGTTTCTAGGTTTGCAGTCATCCCAGCAAAAAGCAGAGAGCTTACAAAGTGAACTTGGGCCATGGCAGCTTCCACTTCCAAGATCATCACACCTTTAAATGACCTCTACCCCACGCTGTACCTGGGACCCATATGTCCCTACATCAGGACTAGAAGGCCAAGTAGAAGTCTTAGAAAGTACGGGCTCTGCCCTAAGATGGAACTCAAGAAAGCATTACATGATTTAGAGAAGAGACAGCGGGAAAAGCAAGTCTGGTCTGCCCAGCTTAGGTGTCCCAGAGCTGGCTATCCCTCTTCCTCAGCTATCGAGAGAGCATCCCTATCGTAGCCAGCACCAAGTTTGGCATAGATAACTAGCTCCAGGACAAAATTCAGACCAAATCTCAAATCTGAATTTCTGATTCTGATTCTCCTCTATATAGCTAACACATCAACTTTACTCAAGCTCATTCACTTACAAACTTTGGCTGGCATCCAAGTCACCAGCCTGGGACCCTGGAGCTCATTATATCTATGCTATGTGGTCTTCTATAGTCAACAATTAGCTGCAAAATGCAATACAAACTGCCATATCCATTCTGGTCATGGTTACCATGGGGATCACCTTATGCTTCTTCGTAGGAACCAACCATAATGGTTTTGCTAATGGCCCGTAGCCTTGACTATTGGGAGACCAGAAGCATGAGGCAATCAGAGCACTTGTGTTTGAAATTCCTTCCCTTCCCTAGGAGCTTAAATACTGGTAAAGAGGGCAACGTACACAAGAAAGGCGTTTGCACCCGTCCCATTTAAAAGATGTTTCTGCTGCTTCTTTCCTTTGCCAGTGGAGTATAGATCTTTTTTAAAATTTAAAAAAAAAAAAAAATTGAAGACACCACAGTTTCACAGTGGAGAACGGAACTTGGGTTCTACACTTGACTCAGCTACCAACCTTCCCTATGAGCTCAGACAAGTCATTAAATATTTTTTAACCCGATTCCTTATCAATAAATTGAAGAGTTTAACAAAATTTTTTTTTTCAAAATTCCATCAGCTGACATTTTGATAATTTGTTCTGCTTTCGATTTACAAAATAACTTCTCCTCAAAGGAACCCTTATTCACTGTTGGTGGGACTGTAAAGTAGTACAACCATTATGGAGGAAAGTATGGTGGTTCCTCAAAAAACTGCAAATAGAACTACCTTATGACCCAGCAATCCCTCTACTGGGTATATACCCCAAAACCTCAGAAACATTGATATGTGAAGACACATGTAGCCCCATGTTCATTGCAGCACTGTTCACAGTGGCCAAGACATGGAAACAACCAAAAAGCCCTTCAATAGAAGACTGGATAAAGAAGATGTGGCACATATACACTATGGAATACTACTCAGCCATAAGAAATGATGACATCAGATCATTTACAGCAAAATGGTGGGATCTTGATAACATTATAAGGAGTGAAATAAGCAAATCAGAAAAAAACAAGAACTACATGATTCCATACATTGGTGGAACATAAAAATGAGACTAAGAGACATGGACAAGAGTGTGGTGGTTACCAAGGGTGGGGGGGGAGGGAGGACATGGGAGGGAGGGAGGGAGGGAGGGAGAGAGTTAGGGGGAGGGGGAAGGGCACAGAGAACTAGATAGAGGGTGACGGAGGACAATCTGACTTTGGGCGAGGGGTTTGCAACATAATTTGATGACAAAATAACCTAGACATGTTTTCTTTGAATATATGTACCCTGATTTATTAATGTCATCCCATTACCATTAATAAAAATTTATTAAAAATAAATAAATAAATAACTTCTCCTCTCCATGGACAATGGTAAGAGTGGTCAGTTGAAAAGATAGGAAAAAAAATAGCAAGATTGAAAATGATTCAGGTCAGAGAGCCAGAGGGTAAAGAAGCCAAAAATCCAAAATTGATACAAGGTTTGGGGTCTGAAGTCAGGCAAATGGTCAGTTGTCAAGGAGCCCAGGATTCATATCCAGATATTCAGTGAGAGGATCCCGTGGCCAAAGCACAAGGACATCCAGGAATCTAAAGCAAGAGTGTTGTAAAGTGCCAAAGGCTACAGAATTAACATTAATATTTTAGGAAGTTTAAAGAACATTTTCTTAGTTTGGGCTAAGCATGCAAAAAGATTTTGTAAATGTGATTTCTATGCTTGTGTGATTAGCATCAAAACTAAGGTGGCCAATGGCATTGTGTTGTAAATGCAGAAGAGGAAGGAGACTTGGCTTCCCTGACCTTCCCCCACACCTCTGGGAGGAGGGATGAATAGCTAGCCAGGTGCAGGGAAAGGGAGGATTAAGCAGGCCCTTTCCTCTCCCCTCTTTCTTTCTTTAATGGACCATTACAAACACTTATCCCCTGGCACCATGTAAACTCCCCTCCCATCCTGAAAACATGTGATTAATGTATATACCTCTAAACAAAGGGATGGCAAATAAACACTAAAAGATTTGGGAATGTCTTTTAAGATGAAAAACATTTTTCGCTATTGTGTTTCCTTATAAGTTTTAATATGTAGGAATGTTTTTTATAAATCCTATAGACAAACATTATAAGCTTGATAATAATTGTGCCATGCCCCCCCTCCTGTTCCCGCCAACCTGTGTGTGATCAAGGGTATATAACCTGCCTCAGGGCTATATTTGAGGCTGCTGCACAATTTGGGTCTGTCACCCTGTGTCAGCCACATGCAGCAGGCATAATTAATAAATTACCTCCTTTAATAAAACTTTTCAAAAACTTAATTGGACTATGTGAACACCCATGGATTTGTGGATTTAGTTACTTTACAACAAGAAATTATATCTAAGTGACATGATGGACTAGAATATGTCTATTCCAAGTCAGAAAATCATGAGTCAAAAACCAGTGAGAGATTGGAAAGTTGAGAAAATCAAGAAAAAATGAAATCCCAACAACTTCTCTACTAAAACACTTCATATAATGTATTTCAGACCATGCATGTCACAGGCCACTATAGAAGTTCTGAAAAAATATCTGATGGAAAATATTGGTTCTTTTTTAGATACAGGTACCCAGAAGTTAAGTGGACAATGCAAAAAAAAAAAAATCATCAGCCTGACCAGACGGTGGCACGGTGGATAAAGTGTTGGACTGGGATGCGGAGGACCCAGGTTTGAACTCTGAAGTTGCCAGCTTGAGCGCAGGCTCATCTGGTTTGAGCAAGGCTCACCAGCTTGAACCCAACCAAGGTCGCTGGCTTCAGCAAGGGGTCACTTGGTCTGCTGTAGGCCCCTGGTCAAGGCACATATGAGAAAGCAATCAATGAACAACTAAGGTGCCGCAACAAGGAGTTGATGCTTCTCATCTCTCTCCCTTCCTGTCTGTCTGTCCCTATCTGTCCCTCTTTTTGTCTCTCTTGGTTTCTGTCACACACACACAAAAATTATAGAGTCCCTCGATAGAGGATTGAATACAGAAGATGTGGTACATATATACAATGGAATACTACTCAGCCATAAGAAATGAGGACATATGCCATTTACAACAACATGGATGAACCCTGAGGACATTATACTGAGTGAAATAAGTAAATCAGAAAAAGCTAAGAATTGCATGATTTCACAAATAGGTGAGATATAAAACTGAGACTCATGGACATAGATAAAAGTCAAGTGGTTACTGGAGGCAAAGGATGTGGGACAGGGGTTGGGGGAAAGGGAGTAAAGAGGGATAAATATACAGTGTCGGAAAATGATTTGATTTCGGGTGACAGGTATACAACATAATCAACACTTCAAATGCTATAGAAACATTCACCTGAAACCTATGTAATCTTATTGATCAATGTCACCCTGTTAAATTTAATTTTCCAAATAAATTTTTTTTTTTAAATCGTAGAACAGCCAGTTCAAAACCTATAGGATCAAAGGGATGGAGACCTGTGTCTGAGACGCAGGCATCCTGAGGCTCATTTTGAAACACATGTTTTGTAGCCTTTGAGGTCTTTTTCAAAGCCCCTGGGCTGTACCTCTATAGGTATGCCGTCACATCCTCATATATCCCCTACTTAATACAGAGCTCTATTTTCTCAGAATTGGGGGCTTAGGGATGAGATCTTATCCATTATTTCAACAAGTATTTACTAAGTACCTACTATAAGTCAAATACTTAATATAAAGGCACATTGATTGCTACTTAAAAATCCAGATCTTCTATGGTTAGTTCTCTGATCACACCTGAATTCCCTGCTACTATACAACCTAAGGCCATGGTTCCTTCAAATACAATGGGAGAAGAACTGGGTTCTTATCCGAGCTCTGACACTAACTTAGCTTAAGCCACCAAAGCATTCAAGCTCTCAGCTTCGGCTTCTGCCATGCGGACTTAATCTCTTCTCCTCTGCCTCTTTCACAAGATGCTGGAGGAGTCAATGAACTAATACAGTACCCGTGAACTAATGAATGAGCTAATCATTCTGAAATGTGGTCTCATTGGTGGCAAGCCAGTACTCAGGAAAGCAGGGGGCTTCATGGGAATCAGGGCTTCTGACTCAGCCTGGCTTCCTTAGCCATTCCCGTGTCAGTCAGCTGCCACTGCTCCTTCCCCTCAAACTATGCAAATGTTAAAAGCCTGCACAAACTTATCTGGAATTTACATACCCAAGCTTCAAACTGATAGGGATAATCTGAAACTGGAAACCAGGAACATGGCAGGTGGTACTGCTCTCTGTGAAAGTGAGCATTGCAGAAACAGCTTCACCTCTCCTATAGCTGCCTGATGCTTGTGAGTGATTTCTAATGCTTTCCTTAAAAGCCCTCATCCCCATGAACACATTTTGAAGATAGAAATCAATCTTACAACATAACAGGAGAGCAAATCTGTTAGGAAAAACAAAGAGGAGAGAAACCATCTAATTTTAGAATCCTTTCTACTAAATAAATGGATCCCAGATAAGTAAGACTGCATCTATATTTTCTCCTCAGTCTTGCCATGCACTAAGCGGCTGCAAGAGGTGAGATGGAAGATGGAGACTGTCTAGCCAATCCTGCCAGGCTTTCCATCTCAATAATTTAGGCCGATGCCATCAGAGACAGATAACATCCTCTGTCATTTCACCTCAGAAGCCTCTCACCGCATCCTTGGCATTTTGTACTAGGCTAGTGTTTGCCTATATAAGACAAATAACAAATACCCTCACAGACCAGTCACAACTATACACTACAATTTATCAGGTATTACTTCACAAGGATAGGCTGTGAAGTTCTCGGGGCATTTTGATCTTTAAAACAGAGGCTTAATTTAAGCCCCAGCCCAAGATAACTTCTATGTTGCAGGTCTTTAGATACTCAAGAATAAGGTCCCCAGAGGTATACTGAAGCCCACAGCTGAAAATCATCATAGAACACATTGTACTGAGAATCTAACCAGTTTCAGGTAGAGGCAAGTTATCAAATAAGGCAGAAAGGAGGAAGAAGCACTAGATAAAGCCAGCAAAGTGAAAGGAAGGAAACAAAATGTACGAGGAGAGGGGGACAGAAAGACATTTCCATAAAGCAAAGTGCAAAGTCACTGTCCACCGGGGCATGCTTATGCACTAAAAAGTCCCTTTAACACTTTCCTTGTTCGTATGTTCATAGCTTCTTACTGTGGTATGGGATAATCTCTAGATTATACCATAATCTAGAGAGATTCAGAAGAGCTGCACAAAGTCTATAAAGAACAGGTCTCATGCTGAAAAGAGAAAAGGGTCAGTGTCCAAAATCAGCATTGCCTTCCTCTCTATCTTCTCCCCGCACCTCATCTCCCAGTCCCCTCCAGAGGAATCAAGAGGGCTAATACACTGTACTCTTTCTCAGAGCCTTTCCAAAGCCCTGTGTGTCTTAGGGCTTCTCTCCTGAGCAAAGTTGGTCCATAGCAGGTCTGGAAGAAAGAGATGATGTGAGAGCTGCAGTGCATCAGGAATTCAGTAGAAGCCAGAGAGCCCGGATGGTTGGGGAGCGAGAGAGGTGTGTGCACAAGCAAGGATAAAACAACCTCAGCACCTACGGGACCCAGTCCTCGAGATGGAGCCTCATCGTGAGCTCTATGTACCAAGTAGGAAAGTACTGAAATTTTGGGACTTCCTCAAAAAGCTGTCATGAAAGACATGAAAGAAGGAGAGTGTTCTTTGGATGATGGGTATGCAACATAATTGAACGACAAGATAACCTGGACATGTTATCTTTGAATATATGTATCCTGATTTATTGATGTCGCCCCATTAAAAATAAAATTTAAAACTCCAAAAAAAAAAATAAATAAATAAAGCTGAATAATAATCCATTGTTTATTTGCCACATATGTTTATCTATTTTCTTTTGATAAACACTGGGTTTCTTCTACCTTTTGGCTATTGTGAATAATTCTAAAATAAATATATGTGTTCAAATATTTCTTAATAAATCTTTTATTTTCCAAAAAAAAAAAAAAAAAAGGAGAGTGTTGAAGAAATGGATGATGACTTCAGGAAAACCAGGAACATTGTAGGGCCTTGTGAGAACAGCTTGGCACATCAAACTCAAAACTCACAAAGAGGCCCAAGCCTGATATAAATAACTTGAATCAAAGACAAGAAATAGTCTCAAGCTCCATCCTGGACCCTTTAAATTCTACATTCCAACTCTCCAGCTTCTAAGAGTCAAAGACAGGTTGCAATACCCCGGCCTGTCTTCACTATGGTAACCTGCATCCTGTGGGTGCTTGATGCACATTAAAGGACACGCACGTTGAGTGCATGGCTGCAAGATTCTAAATCAGCTGTTATTAATTCAGAAACTGGAGAGAGAACTTTTATCTGTAAATAAAGAGAATCCACTATTTTAGTCACACCCACCTTTTCCAAGTGCCTCTGCTAGTAATATAAGTAAGAACTCCACGTGTCAATCAAATGCGTTATCTACAAGCCTACAAGTCAAGAGGTCTTTTCAGTAAGGCATTATGAAAGGCTACTTGAAAGGATTTGAAATCTATCTCTGATGTTAATGAGCTTTGCATTTTTAAGTTATTCCTCCCATAGACAACAAATATTCTTTAATCAATCCAAAAGCAAAGAATTAATCTGGGTAGAATCAAGATGGCTGAGTAGAAAAATAACATACTCTCCAAGAGCTAGTTAGGGAAGACATTGGACTCAATCAGAATTGTGGTCCCATCAGAGCCAATGGGACCCATCGGAGAGATTAAGCCTAAAGGCTTCGATGTAAGGGCAACAATAAAACTGCAGAGGCAGACAGACCCGGGTTAGAATTTCTGCATAGTGTTAATAGCAAAAGATAGTAACTCCTGACCCCAGCCCAAAGCCCATCAATTCTTTGGTTCAAGTGCTGTAGGTTTAGGTAAAATTGTCTGGAAAAAGGAACATGGCTTTGGGCCTTGTTCTGAACCCCAACTCCATTTGGCTAAGCTGCTTTACTTGCTGACTCTGTTCCCTTCTTTTGTTGCCAGTGCAGGTGATCTCATCTAAAGGGCTAGGATGATGGGCCAATGAGGTAAATATGTATAAGTCCAATGTTCACATGTTAGTTCTCTCTCTCTCCTCTGAAACCAATGCTTAAGACTGTATATTGGGAAGGCAGATAAAGTTGTTGATATTTAGGGGGAAGAGTACTAGGCTAAGAAGTAGTTACCTGATTCTCATGCCATCTAGCTCTGTGACTTTGGACTAGTCACCTCACTTCCTGATGTATCAGCTTAGTTACATGTGAAATTGACTAGATAACTTCTGAGATCTTTCCTGGCAACACAGAAGTTCTGATTCAAAGATGGGAATAGCATGACCTGTGGCGGCACAGTGGATAAAGCATCGACCTAGAATGCTGAGGTCGCTGGTTCGAAACCCTTAGCTTTCCCGATCAAGACACATATAAGAAGCAACTACTATGAGTTGATACTTCCCACTCCCACCCACCCCCATTTTCTCTCTCTCCTTTCTCTCTCTAAAAAAAATATATATATATAGGAATAGGAAGTGTTAGAAAAAAGTGTCATCTAGGTTTATAGTGAAACACAGGATCCCCCAGAATTACTAAACAGGATCAGAATTGCTGACTATCTCAGGATCTAAAGATTCTGTGTCAAACAGAACTACCTTGTATTACACTCAAAGGTGGTTGGAGTGGGGGTGGGGAGTTAGGTTGGAGAGCAGAAAAGAAGAAACAATCTCCTCCTCCCCTGAAATCATGACTGCAGGTTTCAGGAGGAAGAGCCTCCTGCCCTGCCAAGACAGACTTGAAACTACCGAGCCACGTTGACCCTAGCTGGCAATTGCAGGTCAGACTCTATCATGGAGCTCATAGGTATTCCCCACATGCAACAGATGGGTGGGGTAGAAGCATTGGAGAAGGAAAATAAAAAGTGGCAGCCACATTTTGAGGTGTGTTGGCCTTTCTCCCACCTTCAATACATGCGCGCGCGTGCACACACACACACACACACACACACTTCTATGCTCCTCATGTCTGGGCAGGGACTCAGTTTCTAGTATTACGTATCCCACCCTTCCGTCAGCCTCTGTCAGGCAGCCCAACCCTGTCTAAAGCAGCAGCATCTCATGGAGGGTCTATGAGTTTCACGAGAAACTCAGGTGGGGATGAGAAGCTGGTGGGGCTAAAGGAGTCACAGCATTCTCTCCAATCTGCCAGAGCTGAAAGAATAAACAACTTAAAAGAAAACACATTTAACAGTGCACCATAAAACTGCAGAGAGAAGTGACATTCCCTCACACCTTTCACCACTCCACACATAAATACACACAAAAAACTATCCATTAACCAACAAAAATATCACACTGGGACTACTTCAGAATAGTATCTGCGAGTAATAAAGTATCTTCTAAAACACTCCACAAAAATACAATTCTCATTAGTTACCCTTGACCCTCTGCCTCTCCGAAATACCTCCAGGTCCCATAGCCTCTCAGGAGCTTCTAGGTACAGAGTACGTACCAAGTGTCTTCCAAAACCCAGGCCATTCTATGCTGCACAGAATGACTGTCTTCACTTTCACCACCCTTTGTATCCATTCTACTGTTGTATGCTCCTGCCTGGCCAATTCTGGCTCATTCTTAGGTCTCGCTATAGATATCCTCTTCTCCAAAAAGCCCCTAATGACCCTAGAGTTGGCTTAGGTGCCCTTTCTATGTGCATCTTCACGTATCTTAACATTAGCTGGCTCTACTGCAATTATAAATCAACTTGTCTTTCTTCTCCACTAAACTCTGGATCTCTTGAGAACAGAAATTATATCTCTAGTAGTACTTAACACAGTGTTGGCATATTCAAGTGCTCAATAAATATTTATTGAATGAATGAATGAATCTGAACCATATTAATAGTTGTAATTTAAAAAAACTGCTTAGGTCTACTGAGGACAGACCAATACCGCCAGGTAAAAGAAAGGGAAGTCCCTAGGCATGCAAACTGAGTACTCTCCCAAGAGTTCACAATGAATTAGCTGTGGCTGAGCCAGGGATTGATGCTGCTGAATGGGCAATGCCACAGGGTAAAAGGAAGATGAACAAGGCCAAACCAGCTGCTCCTTGTAAGGAAAGAGGGCAAAGAATAGCTACTATGGAACACCTGAATACATCCCTCACAAGCCAAATAAAAGCTTGCAAGGGAAGTATTATAACCATCTTCCTACAGACAACAAAACCAATGCTCAGAGAATCAAATAATGAGTCCAGTAAATAGCAACACTGGTACTAGAAGTTAGATGTGCTGACTCCAAAGTCCACACTTTTTCACTCTTGATGCTTCTCAAATTTGATAGGTTTAAATGTTGATTTTCACATTCAAGTTAGCAAAATGATGGCTAGGAAGCTGGGTATCCCTGAATGGTAGCATTGAATCAATAAGCAGATGAACAGGTGGCATTCAGACCCAGCAAAGAGCTCAAGTTGCCAAATATCATCTTGTCTTTGAAAAGAGTTTCAGATCAAAGAAGAGAATGTACAGGAGAAAGAAGAGCAGAGAAGTGTCATAAAAGGCTCTAGATTGATGAGTACTAAAATCATACCAAAACATCACCATGCACACCCAACCACTGACAGAAAATGTATTCCCAAAACAAAGTCATTATCAACAGGGGCATTAGTCATAGCCACAGGGCTCCACCCAACGATCAGCACACAGTCTCCTGCCTCCAAAAACAAAGAGACTGAGAGTCAAGAGAAAAGCTTACAGGAAATGAAGTGCATCCAATTCCAAGTCAAATCAAAATGCTAAGGGCCCAAGGCCAAACAATATTTTTGGCCTGATGGTGTTCACCACCCTAAATTTAGTCAACTGATGAGCTTTTTAAGGAGCACCTTATTCAACCTTTTGCAAACCAGAGATTTACCTCCTAATGCACAGCTTGCTTCCCCCCGAGGCTGGAACACACTGTCCTTGGCTTTGTACCCATGGAAGAAGCAATGCCAACAAAATCCCTGCTATTATCACTCAGTTCTGTTTGTCCCGGCAGTGCCCGATGCAGTTCTTTAAGGTCAATGCCAAAAGGCCTCCCTTCCCCCCAATAACCCAGCCCACCTCTCTCACCTTCCCCAGAAATCATCTTTTAAAATGAGGAAACTTTGGGGAGAATTTGCATGCCCATTAACATAACCAAGTTCTGTGCAGATTCTATACTAATAGCATTGCTTGCCTCATTTGATCCTTAAGACAACACCATAGGGACTGAGAGACAGCATGAAAGACTGAAAAAGCACGAAGCCTTGGTGTCACCTGGATTGAAAGCCTCACTCTTTTCTTCCAGGCACACTCTTTTTCTTCAGTTGCCTCATATGAAAAATAAGTATCATGATATCTATCTGTGCTCAATAAAAATAAACTAATATTATTTTAGGTGGTTATTAATTTTTATAATTTTTAGAGCTAGAAGAACTGAATGGTTAAGTGTATGACTCTGGAGCCAGACAGAGATATCAGGGGCTGAGCTGGAGAGAGTTTGGGTAAATTGGTGAATAAAGGCAGAATCAGGACACAAGTGAAACTAATACCTGATCTATGGGAATCAGAGTCAGAAACCTTCAAGAGACCAATAAAAGAAATGGAGACAGGGTGAGGGGTCATTCAACTGACCTATAACCCGTCCTATTTTGATTTGTCTTCTAGTCACTCCTAATAACTTGGTTTCATTGTGTCAATGGATAGTTATTCAGCACAACTGTGTGTCAAATGATGATCAAGAGAATAGGTTTGGCGCACTTGGGGTTGCAGTAAATTTTCTAAATAAAATTTAAAAAAATAAAACAAAAATCAACTAACACTGCATAGAGGGAAAAACAAAAAAGAAAAAAAAAAAGACCAGAACTTATAAAACTCAGCACATGAAGAGTGGTGATAGTCACGTACAGAAGTGGTTCACCTGGGAAGCAGCTCATAAATGTGTTCCAGGAACAAACAGGAAAAGAAAGAGAAATCATACACCCACAAATTCACAAAAGGCCCAGTGAATGTTTAGTGCAATGAAAGAAAAGTGACCCATACTTAGGCACATTTTCATGACATTTCAGATAACTGGGATTGAAGAGGAATACACTAAATATTCCATACAGCTTCCAAAGATAAAATGGAGCAGCGCTTTTGAAATTCTGAGGAAAATTATTTCCAACCAAGAATTCTATACTTATCCAAACTAAGATCAAAAGGCAGGATAAATTAAAAGCATTTTCGGGGAAGGATGAATGAGATGGGAGGAGAGGAATAGTTGCTGATTTAAACATTTAGATTTTATTCTCATAAACAAAAAGTCACTAGAGAATTCTGACCAGAAGAGTGGCATGATCTGATTTATGTTCGATCTTACAGTCTATTTTATGTAATATTAGCTCTTACAGTCTATTTAGCTGATTTTTTTTTATCAATCTATAGATCTTATGGCTGCTGTTTGTGCCATATCTTTCTCCATTCTTTTACTTTCAACCAATTTGTGTCTTTGAATCTAAAGTGTCTCCTGTAGACAACATATAGTGGGAGCATGTTTGTTATTTTTTAATCCAGTCTGACAATCCCTTTGATTAAATTGTTTAATACAGTTACATTTCATATTATTATTCTTATGGTTGAAAAGTCAATTACCATCCTGCTTTTTGTTTTTTATATGTCTCAAAGCTGTATTGTTCATATGTTCCTCCTTTACTACTCCTTTGATTTAAGTGTATTATTTCTAACATGGCATTTAAATTTCTTTAATGATTTTTGACTCTTTTTTAGCAATTTTTTTTTGTATATTTCTTAAGTGAGAAGCAGGGAGGCAGAGACATAAGACTCCTGATGTGTCTGACCAGGATCCACCCGGCAAGCCCACTAGGAGGCGATGCTCTGCTCATCTGGGGCCCTTACTCTGTTGTAACCAGAGCCATTTTAGCACCTGAGGCGAGGCTATGGTGCCATCCCCAGCACCCAGGCCAACTTGTTCCAGTGGAGCCTTGGCTGCGGGAGGGGAAGAGACAGATACAGAGAAGGGGAGGGGTGAAGAAGCAGATGGTGGCTTCTGTGTGTCCTGACCGGGAATCGAACCCAGGAAATCCATACACCAGGCCAATGCTCTACCACTGAGTCAACCAGCCAGGGTCTCTTTTCAGCAATTGTTTTAGTGGTTGCTCTAGGGCATAAAGTGAACATCTTAACCTATTAGAATCTACTTTACATTTATACTCTTTTAATTCTAGTAAGACATTAAAACTTACCCTTATATTATTCCATTCCCTCTCCCTTTTATGTGCTATTATATTTATACATATAAATGCCTATATATGTCACAAACCCAACAATACATCATTGTAATCACTGCTTTTTATAATATTGTCTTTTATGTAAGACATAAGAGAGCTCAAATATATTCATAGTATTTTTAAAATATATTTATTTTATTTACCACTTGTGGTTATCTTTATTTCTTCTTATGAATTTGAGTATCATCTGGTATCACTTTCTCAGGTCAATATAGTTTTATTCCCACTCCCTCCTTTATGATGTTATTATCGAATATGTTATATTTCTATATGTTCTATGTCCAATGATACAATTTAATAGCTATTGCTTTATTTTAAATTAGAAAACTATGTAATGATACCATCTTTTACTGTTATCTATAATTATTTTTACCAGAGTTCTTTGTTTTTTTATGTAGATTCAAATTACTGCCTGTTGTTACTTCCATTCAAACCAAAGAACTTCCTTTAGTATTCTTTATAATCTACCAACAATAAATTCAGTTTTTATTTATGTGAGACTGTCTTTATTTCACTTTAATTTCTGAAATTCAATTTACTGGATATAGGATTCTTGGTTAATAGTTTTTCTTTCTTTTCAGAACTTTGAATATATTGTCACACTGTCTTCTGGCTTTCATTGCTTTTGATGTGAAGAAAGCTGTTAATCTTATTGTGATTAAGTCATTCTTCTTACTACTTTCCAGATTTTTCTCTTTATCTTTGGCTTCCATTATTTTGAGTATGATGTTTCTGAGTGTGGATCTCTTTGTATTTATTATGCTAAGAGTCTGTTCAGCTGCTTAGATGTGTATATTACCATTTTTCACTAAATATGGAAAGTTTTCAGATAATTTTTAAAATATTTTTTCTGCACCTTTCTCTCCTCTCTTTCTGGTTCTACCACTATACATATATATTGGTGCATAATATGGTGTTTCACATTTTCCTAATACTCTGGGGTTTTTTTCTTTATTCTTCTTATGTCTGTTCTTCAGATTGTATAATCTCAATTGATTTGTTCTCAAATTCTCTGATTTTTCCCCCATTCAAATGTAGTTGAATCCCTTTAGTAAACATTTCCTTCCAATCATCATACTTTTCAACTCCAGAATTTAAGTTTGTTTTATTTCTGACCCTTTTTATAGTCTATTTGATGAGTCATTATTATCATACTTTCCTCTAAATCTTTAAACATGGTTTCCTTTATTTCTTTGAACGTATTTATAATAGCTGCCTTAAAGTTTCTGTTAGCTAAGTTCATCATCTGGGTCTTCTCAAAGTTACTTCCTATTTCTGTTCTTTTGTCCTATATGTATCACACTTTCCTGTTTCTTTGAATACATCATAATTTTTTGTTGAAAACTAGTTTTAGGTTTGAGAGAATATATTATAATAATTCAATATTGATCCCTCTCTTCTTGGGAAGTGTTTGGGAACCTGTTTGATTCATCATGTGTTTACTTTTTTTTATTTATTTACGTTTATTCAGTGAGAGGAGGGGAGGCAGAGAGACAGACTCCTACATTCACCCTGATTGGGATCCACCCAGCAAGCCCACCAAGGGGGCGATTCTCTGCTCATCTGGGGTTTTGCTCCATTGCTCAGCAATCGGAGCCTTTTTTTTTTTTTTTTTTTTTTTTTTTTTTGACATCTGAAGCAGAGGCCATGGAGCCATCCTCAGCACCTGAAGGCCAACTCACTCCAACCAACTGAGCTATGGCTGGGGGAAGGGAAGAGAGAGAAAAAGAAGGGGGAAGGGTGGAGAAGCAGATGGTCTCTTCTCCTGTGTGCCCTGGTTGAGAATCAAACCCAGGACATATACACACCAGGCCAATGCTCTACCACTGAGGCAATCAGCCAGGGCCATCATGTGTTTGTTTTTTTAGTGACCTGGCTGGTTAATTCTTGAAGCCCATTTTCCACAGTGTATAGCTTGCTTAGATATTTTTCCCTTGCTTTTTTCTTTCTTCCTGGTTTCTAGAGGTCACTTTTGGGTCTGTGTGAACCACTTTTTGGTCAATATTTGTGTACAAGCCCTCTTAGCAAATTAGATATATACTCTTACCATTAGATATATGTGGCTTAGAGTCTGCTTTTATAGTTCAGTGGTTTCCAGTTTTGTCCCATATTTGGCTCAGTTTTCCTCCCCATTCACTCTGAGGCACAGCCTTGTGCATACATACAGTCTTACAGACTACTAGGAAAGAGTAATTTTACTTTGAAGCTTGACTTCCAAGGAGTCATCCCTAGGTCAGAGTAGCTTTTTGTTCAGCCAGTGTTTAGGCAGAGGTCATGCTTACTCTCCTCGAGCCAGTAGGGCTTTCCATATTTCGTTCATAGATCTATCTGCGGCTCAGGTCATGCTTTCAAGTCTTAGCCACGTTCTGCTTTTCCCTGAATGGGTGCAAACACATGTGCATAGCCTTCTAGATTCCCGGCAGTGAGAGTGACTCAGAAAAGCTCTCCTTGTGTCTCTTAATCTATTTCTTTCCTCCTAATATCACAAAACCACCAGGTCCTCTTAAATGCTCATCATCAAGGTGTGTATTATTTTCAACAAAACTCTAGGTATAAACTTTTCCATATTCTGTTACAGATAAATTCAGCCCCCTCAGGCCAGGTTGTAGGGTTCTCTATCTTTAAACACTAAATCTTTGTCTGGGAAAAACCTCTGTACCCCTCCAGAGGAACTAGGGGCAGTGACAGCCCTTGCCATACAAATGGGAGAGAGGGGACACCTATCATCTCAGCTGCACCTGCCTGAATTAGTGCTTTTGTGACACCGGCTGTGAGGGTTGGGAGGTAGGTAAGAGACACTGGCCTGCTCCTACTGGAATGAACCAGTCATCCTAGTTGCTGGCAGGAGGGAAAGCCCCCTTCCTCTTGGCTGCACTGCTCAAAGCAGAGCACCCATATCAGAGCTTCTGTCACATGGGGCTGGAGAAGAGAGAGATGGGTGTAGGCTCTGGTTCAAATGCCACAGACTCATTCTTACTGAGATTTGGTAGGTTTTCTTGAATAAATGTTTCTCCAATAGTTGTATGTTCTAAGGACAATTTCCAGAGGCTTTAAGTAGCTTTTAATATTGGTAAATAATTATTTTGCTGGAGAAAGTGTCTGCCAAACTCCTTATACCACCACTCCAGAAGTCCCAACTCTAATTCATATTTTTAAATATTCTTTTCCCTCCTGTGTGGAGAATAAGAAAAAAGTAAAAGCAGTAAACTCTATATTTAAAATTTTCCATCATTATTATCTATATATGCAATGTCTTTAATACAGCTTGCTGCACAGCAGTGTTAATAAATGTTAGCTTCCTTTCTCAAGAACTGGGTTCTTTGCAAGGAGGACTGTCAGCCAGTGAGGAGGCCCCATATGCTCTGAGATACCCCCAAGAAACTGTTCTTGCTTGTCACCTTCCTATTGTCAACCAGGATTTTCCAACCCTTTGATACCCAATCCACTAGCCTTCCTCAAACTAGCCTAACCTATTCCTCTTAAGAGATCCATGAACTTCTTGTCCACATCTAGACCCACAGTTTCGCCTTCCTTCTAATCCTACAGTTCTCTGTGTTTACTTCAGATTTGCCCATCTCAATACTGAATCTGTTTGACTCAGCGCTTGTGACTTCCAGCTGAGGTTTTCCTGTCTTCCCACGTGTAACCTCCTTCTGAATGGATTGCTGGTTCCTATAAATGTCATCTCACATATCCAGGCACCTAGTCCACACTCCCAGATACAGCCCACTCAATTCAGCTACCTTGGGCCTCAGCTTTACTCTTCTTGTCCAGTTTCTACTAATCTCTGACTATTTTCCCAGGACACTTGACCTGGTTCCATACCATGTTGTTTACTTACACTTGCTGCTGACATACACACCTGAGTTTCATTCATTATTTATGCCTCTTCTGCTTCCCCACCCAAGTCTGACTCAGGGACTTCTTCAGGGGTCTGCAGTATCAAGCCTCTCACCCACCAACTCTAGATGCCTCACTTAGTCCCAGCTTCCACTTTCTGGCACTCACTTCAAATCACTACTAGCCTGTTATCTTGTGCTTTTTATCTGTTTTTTTTACACCTGTATATCCTACACCCAGTCTCTGTCCTACTTTCTTGCCCTGCTGCCAACATTCTAGAGACAAAAATTTACCTCTAGATCTGTTTGTACTAGTATAACTGACTTGCACTTTACACACTGTACCTAGTATTAAGTATAACCCAAAACAAAGAGATCCTTAGTAGATCACAGTGGCTTTAAAATAAACCAAAGTATCTGAAAAAATATATATGTGGATCAGACTACAATAAGAGGAACTATTATCTCAAGAGTACGAGACCCATGAGGGCAAAAATTTTATTTTATTTATCATTGTAGCCCCAGACTCAGTCAAAATTTGTAGAATTAGTGAGTAAATAAAAAGTAAGTTTGATAGAGTTCAGTTGACTGCAACATTAGAAACAAAATATTTTGCATTTTTACCAATTAGTCAAGGCTCTTCAATATACCATTACATCTTTAAGGTGTTATCGATTATTTCTAAGTCATCTTAGCACCTTGTGATATGCATACATTTACTCTTTCTCCAGCAACTAAAGATTTTTTGCTTTTGGTTGTTTGTTTGCTTGCTTATTTAGTTTTTGCTTCAAATTCTACCCAAATCTTTGATACCTTACAATTTTTTTCAGCATGTTAGATAAAGCTATTTCAATCCTGGTCATAAGTTTCCCATTTAAAATGTCATGACTTTGTTTGCCTATTGAACTCAAAAGGCAAGGTGGGAGGGGTTTAATGAGGATTATATTCCTTTATAAACAGTGTTGCAAGTAGATGAACACCTTTGGCAAGTTCTATCTGCTTTTTCCTGATGAGGGTAGGAATCTACTTGACATGTCTCTGAATGTATGTTTTTGATCATTTTGTACTTAAGTAAAGAGCTTAAATGAAGTGTAGGAAGCTTGAGAAAATGGCAGAAATGGTCACTCCCTATGTAAATAGCATTAAAGAGAAAGGTTTCACTTATTTTAAATTTCTGACCAGTGCCTGACCTGTGGTGGCGCAGTGGGATAAAGCGTCAACCTGGAACACTGAGGTTGCTGGTTCGAAACCTTGGGCTTGCCTGGCCAAGGCATATATGGGAGTTGATGCTTCCTGCTCCCCCCTTTCTCTTTCTCTCTCTCTCTCTCTCTCTCTCTCTCTCTCTCTCTCTCCCCCCCCTCTAAAAATCAATAAAAATTAAAAAAAGAAATATTTAAAAAAAATTTTCTGACCACTAGTGTAAGTAATTTCTATTTTCTTCCCAAAAAATTAACAAAAATTGATTGATGTTAGCCTGGTCTGGTGGGAGACTAGAGTGTATCTCTTTAATAGGTCATATTATCATAATTTAAATTAATACTCTTCCATGAGTTTTAATATGACCATTTTTATCCCTTATGATCTTTGCAATAACTTTCAAGAGACTGAAATTTATGACTTAGGAATCATTGAGGAAAAGAGATGCTAAGTTTGATTAACTTTGTGTCATGCTTTTGGGTGTATGACATTCTTTAATATTAATCTAGATGAGAAAGGCATCAAGATTACAGAGCCACCACCACTCATTAGACATGCTTGTTCCTCAAACCCCCTCAGGGCCTTTGAGAAACTTTTCTTTATAAAAGTGCCTAAATGAAAAGAACAACAGCAATAATAAGCAATTTCCATCACCAATGTCTTTTATCTTTGTACCACAACCAAACAGCTAAGACATCACAGGAATATTTCAGTCCATGCATAAACACATGGGAAGGGGGTTAACCTGGCAACACCTCTCTCACCCATGTCCTCCCTTAATATCTCTCTCACTGGCATCCAAATCTGTAGCTATGACTACAAGTTATCCTGCATTTAAGTCTCCTTTAACATGCTGTCTCTGAATTAAAGGGTACTCGTGCCAATAGTGGCCCTCCTATGTAGCTTAAAATGAAGAGTTGTATAGATCAAAAGAGTTGCAAAATAAATGAATAGATCAGAAGATATAGGAGGTCACCTAATATAATCTACTTCTTAAGATTTGAATCTACTGTATAATGCACCCACATTAAAGGGACTTATATAAAAAACACCTTCAACCAAACACATCTAATTTAGTAGAAGCATTAATTAATTTAACAACCAGTTAAAAATGACAAATCAGAGTGGCTTCTCCAAGGCCACAATTAAAAGCATATTACTAGAGAACAGGTCCCTTGGAACTTATGCGATTATAGTGGTCCTCCCTCATCCTCAGAGGATACCTTCTCAAGACCCCCAGTAGATGCCTGAAACCCTGGGCAGTACATATGTATTATGTTTTTCCTATACATACATACCTATTACAAAGTTTATAAATTAGGCACTCTAATTGGTTAACAACAAAATCTACTAATAAAATAGAACAATTATAACAACATACTGTAATAAAAGTTATGTGAATGTGAGCTCTCTCTCTCTCTCTCTCTCTCTCTCTCTCTGGGTAAGTAATCTTATAACTGAGACAGCCACTAAGTGACTAATGGGCAGGTAGCATGCACAGCATGGATATTCTGGACAGAGGGATGATTCGTGTCTTGGGCAGGAACGTGTGGGACAGCGTGATATCATCATGCTATTTAGAACAATATGCAATTTAAAACTTATAAAGAGTTTATTTCACAAATTTTCCGTTTAATATGTTTGGATCATGGGTAATTGAAACCACAGAGAGTGAAACCATTGATAAGGGGGTTACCAAGATTATCAAAGCTGGGAACATCTGAGTCTTCACAGAAGTGCAATAGTGTTAACCACCATCATTAGGAAAATGAGTCTGGCTTAGGCTCAACCTCCAGAGAGGAAATAGAAATGAAGAAGAAATCTCCAGAAGTACAATACATTTACATCTGGGAGAAAAGGTGCTGAAGCCAGTGCATAACTACATGTTTAGGAAGATTGCTCCTGACTAGCAGGAAACAAGGTGGTGTCTAAGTGAAGAAGACAACAGGATAGGAAGAGAAGAATTCAAGCCAAATGGTAGAGATCTATGCCAACCAGTCTACAGCTTGAGAATAAATACCTGAGATGAAAGGAATTTTATGCTAAGTAAAATTCCCAACTAATTTTATTGAGATGTTTGAGGAACCTGCCCTTTGAAAACTCTTCTCCTCAGTTTGTAGTTTTTATCACTGTTTCACTTTTTCTTTTATATTTTCAAGTTCCTTAGAACCAACAGTCTCCTGACTATCTCTCACTATCCTGTGCCAGCTTTCCACTAAAATAAATTGCAACTCCCTAAATGTAATATCTGAGATAAGGAGGAAACTTTGCACAGTCTTTGATTTCATAAGCAGAAACTGCCAATGATATAAACTGAACCAGCTAACTCTGGGCGTCAGTCAAATAATCCTTCAGTATCTTCATGGAAATGCAGTGTCAAGAATCAGAAGAAATGGGAAAGAAAGGATTTTTGACCAAAAATATTTCCCTTGAATATCAGTTTCAAGTAATTCAGTAGTTTCTAACATGTTTCAACCACTTGCCCAAGAGAAAGTCTTCCATAGAGTCTCCATTTATAAAAGACATAAAGGCACAGACATTCTGGTTGAAGTAGCCACCAGGGACTCACAATTTCACAGAGTTTATCCTCCCTATCACCTTCTCCTCCTGTTCCTTCCTTTGCAGTTGCTTCAGAGACACAACTGCAGAATCTCAGGGCTATATAGAACATGATTCAAAATATATTCACTACTGGTTAAACACACAGCCTTTAGAATCAAGAGATCCTAGTTCCAAATCCTAATTCTCCCATTTATCACCCATATGAATTTGAGCAAATTAACCAAACTTCTATATATGAATTCCTCAACTATAAAATGCAGATATAATAGTAACCTCAAAGGCTGTTTTGGAGGTTACATAAAATTATACATATAAAATACTTAGTATTGCCTGTCTATAATAAGAATTCAATAAATGTCAGATAGAGTGATGCCTCAGTTTTTGTCGATAATCTGTCCAAAAAGAATCAGTGAAATCCGAAACTGATGAAAAACGAGGCAATTATTTCCATATGAATCAATGTAAATCCAATTAATTTGTTCTAGACACTCCAAAATACCTACCAAAAACACATTTTATAGAGAATAAATGTAGTGTTTAATACTAAAAACAATAATAAATTAATAGAAAATTAATATAAAGGACTAATGTAAAGAATAAATGAACATTTAACATGGCATTTACCTTTCTGAAGACTCTTCTTAGCGAATGGAAGACGGCGAGGAGGGGAGAGACAGGTGCAGATATTATTGTTTGGAAAGGGAATCCTCTTCCATAAGGGCCTTAGATATCAAGGCACTATCTGGGGTCACTTCCCTTCTTGGTCTTTTGGCACTAGGACCAGCTTCAGAGTCAGTGGACCCATGTCGCACAAGAGAGCTGTCCAAAGAGGTCTGTTTCTGCCACTTCTTTAAGATTTGCCTAAAATGGAGCAAGACATGATCATTAAACAAGTTGCAGACACAGCCTGCAACAGCTTTGTCTGGGTGTTTTTTCTCCACAAACCCCTGTACCTTACTCCACATGGAGAAGATGTCCTTAATCTCTGAAGAAGGCACATTCTCCCCTGTCTCTTCCTCCTCATCTGAAGCAGCTTCTTCATCTGCCATCTGCCGCACCTCTAGGTAAAGGTCTTGCAGCTCTTCAGTGGTGAGTTCTTCACTGAGGTCATCCACCAACTCTTCCACATCCTCACCACTCACCTCCAGACCCATGGACTTCCCCAAATCAACAATTGACTGCACCATATGTGTAGGGTCAACGGGGAAGGCTCAAACACTTCAAAATCTCTCTCATGCACACATCCTGGCCATAATTTCTTCCAGGCAGAGTTCATCATCCTGGATGTCTCTGCCTGCCAAGCCTTATCTATGAGGCTAATGCAGTTGAGAATGTTGAAATGTTTTTTCCAGAACTCTCTTAAAAACAATTCTGTATCTGATGTCACCTCAAAGCACTTTGAAACATTGCTTTTGTGTATAGTTTCTTGAAATTTGAAATGACATTCTGGTCCATGGACTAGATGAGTGGTGTGGTATTAGGAGGCAGGAACTTCACTGTGATAAAACTGAATGCCTCCAACAGTGTGTCTTCCAAACCTGGAGGATGTGCAGGGGCATTGTCCATTACCAGGAGGCACTTAAGGGGCAACTGATTATCCTGGAGCTATTTTTTCATACTTCATTCATCTACTCAATGAAAACTGGCCTCCTGATCCTGTTTTCTTGTTTGCCATCCACATCACACACAATTTACTGTACTTTTAATCACATTGTTTCTGCTAAACACTCTAGGAGTTTCTGAATGGTACACCAGTAAGGGCTTCACTTTACAATCACCATTGGCATTACACCACACAATGAAAGAGTTAGCCTATCTTTCCTAGGCTGATGTCCTGGCAGTGCCTTTTCCTCCTGTGTAATGAACGTCCTCTTTGGCATTTTCTTCCAAAAGAGGCCAGTTTCATCATAGTTGAAAACTTGTTGGGGGATGAATCCTTCAGCCTCTACGTAATCTTTGAATTTGGACACAAATTTTTCGGCCAAATTCACACTTTCACCATGCCTAGTAACACTAACACTGTGGATGCCAGTGTGCCTCTTTCGAACCAGCCTCTGCTGGCCTTAAAATCACTAAGTACTCTAGCACTCCTCCCAGGCATTCTCTTAATGAGATCAGCATACAACAGTCTGGCCTTTTCACATATGATGACCTCCAAAACAGAATCACCATCTAACTGTTTCTCATTGATCCAAATTAATAATAACTGTTTGACATCTTCAATTGTTTGTGATCTCTGTTTTGTTAACACATCCACTCCTTTTGCTACATTAGCCTCTTTTATTGATTTCTTTTTCACCACAATGGAAGTTATCATGGATGGGGACTTCCCCATACATGCAGCTGATTTCAGCAATCTTTTTTTTTTTTTTTTTTTTTTTTTGTATTTTTCTGAAGTTGGAAACAAGGAGGCAGTCAGACAGACTCATGCATGCGCCTGACCGGGATCCACCCAGCATGCCCACCAGGGGGCAATGCTCTGCCCCTCTGGGGCGTTGCTCTGTTGCAACCAGAGCCATTCTAGCACCTGAGGCAGAGGCCACAGAGCCATCCTCAGCGCCCGGGCCATCTTTGTTCCAATGGAGCCTTGGCTGCAGGAGGGGAAGAGAGAGACAGAGGGGAAGGAGAGGGGGAGGGGTGGAGAAGCAGATGGGCGCTTCTCCTGTGTGCCCTGGCCGGGAATCGAACCCAGGACTCTGGCACACCAGGCTGACGCTCTACCACTGAACCAACTGGCCAGGGCTGATTTCAGCAATCTTGAAGCTGCTCTCATATTTTTTAATGATTTCCTTCTTCAACTAGATCGTGTTCCCGGCCTTATTCTTCAAAGCGCTGCTGGCTCTGGAAACTTTGGTCCCATAATGGAGCTAAAAGGAAAGGGTTAACTTATTACAAGGAAAACACTTAACAGGGACAATAAGATTTGAGCACATGTGATTTTATCTTACGTGTATTAAATACATTTTGAAACTGAAAAACGCAAAATAAACACATTATTACACCAAATACTGTATATGCAGTAATCACTTACATGTAACTGTAGTATTTGCACTCACAATCAATAAAAGAAACACAAAAACACTGGAAAGCAATGGAATTGTTTGGCTAGACATGCAGGGTGATACTCATACAATGAGAAACAATGCCACACTGAGCAGGAGAACACGTGGGTTGCCCTTTGTTTTTGCAAAATTAGCAGCAAGGTCATGTGGGCACGCCAACAAAATCTGAGGCAACCAATGAAAACCGAGACAAATTTTTCGCAGAAAAATCAACAAAAACCGAAATCATCGATAACCTAATTCAACGAAAACCGAGGCATCACTGTATTACTGTTAGTAAAATGTCATATTTTATAAGAATCAAATATAAAGTCTTTTAATAGTGGAGGGAAGAATTTGTAATTCATGCCCTTAAATTCTTCCAGAATATTGTTTCCCAAATTGTGTTCAGCAGAACATTATCCCCATAATATATTTCATAAATAAAAGTCTTATGGTCAAATTTATTAGAAAAATGTGTCTTATAAAGCCTCCTAGAGAGTCACAATGCATAACAAAGGCCAGGTGTCTGGGACAGAAGTCAGTGAGTCACATGGTAAAATGCCACCTTGGAAAATCCCTCTTGCTGGACTGTGGAGAAGGGAAGAGACAAGAATGATGGTGGGTACTCTAGTTAAGAAGCTAATGCAATAATCCAGGGGGATTCCGGCAACCTGAGCTACAGTGGAATAAAACAAAAAAAGTAATCAGGTCCAAGAGAAAAAAAAAGTGGGGAGGAGAGGAGGAAGGAGATAAAAGAGTCCATGTTGAAACCGGGTTTGACCTGGATGATGGGACCCAAGGTGGTATCATGCGTAGAAATGGCATACAGAACAGGACCAGACTGGGTAAAGATGAGTTTCATTTTGCATTACTGAGTTTAAGATGCATATTTTCCAGACATTATTTCATTGCAAGTGATAGAAACCCATTCAAACTAACTAGAGTAAAAGGAATATATTTAACTTATAAGGAATATATTTAACTTATGTAACTGGGAAAGAGAGGGGGGACTTGGTCTTGGATTTTTGAATAATGTTCCTTGTCTACTCTGTGGCTGGTGTCATTGTCTCTCAGTTTGACAAGAGAAAGCCCTATACCAACCTGGTTAAGCGGGGATCTTTCTGATTCTATAGAATCCTCTGAGATATGATTGTGCCTCCCATTGCCTTGGCCTAAGAAACCTACTTTGCAACCCTTGCTCAAAATCACTTCACCCCCTAATAGACCCACTCCTATGGATAACCCCCTAGCTGGATTTTCATCTAAGTCTGGGACTATCTATGCCACAGGGGACTTACGGAATGCTTAGAAAAACTAAAAGTTCAAAGCTTCTCATCCTAGCCATATAGCAATAGCAACTTCTCTTTCAGTTGCTGTAGGACAACCTAAGAGATGGCCACCACACAGAATTGCAAACAGGGGTGTGTGTGTGGGGGGGGGGGGGGCTGTGCCCTTTATGTCATTCTTACTTCTCTAAATGCCTCCCGTTTCTGGGCTGAAGCTTTGAGAAAGGAAAAACAAACATATAAATACACCACCTATGCCACTTTCCTCCATCCTCCCAAATGCCCTGATGAAAAGAGTGGAGCCTTCTCTCTACCAGTGCTT
This sequence comes from Saccopteryx bilineata, assembly GCF_036850765.1. NCBI lineage: Eukaryota > Metazoa > Chordata > Mammalia > Chiroptera > Emballonuridae > Saccopteryx > Saccopteryx bilineata. The sequence goes on from NC_089490.1 coordinate 310,937,866, forward strand.
CTCAGATCTTAGTGTGCATCATAAATGCCCAGAAGTCTTGTTAAAAAAATTGTTGAGCCCTATCCCTACAGTTTCTGTATAGTAAATCTGAGGTGGGACCAGGAAATTTGCGCTTCTAACAAGTTCCCAAATGATGCGGGTACTGTTGCTGATCTGGCCACACTTTGAGAACCAATACTGTAACTCATTCTTACCCTCTAATCCTGTGGCTAAACTTTATTGCAAACAAAGGAATTTTTTTCTGCACATTGAAAGAACCCTATGATCTGAATCTTCTCTTGAATAAAGGTGCTTTCTCTACATTACAAGAGACATCTATTAATATGAATCCTACAGGCTTAGTCCTTGACTTGTTAGATAGCACCTAGATTAATATAGTGAAATTCTTTATCATTCTAAAATGCCTGGTTTCCAAGTCTTACTGACTTCTTTTTTTTTTTCTTTGTCACAGAGACAGAGTGAGTCAGAGAGAGGGACAGATAGGGACAGACAGACAGGAAGGGAGAGAGATGAAAACCATCAATTCTTCGTTGCGGCACCTTAGCTGTTCATTGATTGCTTTCTCATATGTGCTTTGACCAGGGAGCTACAGCAGACTGAGTGACCCCTTGCTCAAGCCAGTGACCTTGGGCTCAAGCTGGAGAGCCTTGCTCAAACCAGATGAGCCCGTGTTCAAGCTGGCGACCTCAGGGTCTTGAACCTGGGTCCTCCGCGACCCAGTCCAACTTTCTATCCACTGCGCCACCACCTGTTCAGGCTTACTGACGCTATTTTGCATTCCAGAAGCTGAATATCATCCTGTGCTTTGTCTTTTCATTCCTTCTGTGCTATTTCTAACATACTGGCAGGCAGATGGATTTCCTGAGCTAAGAGAAATCATAAATTCATGACAGGGTATCAATATAGTATATAATCAATAATAAAATATATGCCTATGATTTCTAGTATGTAACCTACTTCCCAGATTGTCTTTTGCCTCCCATCCAGGAATGCAGGAAAACTACTGAAGCGGGATGTTGTTGTGGCCCCTGAGGAGGATGACTGGCGCCCAAGAAGCAATAAGACTGTGATTAGATCAGAATGACCTTGACATCCCAGAAAAGAGATTATGATTCTGGGAGCTGGCCATCCTGCTTCATGTCTCCTACAGGATTAACTGTATGCAGTCCATTGTACAACCTCCCCCTGAGAGATTATACAATCAGCCTTTACAACTGAGATTGTAAGGCAGGCTTTGGGCTAGAATATGCCCCCGTCTTCTCAGGTTGCTGACAATCTTGATTAAAGACACCTGTTTCCCTGCTCAGATAAGGGCCTAATATCCAAAATATACAAAGAACTCATAAAACTCAACAACAAACAAACAAACAATCCAATAAAAAAATGGGAAGACGATATGAACAGACACTTCTCCCAGGAAGAAATACAAATGGCCAACAGATATATGAAAAGATGCTCATCTTCTTTAGTTATTAGAGAAATGCAAATCAAAACTGCAATGAGATACCACCTCACACCTGTTAGATTAGCTATTATTAACAAGACAGGTAATAGCAAATGTTGGAGAGGTTGTGGAGAAAAAGGAACCCTCATCCACTGTTGGTGGGAATGTAAAGTAGTACAACCATTATGGAAGAAAGTATGGTGGTTCCTCAAAAAACTGAAAATAGAACTACCTTATGACCCAGCAATCCTTCTACTGGGTATATACCCCCAAAAACTCAGAAACATTGATCGTAAAGACACATGCAGCAGCATTGTTCACAGTGGCCAGGACATGGAAACAACCAAAAAGCCCGTCAATAGATGACTGGATAAAGAAGATGTGGCACATATACACTATGGAATACTACTCAGCCATAAGAAACGATGACATCGGGTCATTTATAGCAAAATGGTGGGATCTTGATAACATTATACAGAGTGAAATAAGTAAATCAGAAAAAAACAGGAACTGCATTATTCCATACGTAGATGGGACATAAAAGTGAGACCAAGAGACATTGATAAGAGTGTGGTGGTTACGGGGGGAGGGGGGAGAGGGAGAGGGAAGGGGGGGAGGGGCACAAAGAGAACTAGATAGAAGGTGACAGAGGACAATCTGACTTTGGGTGATGGGTATGCAACATAATTGAATGACAAGATAACCTGGACATGTTATCTTTGAATATATGTATCTTGATTTACTGATGTTACCCCATTAAAAAATAATAATAATAATAAATAAATAAATAAATAAATAAAAAGACACCTGTTTCCCTCTCAGACTCAGTATCTGCTTATTGGCTATTGTGGGGGCAGGTGACCAGAACCCCAGATCGGTTGTACTCAGAGAGGCAAAATATATATATACATATACACACACACATATACACATACATATATACATATACATATTTTCAACATTATACTTCATTAGATGCATTATTTTCACCATTGGAAGTGTAGGGGGAAAAATTTTCTCTCCAAACAAATGCATTTTCTCCCTTCAATTATAGCTACAGAGTCATAGTGCTGCCTCTTTTGACCTGGCATTGAATTGACTTTAGATTTGACTTTAGATTCCTTTTTCCTTTTATTTTTTTTTAACTAATATTTTCTAAGTAACTTTTCTCCTTAACATACCTTATTGGTCCTCTTCATTCCTGGGTTTAAAAAAATTTTGCCCATTTAGAAAATGTTAGGAAAGAAATACAGGGTTCCTGTGTCTTTTATTAAAGGCTCGCCAGCATAAACACCACAAAAGCTCTTTTTGAAAAAGCCATCTTTTCTCAGCTGTCCTGAAGGGTGAAAAGGGGAAGGGTCTGTGTCCCAGCTAATCTTCCAAGGGCAGGGTCCTAACCCAGGGGTGGGTGGTGTCAGGGGTAATTAACGGAGAGGCCCTGCCCTCGTGTGGGAGAACGCAGAAACAGAGAAGGATGCTTGAGGACTAACTGGGCAACGAATGCTCCTACGGGAAAGCACGCTGGCGGGGGCGGGGCAATGCGGAGGGAGTCCGGGGACTTCCTCGAAAGGCCCTTCTGCTCCCAAAAATGGTCCTACTCCCAACACCGTGGAAGAATTTTCCCTTCAGGTTGTTGGTTTGTCTCCAGATAGACCTTTATGAACGCCAAGAGTCCTGGTAGGCATGCACATCCAGGACAACACAAGAGCGTTGTGATAAGGCAAGGGGTAGAGGACCGTGCAGCTCATCATGACTGCTACCAGAATGGGGGAGCCCTGGTTTGGGGTTCCCTGGAAGCCAGAAGATAGCAACAGCCCACATAAGAGGGGGGCGCGGGGGAAGCTAAAACTCCAACAGAAGCAGAGACAGGTGGGGCATCTTCTTAGTCATTAGTGAACATCAGAGACTTCTACAACTGCAGCATCTCAGTGAGGATCAGAACCAAAGCCTGACACCGGGCTCCATTCCCATCTTAGGCTGGTGACCCTGGAAGTGTGCAGTGCACAGCCTGGGAGGCCGTATGTGGCACCCTGAGTTCTGCAGAGGCCAAAATAAATCTCCAGAAGGAGAAGACAGAGCGCTCAGACCTCAGTCTCCCTCACTGCACACTGAGTGAAGCCTCCCGGGAATGCTGACTCTCAAGACTTGCCAAGTTTGACAAACAGGCATGTTCTTCAAAGGCCTTCATTTAAAAGGTTAACTGCCAGAACTGCACAGAGCCTTCAGGCTAAACAAGGAGAAAAACAACCAGCCTTCAACTGTTGCTCTTCCTTCTACAGAGAATCAAAAGAAACGCCAAAGTAGGAAAAATAAAAACAGGTTTTCCCCTGAATCCTACAAAGGCCCACAGGAGGAAAAAACCCCAATCAGAGGTAGCTGTGCCCCAGCCCAATCAGCACCTGAGAAATCTGCTTCCAAAGAGAGTCCACAGCTTTCCCCAGCCCCCACCTCGCCCCCGGGCATCCTGCCGCCCTCGCGAGTTGGCTATTCACTGTCCACAGGAGACTACCTGTGACCTATTTTGTTCAAAAACAATGTCAGCAAAATTTTCATTAAGAGCCTGTATGAGGACAACTGTGTCAGCAGGTGAATTTTCCTAACAGTGTTGTAAACTATAATGTTAATTAGCTAGGCAAACTTGGGCAAGTCACTCCTCTTGGGGCCTCAGGTTCTTCACCTGAAGACCGGCGGATTGCTTGGCGCTACCTAGGATTCCGTCCAGCGCTGACCTTGCATTCTATGTCTGGATCTTTGTAGTTCTCTCAGCATCTTTCCAGGGTGAGCTGCACAAAGCCTATCATGGTTCTTATTTGATGGAGGCAAGGCCCTATGTTTTTTTTTTAATTATTTTTATTTATTTATTCATTTTTAGAAGAGAGAGAGAGAGAGAAGAGGGGGAGGAGCAAGAAGCTTCAACTCCCATATGTGCCTTGACCAGGCAATCCCAGGGTTTTGAACTGGCGACCTCAGCATTCCAGGTCAACGCTTTATCCACTGTGCCACCACAGGTCAGGCTAAGGCCCTATGTTTCTTAAGAAGCTCTCCAAAGGAAGGCAAACAGGAACAAAGTCAGACACCTGCTTTTCGCATTGTCTCGCTTAGCGTTTCTTCATAAAGACCATTTTTAATGGTCTTTGCTAAGCATCAGGTGCCTAACTACATGTAATTTTTTTCTTCTTCTTCTTCCAAGTGAGAGGAGGGGAAATAGAGAGACAGAATCCCGCATGTGCCTGACCGGGATCCACCCAGCAACCCTGGGGCCTATGCTCTGCCCATCTTGGGTCATGCTCACAACTGAGCTATTGTTAGCACCTGTGGGGGAGGCTCCGTGAAGCCATTCTCAGCCCTTGGGACCAATGTGCTCGAACCAATAGAGCCATGGCTGAAGGAGGGGAAGAGAGAAAATGAGAATAGAGGGGGAGGGATAGAGAAGCAGATGGTGGCTTCCTCTGTGTGCCCTGACTGGGAATTGAATCTGAGACATCCACACCCCAGGCCAATGCTCTACCAAAGAGCCAACCAGCCAGGGCCACCAAACTACATGTAAAGAGGTAAATCTAATGTCTATCAATCTGAGAGTATCTATAGAGCTGAATCAATCTTCTTTCCCCTTCTCTGGCACAGTAAGACCTCTCAGTGAAGCTCTTCAAAGGACAAGCAAGGAAAAAAGATGCTTTTCACCGTACCTCAACTCACCCTGGAATTGTTGCCATAACCCCCACACACACACCCCCCACCCCCAACTCCCAACCTCAGCCCTTTATGTTCAAACAGGAGTTAACGAGGCTCTGGGCTCTTTGACCAGCTCTTCAACCTGGGGGCAGAGCCGAGCCGACTGCAATTTGCCAAGAGGAAAATGGATAGAACCACAGCAGGAAGAAATCGTGCTTTCAGGTTCTGAGAAGCTGTCTCAGGCCCTACCTGTTAAATCAGGGGTAGTCAACCTTTTTATACCTACCGCCCACTTTTGTATCTCTGTTAGTAGTAAAATTTTCTAACCGCCCACCGGTTCCACAGTAATGGTGATTTATAAAGTAGAGAAGTAACTTTATAAAATTTATAAAGCAGAGTTACAGCAAGTTAAAGCATATAATAATAATTACTTACCAAGTACTTTATGTCGGGTTTTCACTAAGTTTGGCAGAATAAATCTTTATAAACCAACTTACTATAGTTAAATCTATCCTTTTATTTATACTTTGGTTGCTCCGCTACCACCCACCATGAAAGCTGGAACGCCCAGTAGTGGGCGGTAGGGACCAGGTTGACTACCCTGTGTTAAATTTTCCACTCAGTTTGGGAGGAGTTGGATGGAGATGCTCCACCAAAATGTCTGCTCTTTTCATCTGCCTTCCTGGGCTCTGGTTTTCCTGGAAGATTCTAAGGATGTTTCTGGAATTCCCACCCCACCTCTGCTTTTTCTGTGACAATGCCACCTCCTAGCAATTAAACTCGCTCTCTCATCCAAAATAGTAATAAAGGCGAAATAATCCATAACACTGATCAATCAATGCTCATGTTTCAGACATGTGCCTGATATATTCTTAAGCTGTTTTTGGAGGATGCGACCACTAGTTAACACAAGAGCTAGACTCAGGCAATTGAAAGTTCCTCACCAATGCGGAGGACCCGGGTTCGATTCCCAGCCAGGGCACATAGGAGAAGCATCCATTTGCTTCTCCACCCCTCCGCCGCGCCTTCCTTTCTGTCTCTCTCTTCCCCTCCCGCAGCCAAGGCTCCATTGGAGCAGAGATGGCCCGGGCACTGGGGATGGCTCTGTGGCCTCTGCCCCAGGTGCTAGAGTGGCTCTGGTCGCAACATGGCGACGCCCAGGATGGGCAGAGCATCACCCCCTGGTGGGCAGAGCATCACCCCATGGTGGGCAGAGCATCGCCCCCTGGTGGGCAGAGCGTCGCCCCATGGTGGGCGTGCCGGGTGGATCCCGGTCGGGCGCATGCGGGAGTCTGTCTGACTGTCTCTCCCTGTTTTCAGAAAAATGCAAAATTAAATTAAAAAAAAAAAAAAAGAAAGAAAAGAAAGTTCCTCACCGCTCCCCCATTTCCTTGGAATGGAAGTTCTGCCCACAGTCTGTAGACAAAGCCATTTCAAGGATGCACCCTTGAGACAGGTGTTGTTGACCCCACCTGGACGGTATACATGCCTGAGCCCAGTTCAGGCCTCTATGTAAGTTTTTAAGATTCCGTCGGGCACACGTAGAGATTTATGTTGTGGTTGCTGAAGACCAGCCTCCTGTGTAAGCTCCCATGCTATCAAACCTTCCACCTAACAATCCGTAGTGGCCTGCCTCTTTCCTCAGTCTCTCCCTGCCCTCTGTGCAGGAGGCCAGTTTCAGATTTCCCCTGGGGAGCTCCCTGGTGAAATCCTCACCGTAGCATATGAGGTCAAACTGCTCTTAACCCCACTTAATCAAAGATGAAACTGGAAGTCAGAGAAGTCAATTTACCTGATGTCACACAGCTAGTAAGCAGAATTAGGATAAGAACGTGGCAGTTTGAGGACAGAGCCTGCACTCTCTGTTCTTCTACTACACTGTGTAAGCCAGGCCCTTCCCATGTCCCAGCTCCTACAGCCTTCTGTCCCCATAACTGGAGTCTCCTAACCTTTACCTGCAGGCTTCAAAGAATCCAGACCAAATCCTCATTCAGACCAGAGGTGGTAAAGGCATCTGAGTGACTGTGTACACATACATAGGACCTTGTGGCTCTCACCTTGACTATGTACCCCAAATGCATAGCAAGCTCCTCATTTGTCCCCTGGGTCTGAGTCCCTGTGTGGATTATATACTACTTACACACTGCTTCACTCATTCAGTGTACAAATATTTTTGATTATCTACTACATAACAGTTATAAAAAAGAGAGACTGCAACCAACTAACAAATATGTTATGCCCATTTTACAGGTGGGAAACAGAAATTGAAAGGTTAAGTCACTTGTTTGCTGTGTCTGTGCCTATAGGAATTTCCTGTGTCATGTTCTGCCAGATCCCAGTGTAACGCAGACAGGCCAAAAGGGCACTTGACTTTGCCAGTCATGGCAGACCACTTTGGCACTGAAGAAGTTAGAGAAAGAATTGGGTCAGTATGAATCATAGCAAGAAAAAGAAAATCTATAGAGCATTAGATTTAGAGAATATTACTCTCCAGTATTATTAGAACACCTCTTTGGCCACACTAGCTAGGGCTGGATCAGCGTTTCCATTATAAATCCCATTTCCAAGGGTTTATGACTTGCTGTAAAAATTCAGTCGAGGCTGAAAAGCAGCATCATGAGTTTGCAGTCCAGGAAGCACTTTGATTCAAACAAAGGATAAAAAGTTAAGATGAAACAAGCAAACAGAAGCAGGAAAAAAGGAAACACGTTGTTTAAAAAGAAGAAAGCTAGAGCGTTGCCCTGCTTTTCAGTCCTCGTGTGATTTAAAGATGCGTTTGCTTTTAAATTTGAGTTTTCACAGGTTATTAACTCCCATGTGCAAAGAGACCTATTAGGACACTGAAGCCAAATTCAGTTAGCTCCATGATGTGTTTGCCGATCTGAAATGCTATGGTAGCAGCCTGTGTTAACCCTTGCTCTACGGGGGAGCAATGCCGCCCAGCAAGGACCGTATTCAGGAAAACTCCTGACAACGTGTATCAAATCTTCAGTGGCTCAGTAAAAGTCAGGGAGGGTACAGGGGATGCTCAGTATGCTTTTACTCTCTGATGAGGTAAAGGCAAATTATGATCCAATTACTCATTTCCTGAAAATGAAGCAGTTCTCTATGTCTCTCTCTGTTACCCTTACTATGTTAGACCGTATTTTGAGGCAGGCACCCAAGACTTCTACCCATCTGTAACTATCCAGTTATAATTTCATTATAAAGTGGCCCAAAGAGTATCTGGCACTTTTGTCAGCATTACTTCTCCTAACCCATACTTCCCAAGAGAGGAGGCTTCTGTTAATTCAGAAGTACCATTTCCCAAACCTTGGAAGTATGTCCTTGAAATGCACAATTCACCAACTTCTATCCTGCCTATCCTGAAGATAGGTCTTTGTCCCAATTTTCAATAAAAAAATCTTAGGGCAGTTCAGAGAAACAAGGTAAAAACAACAACCAGTTTTGAGGTCCAAACTTAGGGGTGGGGAACCAGAGACGGCTGGCTATCTAGTTGGAAGGAAAAAATAAGGAATCTCTCTTGGCTGTGATTTCACAATCCAGTTTATATTGCTGGATTATTTCGAGGTGCTTTAAGAGAGAACTATTGGAAATTATGCAGGGGAAATTAGTGCCTGTCCAATTTTTGTTTGTTGCTGCAAAGTAAGATTCTGCACTCACAGAGGTAATACGTCTGAAGCTCTAGTTTGATCGGAAGTAGAAGGGCTGAGTAAAAGGAACAGGAATGGAATTAGTTTTTTTAAATCTTTGTTGCTGTGCCACACAGCATTCCAGCTGCTTTTATACATTATGCCATGGAAACCTAATATAAAAACTCTACAATATTAATATGCATTATCCATGTTCCTTTAAAAGATGAGGCAATTAAGACTAATTAACTTGCCCAAGGTTACACCACAAGCAAAGTGGAAGAGGCAAGATTAAGCCCGCACCCTTCTGATTTCAAAGCCCTTGTATTTCCTCACCAGCTCCTAACAATACTTCAATGGATAAATTACAGAATGTAAATGAATTTGAGATGGTTTGAAAGTTTCAAAAATAATGTTATCTAGGAAAGGACTGGGAGAGGGCTGGCAGTCATCTGTACAAAGGAAGACAGATGTTAATATGCTAATTCCTTAAGTCTACAAAAGTAAATCTAAATTCAGAAAAATAAAAAGCTTCTGGGATTATTTTTTTTAAATGCATCTAGCCATCTTTCCAATTTTTGTATAATCAGTCTTACTGTGGACTCTGAAAGATAAGCGCTTCTCCCTCTTAAAGGCAGTAGTGTTTCAAGTCTTTTCTAAGTCTTGAATCCATTTTGAGTTTATTCTTGTGCATAGTGTAAGAAGGTGACGTAGTTTCATTTTCTGCACATATTTGCCCAGTTTTCCCAACACCATTTATTGAATAGACTGTGTTTGTCCCACTGTATGTTCTGTCCTCCTTTGTCAAATATTAATTGAGCATAAAAGTATGGGTTGATATCTGGGCTCTTTATTCTGTTCTTTACTCATTGATCTCTATGTCTGTTTTTATGCCTACTCGTACCACACTGTTTGATCACTATGGCCTTGTAGTAGAGTTTGTAGCACAATTCCTCCAACTTTGTTCTTTCTTTTAAGATTGCTGTGGCTATTCAGGGTCTTTTGTGTTTCCATATCAATTTTTTTTAAGTATTTGTTTTAGTTCTGTGATATGTGCCATTGGTATGCTAAGTGAAATAAGCCAGACACAGAAAGATAAATACCATATGATTTCACTGATATATGGAATCTAATGAACAAAATAAACAAAATAGGAACAGACTTATAGATACTGAACACTGACAGCTGTCAGAGGAGGCAGGGTTGGGGGGCTGAATGGAAAAGGTGAAGGGATTAAGCAAAAAATGGGGAGAAAAGGAGAGTGGGGAAGCAGAAGAGGGTAAAGGACAGATAAATGGTGACAGAAAGAGGCTTAACTTTGGATGGCGAAGACACAGCACAATATGCAGATGATGTATTATAGAAATGTACACTTGAAACCTATATAATTTTATTAACCAATGTCACTCCAATAAATTCAATGAAAACATTTTTAAAATAAAAAGCTATTATTTCGATTTAAAAAATAAATAAATAAAGGCAGTAGTGTTGGTGATTAAGCTATGGTCTCTCAGCTCCCAACCCACCCTGCTATAATCTTCGTGATACTGAAGCCGGGACCTGCAAACAGTATTACTGTTTTGCCCACAGTGCCCTGTACCTAGGGAGGTTGGAAAGCTGCAAAGGGGATCCTGTCTCCATTTATGCTTTCTGTACCTACAGCAGTACTATCGTAGGTCCCAGTTTCAAATATTACCACACTCCCAGACCAGCGTAATTACACCTCTTTAGAGATACCGGCACCAGCCAGTTGTCTGGGGCCTCTTCTCCTAGATTCTAGATTCTAATAACCTTAACCTCTTGTCTCTGTTCCCCTAGCAGCTGTAGAAGTAGTAGCTTCTTCCTGAAACTGCTATACTTATGTTACCTCAGTGTTACTTTTGCCTTTAACTATTTAACCCTTGCCTGACCAGGCGGTGGTGTAGTGGATAGAGTGTAGGACTGGGATGCAGAGGACCCAGGTTCGAGACCCCCAAGGCCAGCTTGAGTGAGGGCTCATCTGGCTTGAGCAAAAAAAAAAAAAGTTCACCAGCTTGGACCCAAGGTCGCTGGCTCGAGCAAGGGGTTACTTGGTCTGCTGTAGCCCCACGGTCAAGGCACATATGAGAAAGCAATCAATGAACAACTAAGAAGTCGCAACGAAAAACTGATGATTGATGCTTCTCATCTCTCTCCATTCCTGTCTGTCCCTATCTATCCCTCTCTCTGTCCCTGTAAAAAAAACAAAAAACTATTTAACCCTTTGAGTAGTGAGTTTTTCATGCTCGCTGACCCCCAGCAGTGAGTTTTTTTCAATAAATAAAATTAGTTCTAGTTACAATTTTATTAACTTAAAATCATGTTTGTTTGATAACCAATTTATGGAGAAAAAAAAGAACATACATTTTCCTTTTTTTAATTTTGCCTTACACATTTTTAAAATAAATCGATCGTACTCTGGACGGTCAGGAGGCACGAGGATGTACATGAACAGTCATACTACTCAAAGGGTTAAATATCTGTTTAACAAAGTCCTCTTATTAAATTCTATATTGAAGTAACTGGTGTGGCTCACTTTCCTGAATGGGTCCTGACTCATGCGAAGTCCTGAGGGAAGGTTCTTAAACTTTTTTCTGAAGTTCAATTCTCCTTGCTGCCTGAAATTCATTTTTATACTATGTCATATTAAAAGCTAATATAAATAATTTACATATATTTGATATATGTATCAAATCATTATGTTGTATACCTAGAATGAATACAATATTACATGTTAATTATATCTTAATTTAAAACAATTGCTTATTCTGTCTCCAGCACTTACTTACGTGACTTAGCGTATAATTAACTTTTCTAAAAACTCAATTTTGTTGTGTCTAATACTGGGGAATCAATATCTATGCAGTAGGGTTATTTTGAGAACTAAATGAAATCATCTATGTGTAAGCACAATAGCTGGTGCCCACAGATACTTGTAATAAAAATAGAGCGTTCCTTTATTTGTAAAATCACCTCCTCAATTCCATAATAATCCTAGTCCCACCCTATTTTTTAAAAAAAAATAACCGAATCCTTCAACTCAAGGTGAATATATGCTTAAACACATAAAAATAATTCATTTCTCTGACCACAGAGAGTCCAGGGATCGACATGTATTTCAAGTCAGGCCAATCAGAATGGCTGAACAGTCATCACAACTATTCTAGGATTATGGGAAAATTATGCTATCTCTTGTTTATCATACAATCCCAAGATTACAGGAGCCACCTTTCCCTCCACTTGGGCTACCAACTCACCCTCGCTTGCCTGGAACTTTCTTGGCAAATTGAGCTGGTCACCCCACCATGGTGAAATCCTGAAGAACAATGTAGCCCTTATAAGAGGAAGTAGGCATTTCTCCAAAGAAGATATACAAATGGCTAACAAGCACATGAAAAGGATACTCAACACCATTAGACATCAGGGAAATGCAAATCAAAATCACAATGAAGTGACACTTCATACCCACAAGGCTGCTGTAATTATTTTAAAGGGAAATTATAAGTGTTGGTGAGGATGTGGAGGAAGCTGGACCACTGTATATTGCTAGTGAAAATGTAAATGGGTTAGCCACTGTGGAAATCAGTTTGGTAGTTTGTCAAAACACTAAAATAGAATTACCCTATGATCCTGCAATTCTATTCCAAGGTATGTAAAAAAGAATTAAAAACAGGTATTTAAACAAGTGCATGTACATACAGGCTCATAGCAGCACTATTCACAATAGCTGAAAAGTGGAAACAGTCCAAATATTCATCAGTGGATGAATAGTTAAACAAATCGTGGTCTATACATACAATGGAATATTATTCTGCCATAAAAAATGAAGTATTGATATATGCTACAACTGGGGTAGTCAACCTTTTTATACCTACTGCCTACTTTTGTATCTCTGTTAGTAGTAAAATTTTCTAACCGCCCACCGGTTCCACAGTACTGGTGATTTATAAAGTAGGGAAGTAACTTTACTTTACAAAATTTATAAAGCAGAGTTACAGCAAGTTAAAGCATATAATAATAATTACTTACCAAGTAATTTATGTCAGATTTTTCACTAAGTTTGGTAGAATAAATCTTTATAAAACAACTTACTATAGTTAAATCTATCTTTTTATTTATACTTTGGTTGCTCCACTACCACCCACCATGAAAGCTGGAATGCCCACTAGTGGGTGGTAGGGACCAGGTTGACTACCACTGTGCTACAATATGAATAGACCTCCAAAACATGATGCTAAGTGAAAAAAGCAGACATAAAAGGTCACATACTGTAGGATTTCATTTATATGAAATACCCAGAATAGATACATCAATAGAGACAAAACACAGATTGGTGGGTGCCAGTGACTGGGAGGAGGAGAGAATAGAGAGAAGCTATTTAATGGACATACGCTTTTCCTTCGGCATGATTGAGATGGTTTGAAACTAGATAGAGGTAGTGGTTGCACAACCTTGTGAATGTACTGAGATTGTTCACTTAAAAATTGTTAATATTAGATTATATTAATTTCAATTCAATACATTACTTTAGGAGGGAAGGAGAGAAAAAAAAGGAAGGAAGGGATGGCAGACCAGCAGATGGAGAAGGAAGAATCCTGGTTCTAATAACATGACTGAGACCTTGGATCAAGTTTCCTGACTGGATAACCCATGATACTGTTGGTTAAAAAACCCCAAAATTATTTTTTTATTTGAGTAAATCTGAGTTGGGTTTCTCTACTTCAACCAAGAATTCTGAATAATATTGCCCTAAATTAATAATTAATTTTTAACCCAGAATCCACTAAAATTTAATCCAGTTTCTGTCTGGCTTCAGTAGAAGTAAAGAACAGCTTTTGGCAGGCTTACCTGGAAGACCACATGTGGCGGGAAAGTCTCAAGGACTCTTCAGCTCTTTCTTCTTCAAGCTGAATAGTCCCAGTTGTTTCAACCTTTTCAAGCATTGCTTGAAGTCTTTTTTGACTGGTATCTAAACCAGAATAGCACATTACATTTTAGAAAGTCCTTGGCAGCTGTCAAAGAAATGAGTTCCAGAACTCCCCATTCTCATCAACAAAAGAAATGGCCTATGGGTCTCACCAAAGAAATGCTGCCATCTCAGCCACTGAGAGTGAGTGCTGAACAACTATTCTGAAATGAATCCTCCTATATCCCAAACTTTCTCACCCCTCCCCCTAATCACCTTGATGCTTTTTACGTATTATTAGGGAAGGACTAACCACATTTTAATGTTGTAGGTGGGGGGTTAATTATTAGCTTATAATTGAATGGCCCTAAATGGAGGGAACTAATTGCCTCCATAAAAACTTTATGTCATTCTGTCAGGTGCCCATCTGGATCTCAGAAACCCCTACAGCCAATGAGTTCATCAGTTCACTAATTTTCTACAAGAGATGGAATTTATTAATTTTCCTTGTCTTCAATGGCTAGCTTAATTACACAAAGACTGGCCTGGGCTTGAGGTAGACTTCTCAGGCACAGTGTGCCTCTGGAGAAAACCTGACAAAATGTTGACAATGAAGAATAGGAACAGGAGCTGTCACTGGATATGTAGAAAGAGCCTCTTACAGTATGACAGATAGCCTAGGCAAGGCTTTTAATCTCTGGCCTCAGGCACGTCTTCTGTAAAAGGAAGTGCTTGGCATAGATATCTATGGTCCTTTTCAGCACCAAAATTTTGTGGTGTATAAGAATGAGATTGGTTATCAGCTAAGTTCATCCATTATTAAGAAGCATGGCAGCAATCATTATTCCCATTTTACAGTTGTGTAAATCTGAGCAGCAGTTCAAGGTTTGAGAGCCCAACATAAAAACAGCACCTTTCGCTAGCCAGCTAGTGTTTTAGCCATGTATTTATTCAGTCAGCCAGACCATAATTACCAGGGCTACTTTGGTGGGAATGTCCACAGTGCTATTCCAGAACCTCCTATTAGAGACAAAACCTAGGAGGGCATTTCAGAACATCATAGTTAACAGTCACCAATTGCTAAAATAATAAAAACAATCCCATATACCAATAAATCCGTGGAGATCAAACTTAATAAATCCTATCAAGATTCAGATTATATATTCCTATATATATACATAGGTAGAATCATACATTTGTAAGACAATTTTCTTGGGCCAAAGTTCAACTACTCCCCAAACTAAAAGATTTGTTGTAAGTCCAACTCGTGTCACAATAAACACTCTATGGAAATACCAAGAGAATACAAAGGAAGAAGCAGTGAATTTTGTATTTATTAGACTGTGACATGGTAAAACTAAATATGGATCAGTATTAAGGTGACATCAGCTGGGGTGTTGATATGGCTATGACCCCATGATGACAAAACAAAATGCTTCACCTTGACATGGTTGTTACTGCTTCTGTGTTCTGCATTTAATAATTTCGCCATTTTAGCTTCTGTAAATGTACTTCTACATTCCGCATACCTTGTGACCCGCCCAACCATGTGACCTTAAAACCCCAAAGACCCTGCCAGTCAGGGCTCAGACTTTGGAGTGTTAACTCCCCTGGGCCTGCTGGGGTAATAAACTGGTTCTCCAGCTCTCGGAGGGTCGCTTGGCTTTTGGACGTTCTAGTGTGCAGCAACAGTGTCAATCAATAATGTATGCTAAGACATCATTGAAAATTTCATGAGGTGGAACGGTGTCTTTTATAAGAGTTCTTCTCAAGGTGCTTGTCTATGTAGTTGGAAGAAATATTTTTTAAAACTGCTTGGGGTTGGATGAGTCCCTCACCCACTCTAGGAACTTGTTCAAGTAGCACGAGACGGCATGTTCATGAGCTGCCTTGGTTGGATCAATGCAGAGATTTCTTTTTTCTAAATTGGGAACACAAGTTTGGGGCTTATATAAATCACTTAGAGCAGGCATTCCCAAACTACGGCCTGCGGGCTGCATGTGGCCCCCTGAAACCATACATACAGCTCCCGCCACACTTCCGAAAAGGGGCACCTCTTTCACTGGTGGTCAGTGAGAGGAGCACTGTATGTGGCGGCCCCCCAATGGTCTGAGGGACAGTGAACTGGCCCCCTGTGTAAAAAGTTTGGGGACCCCTGACTTAGAGCCATATCTGCCTCTTCCCACCATCTGCAATCTGCATCCTTTCCTCATAAAATAGGTCCTTGGCCTCTGATGAACAAACATTTAAGACTCTCAGATTGATAAGACATCATACAATTAGCATATTGGTGGGATACTCTCATGCTTTAGCCTAGCCCTCACCCCACACAGACTTCTCCTGGGTCTGGGAGAAGCAGAGTGTACAGGGAAGGAACCACACAAAATTAGATCCCAGGCAGCCAAGCAGATTTCTTACTCCTCCCATTCTGTTAAGCGAGTGACTGCTCAGACCATGCAAAGAGGGCTAACCTGCAGTGAGAACTTGGTGAAAGCTTGGAGGTTCTTAAGAGTTAAATCTGTTCTGTTTTGCTTTGAGGGACTTATGATAAATAGTTCATATACTTACAACATCATTCACTGCCATTAAAAGTTACTTATTAAAACATAAATAATTTACCAAGTCTAAAGTATTAAACACAAAGCTGCTGAAACATAAAATGAATGTGAGAAGCGGGAAGCCCTGGCATCTTCTCTGTGTGCACCATGGTGTTGGCTCTGGGGACCCACAGAGCACAGCTGCTCCTGGCCCCTCCCTGCAAAGTGTTTTCAGTGTTTGATTCCAGTAATGGCCCCACCATCATTTTCATTTCTCCCCAGATCTGTCTTTTTTTCCTACACATAGTGCCTTTTTCGAATATACCAGAAGGTCCTTCAACCAAGAAGATTCAATTGTTCAACAAATATTTATTGTGCATCACTCTGCAATGGATACTATAGCAACTTATGGAGATGCAAGGGTGGGTAAGATCAAGTGCTTGCTCTTAGAGCTCAAAGCTAGGAGCAACCTCAGACAACTCAAATGCAAGTGTCAGTATGGAGGCAACCACACAGACCCAGAGAGAGGAGATACAAATTGTGTAATCTGATTTCATTCAGTGAGGATGATGACAATTCGGCACTCAATTCTCTGTTCACTATTTCCTTTCATCTTTTTTACAACCTTATGGAAGTATTAATAACCCCATTTTATGAGTAGAGATACAGGAATGTGTATCTTTTTTATTAACAGCAGCTGGTCAGAGAATCCTTCCATAAGGAAAAAGCCATATTTGTTGAACAGCTGTAAAGCTGTCGACACTCATCCACGTCTAGAAGAGTCAGCAAGGGTACTGGTCTGGCACAGGATTTCCTTCAGAGGAGCAAAGAGCTATTTTACATAATAAAGACAGGAGACAGTGGATGCCAAGAAAGTTTCAAAGAGTAAAGTAAGAACAGCCGAACTTTGTAGAAATAAGACAAAGATTTCCTGGGAGACAGGCTGTGCACTTCCTGAGGGGACCTCTCCCTGTGACCTCATATTCAATAAACCTACATGAATTTCTTGTGGAAACTAATCAAGAAGCTTAATTTTGCCTCAAAGCTGAAAAAGTGCTGGATATAGTACGTACAACTGATGAGAAGAAGAATGAGCATCTGTTTTTAGAATAAAAATAGGAAAACCTGGGTGTAAAGATATTGAGCTAAAAGCCCCCTTTTGAGATACAAAAATGTTGAGAGACCAGAGAACTGTCTTTGTTTCTTAGGGAGTTAAGGACATGGTTTCAGTCACATGCTGAAAAGGTCACACTTGCCAGAGGCTGTGCTAACTCCAAAAATGAAATATTTGGGAGTCAGAAGGCTAAGGCCATAGAAGCAGATATGAGCAAAGGGCTGTTAGGAAGTATTTCTGGGTCCTTGTATCAAGAAAGAAATAAAAAAGGAAAAAGATTTATGATCCTGCCACACTAAGTCTGTGAAGCAGGAATACTGAAGTAAATCACCACAGAAAAGTGGAAAAGCCAAAAAGAGGGAAAGGAATGGAACTCACAGGCGCTATGGGCCAAGAAGCTGAAAGAAGGTGTGAGCTGAAATCCAGAGTAGGAAACCAGAGGTTACTTAGCTGTTAGAATGAATTGTCAGAACCTATTCTACATAAATATCTTGAATAACATCTTTTGTAAGATCTGTAGAAATGAGTTTTAATTCCAGGAAGAAATGTGAATTTGTAGCTAAAAGAAAAGAGAATTGAGAGGTTGGACAGGAAATCCAATTCTATTTCCATGGCCTCTAGACTTCGCAGCTGAGACGTAAGTTTAGAGAAATTTGCAGTTTTCATAAAAAGAAGCTCTCCTGTCTCTGTCACCTTGAGGCATGGAGGAAAGAAATGGGATGAATGTGGCATGGAGTCCCTCACCCACATTTCTGCTGAACACCCCCACCTTCAGCATCTCCCATGGCTAACCCTGTCTTGCTGTGCAGAACACTCTTGTTTTTATTCTTCACTGATTGTAAGGGCTGCATCATGGTAAATCCTTTTCTGTGCAAATGGAGGTGCTTTCCCAGGTTTTTATAGCTTAAATCCTACAACCTCTTTGACTATGACCTTTCTACTACTACAGAAGGATTTTTATTAATTTGCAACTCAGCTGTGGTCTCCAGGCCCTACATTGCAATTAAGAGCATCAACTGTGTAACTTCAGAACTGCTCATTGGTGTTCCCGACACTTCAGTATTGAAATGGGAGTTTATTTGACAGGAAAGAAATAAAGGCCCTCACAGTCA
Organism: Saccopteryx bilineata; assembly: GCF_036850765.1. Lineage (NCBI taxonomy): Eukaryota > Metazoa > Chordata > Mammalia > Chiroptera > Emballonuridae > Saccopteryx > Saccopteryx bilineata. The sequence continues at coordinate 310,956,301 of NC_089490.1, forward strand.
CAATGTCAGCAAGTACTGAGGAATAGCCCTAGCTCACCAGAGAACTGAAAACAACAGTGTGATATTTTTACAGCAGCAACTAACAGTCATGAAGTAGCCAAATTATTTCATACTATAAAATGAAGGGAATTTACTAGTAAATAAGAAGAGAGGAAGAAAAAACAAGAATTACAAATAATGCGCTATATTGATTCATTTTAAAATATGAATAGCTGAAATTGCTAATATGACACGTACTCCGAAGTTTTTGCCATTGAATAAAGTAATTATCATTCATTAATCTTTGCAAGGATTAAGAAAATGTGCTTATGATCAGGCTCCCAAATATCTGCAGCCATGAGTAGGATAGATTTGTCATCCCAAATAAGCAAATAATCTTCCTGTTTAATGATCCTCTCTTCTTAGAGATCAAAATAATGCATCATTGCAGGAACTTCAAGAAAATGATGCTACAAATACCCATTTGTTACTTCGAGGTTTATTCAGTGTTATGAAATCTAAAAAAAAAAAAACACAAAACAAAACATTTCTTTCTTTCATTTCATCCTTCTCCCTGGCTTGAATTTCTTACTCATGAATTCATTTCAAGCAATGCCTATAATGTAAAACAGAGATCACAGAGTTTATTTTTTTCTCCTCATTTTCCTTGATATGATTCACAATGTGCTTCAGCCTACCACAGCACACCAAGGAGGCAGATATTATATAGCTGGGCAACAAAAAAAAGCAAGGAGCTTGGATCAAACAGTCATGGGTTTGAATCCCGGTTTCTATCAATTACAGGATAGTTATCTTTCTCAGTCACAGTTTCCTCACCCATAAAATGGGGGTAGAATGGTCTAAATGACACAGTAGATATAAAATATGGGTGCTTATTCATGGGAGCACCACCTGCCCAGGTCTCCTCACACCTCTGTCTCCTGGAGGGTGACTGGGATCAGGAAACACAGATTGCACCTTTCACAGGTATAGAATGCACCTCTCCAAGGCCAACTTGTACCACCTTGACTGTGGCCACAGTAGGGCTCCTGGCAGTGGCAAATGCACTGTCAGTGTCTGAGCAAAGGATGTGATAAGTCTATAGTTGGCACCTGATTTATCAGAATTCTTACCACACTCAGAGTCTATATACTATGTTTTGTATCTTAGGCTAATTACTGTGTATATGTCTGAGTTTTCCAGTGGGACTAGTTTCTAGCCAGTATGGACTGAGTCTTTTTTTTTTTTTTTAAAGATTTTATTTATTCATTATAGAGAGGAGAGAGAGAGAGAGAGAAGGGGGGAGGATCAGGAAGCATCAACTCCCATATGTGCCTTGACCAGGCAAGCCCAGGGTTTTGAACCGGCGACCTCAGCATTTCCAGGTCGACGCTTTATCCACTGCGCCACCACAGGTCAGGCTGGACTGAGTCTTAATACTGTTTCATCCCCTTAGAAAATTGACATCTCAATAGCAATTTCAGCCCCTACATATATTTGTTATATATGTAGCCCACATACATATACACTAAGAGCTAAGAGAGGGAATGTGTGTGTGTATACATGTGTGTGTATGTATATATGTGTATGTATATATATATATACATACACACACACATATAGTGTTTCCTTTGCTTTTTTATTGTAAATTGATTATATTATTTAGAATATTGGTCCTGCTGCTTTTTTAGAGACCATATAACAGTGGTTTAAATGAGATAGACATTTAATTCTTTCTTATTAAAGATGTAAACTGGTAGGCAATCAGGAATGTATAAAATTCTATTTCTATCCGGTTGCTCCCAGCTGTCCCTGAAAACAATGAATCCATTTGTGTGGTTGAAACAGACTCACCACCAGTAGGAAGAAGAAAAGAAAGAAGTGGAATTCAAGTAGCTTCTTTTTAAAGACAAGTCAATAAACGTGCACATATCACTTACCTTAATGCTCTAATTGAATAGAACTTGGTCAATGGCTACACTTAGCTGCAAGGGAAGCTGGAAAATATATTGTCTAGCTGCTGGAGAGAGAGAGAGAGAGAGAGAGAGAGAGAGAGAGAGAGAGAGGACATTTGCCTAACTAAAACCCAAGGTTCTAATACAAAGAGATACAAGGAATAGAAAATCCTAGAGTAGGGGCAATTAGCAGCCTCTGCCACAGTTGCTACATTTGAAATCAAAGGATTTCATATAAAATTCTAGATTATGGGTTTCTTTTTTAAATAAATAAGTAAATATCTGACAGCAGAAGGATTTCCAGTGTAACAATAATTAGGTAGCTCTGAATAGCAGATGTTTCTTTTAGAGAGAACATGCGACATCTCTTTTGTCATGGCCTCATCAGGCCCTTATACACATTTAATATTTAGTCTCCATTGTTCATTCACATCATTTGCCTAGTCCTTGTGGGCATTTTAGTTGAAACCTAATGCTTCTAATGAGCCGCTTACTGTGCACTCACTGCATACGAAGCACTTTTCCTACATTTTTCTCACTTTATTCTCACAATAATAATGCAAGATCGCTTTTTTTTACTCTGTAGTATAATTGAGTAAAGTAAGGTTCAAAGAAATGAATAACTTGTTAAGTTTGTCTAGAAAGTGGCAGATTTAAAAAAAAATAAACCCTAAACCTTTTGTATCTGACTCAAATGTCCATGCTGGGAAGTGCATGGGGTATTTTCAGAGACATTTTAGAATGTTTCAATTTACCATTTTGTTTGATGAAACAACTTACTTCTTTCCTGCCCATGGTACCTTTAATGTTGACTCTTCTGGCAAAGGAACATCTCTGCTAGGTAATTCAAGTGATTAAAGGACCACATCTTAAAACCATTACACAGAGCAACAGAACCAGCTTGGAATGAAAAACAGAATTTCTAATCCCCCAAAAGATGCTGCAGAGCACCCATCCCCAAAACTCCACAAGCACACTGGCACTTTCTACTCTGGTGCTTCCCTCTCTTAAGATATCCTCTGCTATTCTCATCCTCTACCTACACCTCTGTGATCCTTTTTGGCCCAGGCCAAATCAGCCTCTTTTGTTTTTTGGGGTTTTTTTGTATTTTTCCGAAGCTGGAAACAGGGAGGCAGTCAGACAGACTCCCGCATGTGCCCGACCGGGATCCACCTGGCATGCCCACCAGGGGGCGATGCTCTGCTCATCTTGGGGCATCGCTCTGTTGCGACCAGAGCCATTCTAGCGCTTGAGGCAGAGGCCACAGAGCCATCCTCAGCACCCGGGCAAACTTTGCTCCAATGGAGCCTTGGCTGCAGAAGGGGAAGAGAGAGACAGAGAGGAAGGAGAGGGGAAGGAGTGGAGAAGCAGATGGGCACTTCTCCTGTGTGCCCTGGCCGGGAATCGAACCTGGGACTCCTGCATGCCAGGCCGATGCTCTACCACTGAGCCAACCAGCCAAGGCTCAAATCAGCCTCTTATATGAGGTCATCCCCAACTCCCTCTCTTAGCTCTTAGAACTGTCAGTTCTCACTGTTGACTATGGAAAACCTGTTCTCATTCATTCCTCCAAACAAGATACAAGACTGCATCACTTAGTTTAGTGCCCAACAGAGAAAATCCTCAATAAATCTATGGTAACTGATTAATGTTGTCAGATTAGATGCTTCTTTGAATGTCCCATTTAAAAAATCAAGTAACAAAAAAAATCTATATTCTTGCTTCTTGGTTATATCTTCATAAATTGCCATTTCTCCTTTTCTTCTGATGCTTTCATAGTCACTGTGGGTTAGGAAGAGCAGTGTAAAAGGAGTAAAATAAGCATCTGCTGAAGAATCATATGTTTAAGTCCTTGGTCCTGGCTCTCCTTTCATTCATTCGTTCATTCGTTCATTCGTTCTACATTATTGGGTGTGTACTATGTGCCAGGCTTTGAAATTAACGCTAGAGACACAAAGATAAACAAGATGAGTTTCTATCCCTAAGATTTCAGTCTGGTGGAAGGACACAAGAAAAGCAAACTACATTACAAGGCAAAAAGAAGGTTTGAGCACAGGAAGGAATATCAACACCAAGCCATGTGAAAGAGACTCTGTTCCACTGTGCGTCAGTTTTCTTAACACATCAAAACATAAATTACTGTTCAACCTTTGTCAGGCTTTATGCAATCAAATGAAGCAAAGTATTAGATTCGTAAGATACCATTATGAAAATTTTCAGTTTTGCCCTTTCCCAGTGTTGACAACCTTTATTAATTTTTGTAGTTCTTACCCTTGTTTACCAAAAAGAGTGACTCAGAGCTCCATTACAATTAGAGATAAAGATAATTAAAATTTTGATTTTTTTTCACTGTTCTCCTTTAGCAATTGCTCACTGTTTAACTTGAAATATCACTTTAAGTGAGAGAAAAATAGAAGCAAAAACCCACTGGCATGGGCTAAAACCACGGCTGTATGGAGGATTTCCATTTATTTTTACATATTAAGTTTGGGGAAAGAGCACTTTTAGTCAGGAGGATGGGAGATCAAACAGCAGCAGTGTCTCAGCCATTGCTGGTGAGTTCTCACAGGGTTCTGAGTGCCATGGAGGACAATGGCACGAGAAAACCAGCAGGAGTAGAAGGATGAGTCCTGACTCATTTGCTCATTTGCCTTTCTCTACATAAAGACAGTGACGAGTATCTGGAGAGTCTTACAAAAATTAGTAATAGCTCAACATTCACTGAACACTTATTAAGTCACGCAGTATTCTAAGAGCTCTATATATTTCTTATTTACTTTCTTATTTATTCCTTACAACAACCTTATAAAGCAGGGGTCCCCAAACTTTTTACACAGGGGGCCAGTTCACTGTCCTTCAGACCGTTGGAGGGCCAGACTATAAAAAAAAACTATGAACAAATCCCTATGCACACTGCACATATCTTATTTTAAAGTAAAAAAACAAAACGGGAACTAATACAATATTTAAAATAAAGAACAAGTAAATTTAAATCAACAAACCGACCAGTATTTCAATGGGAACTGTGCTCTTCTCACTGACCACCAATGAAAGAGGTGCCTCTTCTGGAAGTGCGGTGAGGGCCAGATAAATGGCCTCAGGGGGCCGCATGCGACCCGCGGGCCTTAGTTTGGGGACCCCTGTTATAAAGTATGTTCTACTTCAGAGTTAACCTCATTTTATAGAGGAGGAAACCAAAGGCATCTTGATTAGAGAAAACTCTGATAACTAACATGATCACTATTTGAATCATCCTCTCCCCCTAAAAAAATGGGGCTGGGGGAGGGAGAAAGAGAAGAGAGTTATTTGGAAGGCAGTTATTTCCCCTGATTTTCTCTTCCAAATGTGGAACAAGGAGAAAATGTAAAGGAGAAGAATGCCTGAGCAAATACAATAGAAGTTCCCTTACTAAATGTCTTAAGCAGCCAGCATCTCAGAGTGTACAATCAAGCAAGGATGGCAAGGAATGAGCAGCCAGCATCTATCAGACTCATTGGGAAAATGGAAGCACAGACCCCACCCCAGAGAAGTGTTCCTACCAGTTACAACTGACTCACAGGGAAAAAAGGAAAAATGTGGAGTTCTTGGGTGCCAATCATACATTGTTGAAAACTATAAATTAACAATGGCATTTACTCAAATATCCAAAAGGACCATGAGTCAGCGTAAGAGGCCCTGGCTAATTACTTTTTAAAACTTTCTAATTTGAAAAATATTATCATTTAAATCAAATCTGAGTACTGTTTATTGTTCCGTGACTCACTCAAACTGCACTTTTGGCAAATTTTATTTCACTTATTTTCCATCTCAATAAACTAAGAATCTTGATTCCATCATTTGAAGCTTGCCACAGATAGGGGTTTGATGAGGAGGGAAATAATGAACAATGGAGTAATCAGAAGGGAGATACCTCTGTCTTCAGCCTCCCTTCTAGGAAAGAAAACACAAAGATTCGACAAAGCTGTCAAACTAATGATCTGGTGTGTCTTTTGTGTAATAAAAATAGATGTGAAGAATTTTCCACTGGTACTCTTGAAGGCCATCAATTACTGCTTTTATGGACAGCCAACTAATTCTTCCAACTCCTATTCAAAATTAATAGTTTGTGTGTCCATGGTAACCATATCCTACCAAGAGTTGCCAGGCCATCTACACTGCTATGCAGTGTTCCCTCATCAGCCTTACATCTTGGAAGGAATAGAGGCCTGTGAGCCTCACTCTGCCCTAAAGGAGAGAAGCTCTTTCAATCAACAGAAATTCACTGAGCACATATCTCGGGCCAACTACTTTGAATCTGAAGACCATCTCTTTCTCCAGGAATTTACAGACTACTGAGACAGCATGGAAATGAAATATACTGCTCCAAAAAACTTGGGGATATTTCAAAATGAATATGAAGCAATAATATTTTTGTGAATAGTATATGATTATTACAATGGACCCACAAGAAATAAAGAGAAAGAGGTTAATACCAACCAAGTTGTGACAACTGGAGACAGAAAGAGGGACTTTTCCACTAATGTGAATGATATTTGAACTGCATGATAAAGGATAAGCAGGAGTTTTCCTATACTTGCATTCTCTGCTCTTCTATACAGTCTCTGAGACAGTGATCAGGCTTTGTTCAGAGCTGTATTTCTAGCAACTAGTATTTACCTAAGTGTGGGAAGGAAGGAAAGAAGGAAGGAAGGAAGGAAGGAAGGAAGGAAGGAAGGAAGGAAGGAAGGAAGGGAGGGAGGGAGGGAGGGAGGGAGGGAGGGAGGGAGGGAGGGAGGGAGGGAGGGAAGGAAGGAAGGAAGGAAGGAAGGAAGGAAGGAAGGAAGGAAGGAAGGAAGGAAGGGAGGAAGGATCCTAGACATAAATAATTGGTCCAGAAATGGGCCATTGACACAAACTGGACCAATCAGAATACCTTAGAATTGGAATTGGGACCCAGAAAGAAAGAGAGCATTAGCCTCTCTGAGCAGCTGACTGTAGCTTATGAAACTTGGGAGCTGGGCAAAGTCTTCTACCCATGTGAACAGAGAGCAATGAAGCCAGTCCACAAAGAGCAAAGAATGAAATGTTTGGGCAAAGAAAAGCAGAAATAATCATCAAGGAGAATTGCAAGACAGGAAATACTACCTAAATTTCTACTGCCTCCCAGTTGCTGGTTTTGGGGGCCCTGTTTTGTTACTGACTTTGGGTTCTTTGCGTTTCCCGTTTGTCTTTCTAGTAGATGTTCTCTTTTTTATTTAAGTCAGTTTTGCTTGGTTTCTGGTCTTTAACATCCAAAATATTTTATCTAATGACAGTGAGAGTTGGAATGGGAGAATTTCAGACAGAGGCTTAGCATAAACAAAAACTGAGCTCCGAAGGCTCGGCTGCTTGAAGAACGAGGGAAAGAGTACGTTCTCCATTAGTTTAGACAAAGAAACAGGGTCTTGGGATCTTAGGAAAATCTCAAGAAAAAAGGAACCAGATTTAGTGAAAATGGATCTATCTTATTCTGGAAATTCCTACATTTGGAACATGCTTAGGAATCATGGTCAAAAAGTCTGAAAGAAGGGTTCAAGTTCCATTGGGTAAAGTATAAGTAAAAACCTTCCAGGGTCCTGTACTATATAAGCTTTGGGGACAAATAAAGTATTAAAACTTGAAATGGGCAGTAGGAACAGGGACTAGGTGTCAGACTGAAGAGAGACTAATAAACCAAAGTATTACAACTTTTGTTCATTTACAACGAAACGCAATGGTCACAGGCCCTGGAACAATAGTTTGTCTGTGCAGGACATTCTGCATTAGGGTCACATGTATCGATGCATATGGATGAGAATTTACCTATATGCACCCCTCCATTCTTCCTACAAATATTTATTTTCCAGCATGCTCTTCTGAGCCTCCTTAATTGTGCCAGAAGTCATTAAGGTAGCTCTAGATATATATTTTTTCAGCCCCTTGTCTGTTTGCTGAGCACCATGCACCAAGATACAGGAAAAGAAGCATCTCAATGTCTTCCTACCCGTTCGTACTATGGAAGCACAGTGTGGGCCTGCTTCTAGAAACTCCAACTCACTAATAGATATGTAGGGTAGAGTTTATTAGCATTACAAATAGCATTACAAACTGAGCTTCCTCTTTTCAAAGGATTGGGCTTCAAGGTTCCTTGAACTTGCCTGCTTCTCCCGTGCAATTAAAACATGATGTGATTTTCCGAAACAGCCCTTAAACACACCCTCCTAGGAATACAATTACTGCATTTGATGGGTCTGACCTATATTGAACTTAAGATCTTTTACAAAAGTAATTCCAAATAACATCACTGGCAACTTTTTCAAGGAAGTCAAGAAAATAGAAGTTGCCTTTTGCAACATCAATACAGAAGATGTGAATCAAGCAAGCCTCTCTTGTTTTAATAATTCACTGCTTAGTGTTATCTACACCCATGTGACCAAAGACCTGAGTATTGAGCACACACTCAACAACGTCCCAGGCACATAAATAAACCATCTTCTGCTCTCAGTCCAGGATGCAGTTATTGATCTGGGCTGTGATCTTTTCCTACCTGGCTTTTTAAAGAATTCTGAAATAGCTCACCTTAGGGAAATTAGTGACTCAAGTACTTTTCTTTTGTCCTTGGACTGATAAAAAAAAGTTACTAACACCTTGCAAAAGATGAATTCTGACAGAAAAATCACCAGACCTTGCTGTGATGGCCAGATAACTAACCTGGTAGCTAAGAGACAAAAGAAAAAAACTGATAGTTCCTTGGCCACCAAGGCCAACTTAATCCATAAAGAATCAAACTCCAAATTACAGCTTTGAGATCTTGATCAGCATAATGGACCATGTGATCTCTGTGGATCAGATGGGAAGAAAAGAGGCACTA